>NC_056733.1:1649195998-1649315998 GCF_019279795.1 Protopterus annectens
TATCAGAATTTTGCAATCTTTTGGTCTTGAGATGGGCCCTTTAGGGGTTGAGAGAGGGGTGAAGTTGGCACTAAATCGATCTGCCAGGATATTGGCAATATCCTTGGGATCAGTATATTTAATGCCATTCTGTTGTAGCTCAGAGCAGATCTGAGCATTGCTATTTACATTCTTGACATAACTATAGAATGCCTTGGGGTTGTCTTTGGAATCTTTGGCAATTTTATTTACATAACTAGCTTTTGAGGATTTTATGAGGGATCTCATCTTCTTACTGAGGCTGGTGAGGGAGTTTTTTGCATCCTGGGATTTTCCTCTTTTCTGCAACAGTTTCTTCCTTCTGTTGTATAGTTTGTTTATAGCAGGAGACCACCAGATTGGCTTCCTTTTTTTGGAGAAGAGCATCTTGGTTCTATTTGGGATGGCACGATTCATGAACGAGTGTATGTGCTCGTACAGTGCCTTAGTGTAGGATTCTGAAGTCGAACTTTCAGATCCCGTCTGTATGGGTGTCATGAAGTTTGTCACTTCTGACTTCAGTAGCATGAAGTTGGCTTTGTAGAAGTTTTTTTAAGGATGTTTCCTTACTGGGTGGTGGGGGTGGGATGTGGATGTCAAGGGTGATTTGCTTATGGTCAGACCTGACCGATGAGGGGGTGACCACTGGTGTGGAGCATCTATCTCCCATGTTGGTAATGACCAGGTCTAGGATATTGGAGCCCTTGGTGGGACAATGGATTAGTTGATCCAGGGTATTGGAATTTATGAATTTCAAGAACCGTTGAGAAAAGGAGTTGGTACCCGAGTAGTTTTCCCAGTTAATGGCAGGGTAGTTAAAATCACCCAGTATTAGGGTGTTTGGTTGTATCTTAATATTTTCCAGTATGTTTAGAAAGGTGTACTGAGAATCTTGGGGCATGGTGGGGGATCTGTAGCAAGCTACAATTTGGATTGCAGTCTTACCTAGTGTTAGTTGCACCTGGAGAATTTCAGATGCATTATGTTGGGCAACTAGCCTGGAGGTGTGAATATCCTTGGTGAATATGGACACTCCTCCACTTTTAGTGTTTCAGTCTTGATTTTGTGGCCGACAAGTGTGGTAAGAGTTGTAGCCTGGTATTGCAGGGGTGCTCTCTGGAGCCTTGAGCCAGGTCTCAGTCACTATACAGATATCGATGTTCTCCATTTTTAGGAGTGCCTCGAGAGTGTGCATTTTGAGGTTTCGACATCTACCATTGAGTAGCATTACCTTCAGATTTTGCATGCTAGTATCTGTTACAGTGGTGGTTTTATCCTTTGAACCTTGCCTAAAAAAGGCATTATAGGGGTGGCAAGAGCTTTAGCCAGTAACCTGAATCTCAGGGGTGACAGGTGCAGACCATCTCTGGCAAAGCATCGTGGTTTGTCGATCATGTCTTCCCAGGCAGACAGATACTGGATCCCCTTTGAATGACACCAGAAGCTTAGCCAATTGTTGAAGTCAATCTTTTTGTCCTTATACTGTGGTATCATTTTGGGCAAAGGCAGGATGCTACTCAGGGCTAGGGTCATACCTGACTGGGCTCTTCCATGTCTCTTTTCATGTAGTCCAGGGAGGTACATCTCAAGTCATTCACTCCAACATGGACAATGACAGAGTCATATCTGTACTTGTTGTGGAGTGACTTGAGTGCATGCGTTATGTGGCAGATCCTGGCACACAACAGGCAGCTGACTGTAATTTTCTCCTTGTTCAGCCTGGTTAGTGGGACATCACTGTGCCTAACTATAGAGTCACCTATGACTAAAGTGTTGGGTACATTGTCTTGCCTTAGGGGCTGTTGTTGGGTGGCACACTGGTGTTGTGAGCTATGTGTCACTTTGGTTGTGACTGGTGTTTGTTTGCGTTTCAGCTTCGGAGATCCTTGTTGCTTGGGCAGGTTAATGTTTAGGGCCTCTGCATATGTGGGTTTAGAGTTGCTATGTGTGGGTGTTGAGGGTGTGGGTTTTGAAGGGCTATGAGTTGCTTGAGGTGTAGTGCAGGTGTTAACCTTCTCCTCTTGACTGTTTAGCACAATCTTGGCCGGAGAGAGCTTTGCTTCAAGTTTGGCTATGTAAGTGCATCTCTCGCAGGTTGTAGTGTTGGGTGGTAGGAGGAGAGGATTGTCTGTGTACATGAAGCAGTTGCTGCATTGCCCCAGTATGCCCAGATTCACCAGGTGGACAGGAAAAATCACTGGAAGCTGACCCTTGGACATGCATGTTTAGGTGCTTTTTTTGTAAAGTATAAGAGCTGTTTTCCCTTACCTTTGCAAGGTACTTTGCAATTATAGGCTATTTAGTGCCTACAATTGTGTATATTTGTTGGGTTGCATTACAAACTGCCACTGTCCATAAGGGATATGTGCACCATAACAGGACAGAATTAGCAATCACACATGAAGTGGTCTGAAGATGGCTTGCTGAGGATCATGGAAGGACTCTGCTTTATGATGTGTGCATACATATTTGATGTGAGTGTATTCTACACTCCTCTGCAGAAAGGATATCATGTGGCCAGAGGAAACAGGACGATGCATGGGGGTATGTGGAAGGTACCCCGAGTTGCAGTGAAATGAAGAGCTATTCCAAAGATCATATGATGACTATAATGTACCACCAACCACACACAAAGCAGTAGACTGGGTCTGATTTGAACATAAGCCCTGTATAGGCTTAGGATATGAATGTCATGCAATGTCACAGTAGCAACACCTCATATGGCTGTCTGTAACACTGTCATATTGTACTTTATGTAGTATAATAACATCATTGTAGCCAAAGAGAACATGTTGCAGGGAGTGTAGGGCATGGATGTGTTATCACATCCCTGTGTAAAATTGTCTCAGAAGTGATAGTTGTATGTATAGACACACAAGTTGCCTGCTGTCATATTAGAACACCTGTATGTGTAGTTAAATTTGCTTGAAAACACAGTAGTTAATGTTACTGCCACAGCACAGGTTTGTCTTGAATAGCATCAGATCGCATGTTATACAGGATAACATAATCATTGTATGCTACAACAAAATGTTCAGAGGAGGGTTTGACATAGCTGTGGACTCACATTCTGTTCTAAAATTGTCACCATAGTGATTGTTGAATGCACAGAGTTGACAGTGGTGAGAACAGAAGTCATACTTAACTATTTACTAAAAACAGTAATTAATACAAGCATCACAGCACAATTCTGTTTTTATAGTGTTATACACTACTTTATTGCCAATGATATCAGCAGAGTCTGGTGAGAACAGGATGGTAAAAGCAGTGCCCAACATGCAGGTACAAAATATTCTATTGAATGTCAATCAACTGAACAAACAAACAAACAAACAAACAAACAAACAAACAAACAAACAAACAAACAAACACAAACACACATACCAGTTGAGTGCAGTGAAAATAGAGCCTCTGCCTAACTAAGCACACTTACTACTAAAGAACTCAATATTTAACACAAGCGCCACAGCAATTATGACTAGGAGAGTGTAGGGCAACACTTAACAAGTGATGACCGCAGCATTGCCTAGTAGAAGAGGTTGGTAATAACAGTGTCCCACATGCAGGTATAAAATGATCTCTTGAATGTCAACCAACTGAACAAACACACATGTACATGCTTACACACACACACACACACACACACACACACACACACACACACACACACACACACACACATACATACACACACACACACACATACACACACACACATTGACTGTAATGAGACAGAACCCATGCATAACTAAGTACGCTGACTATATGTAATGCACAAATCTAATTTGAAGAACTTTGGACAACACTTTACAAGTGATGACCTCAGCAGGGTTGAATGAGAAGAGGATGATAATAGCAATGTCCCATATGCAGGTGTAAAACGGTCTCGTGAATGTCAATCAACTGAACAGTTGACTGCAGTGAGAACAGAATGCCTGCCTAACTAAGTACACCGATTACAGAACTCAGTATTTAATGCAGGCATCACAACATAAGTCTCAGTTTTACAATACTGCAGGACAATTTATAGTGGATGACGTGAGCATTCAATGTTTGAGAGAAGATGTTGGCAGGCCTGAATGAAATTGGTGTGAGGCATATACAACTAGTAAACCTACCTTCTACATAATAGTCCGCAACAATAAATCAAACCAATACCTCAAACATTACCTCTCCAAACAACACATTCTATCTCTGTATGGGTGCATCCACCCTAACAAAGGGACCACAACTACAGCTTCCTCTGCTAAAAGCTTAAACACTAAAAATATTCTTCTAGCAACCTTAAACACGCATAGTATCTGTAACAAAACCACAGAATTTCATGCTTGGTTTAGTCAGTACACACTAGATATCCAAGTAATCACCAAAACTTGACTAAAACCCCATATCCATATTACTGAAATAACACCTCCAGGCTATAATATACTCAGTAATACAAGTACTAGGAAGAAGTAGAAGAGTAAATTAAGAATCAGACATTACATTTTAAATGTAAGTGCTTTCTTCCATATTTATTAAAACAAACTTCTTCAGACAACAAGAACAAAGCTAAGAACACAGTTTAAATAACCCTCCATTAAATCATGTGACCTAAAAGGAAATTACATCACTGAAACAAATTTTTAGAAATAACACCATCTTGTGGCTCAAAGACTGAGCTACAACTAAATAAGCAGTCCATTGATTCGTAAACGTAAAAGGCTACCATATAGTATGATAGAACAGAAAACACATTACATTGAAATACTACCATAAAAAACATCACATATAAATACTTAAAACCAAAAATGTTACCTATCCAGTGCCTTCAATTTTAATAAGTACCATATTGAGAACATATCATAGGTTCATAGGTTCATAGGTAGGTACTAGGCTATTGGCCCTAGGGCCTATATAAGCCTAGCCAAAAAGGTACCATGGCTTTTGCCACCCAAGAAAATTATTTTCCTGTGCCCCTGTCAAGCAGAGCCACAAAAGTGATCCCCGGGGTGAATTTCCTATTTCCTCTCCAATCATCAAGATTTTCCTTGAAGAGTGCTAATGAGAAGCTCTGTTTGACATATATATAGTTAGCCTGTTCCAGAATATGGGAAGTCTCTGGGACAGGAATCTATCCCTCCAGCATGTTCTGTTTATTGTGGTGACAAGGTTTAGGTCCCTAGAGCGTGTAGCTCAGAAAGATTGGGATTTCTTTAAGTGGAGCATGTCCAACACCTCTGGGATTGATATAGTTTTGTAATTTAGGCAGAGATCGCCACTGAGTAGGCGATAGGCGACAGACTAAAGCTGGATTTTTTTGTGACAGTCTGCGTAAGGCATCTGTTTGAGGCCAGTAATCCTCTTTGTGAGGTATGTCTGCAGCCTTTCCAATTGTTGTAGCTGTCTTGTGAGGTACATACAAAAGAGACATTGTACTCTATAATGGGTCAAATGAGTGATGAGTAGAGGGGAACAATGACCTCTTTTTTTTTATGATGAGGTGTGCCATGTAGAAGGATTTCCTGACCACTGTGGCGATGTGATTATCAAAGGAGAGACTACTGTCCACCTGTGTCCCAAGGTCTCTTATCACACTTTCAGTGTTAAGTAGACTACTGCCTATGTGGTAGTTCATGGGTACAGAGTTTTTACCAAAGGGGATGACAATGCACTTTTTGGCATTGAGCTTAAGGCCATGGCTTTGACACCAGGCATCTGTCTCAGTGAGGCCCTTTTGTAAGATGTCCACATCATTAGGAGTTTTGATTATGGCTCCTAGTTTGCAGTCAGTTGCAAACATAGTTAGCCAAAAACCCAGGAAAGTCAACCCAGGAAAGCCATATGCATTTAATCAAACTTGCCACTTAAGGTCACAGCGTTCCAATTTGAGAGTCCAAGGACCCCCTCTTTCATCAGACAAAACCTGCTCACTTACTTTGAATTTAAAAATGATGTTCTGGGAAGGTCATAATATGTCTGGCTAGGGCATTATGAATGTGCAATTTATTAATGCAATAAATATGCTCATATAGTCATTTTCTAAATCTATGTTCTGTTTTACTTATATTAACTTTCACAGAACAAGCACTTAGCCAGATAAACAATGCCTTTAGAGTTATAGTTAAACTTACCCTTGATCTCATAATTGGTATTACGGACTGTGAAGTTATTGCCAGTATCAACATATTTACAATAAGATCAAGCTTTGCACTTATACATTCCAGGGCTTCTAGTTAAAGGAAATTTCTTAGAATCAAATGACTTTTTAGAATCCAATAAATTTTTAAAATCGGTACCTTTCTTAAAAAGAACCCTAGGATGATCATCTAACTTCTGTTTTAAATTAATATCATCCAACAATAGGTTCCAATTTTTATGTAAAATTTCCTTAAGGTAAATAGCATTAATACTAAAAGGGGTAATGAAACTCAGACTAAAGCCAGTTATCAATAAATGAATCTCTTGAACAGCATGATCCCCAAACCTTCCAGGGTTTTCCAGTCAGCTGTCATGATTTAAAATTGGTTTAAAGAACCCAGTAGATCTCTCACTTTGTACTTCATTAATTAATTGATCAACTAAGATAGATGGATGCCCTCGTTTAAGAAACATATCCCTTAAATTGTCACACAGATTAAAAAAATCTTGTTCTAAACTGACCATCCTAGCAGCTCTGACCAATTGGCCTTTTTCAACAGAGCATTTTTGGTGAAAAGGATGGGAGCTAGAAAAATGCAAAAAAGAATTGGAATATGTCCTTTTTCTAAATATCTTCAAGGTATATCTATAATTTGCCTTGTTTTTCCTTAATTCAATATCTAAAAATTAAATCACATCAGAATTATAATCAGAAGCAAATTCCAGAAAATCAGTAGAATTATTAAAATATTCAAATAATTCTAAACCTGTGTCTGCATTACCCTTTATGATGATAAAAATATCATCCAGGTAATGGATGTAAAAAAATATCTTCTCTCTAATAATGGAGTTCGTAAATAATAACTCATGTTCCCACATGGCCATGACAATGTTAGCAAAACTTGCCCCACATGGTGAACCCATAGCAACCCCTCTTTTTTGTAAGAAATATTGGCCATCAAAATATAAGAAGTTATTAGCCAAAATTAAATTTCAATTATGCTGATGTTGATGTTGAAATTTCTTTAGCCAATATTTTGACTAAAGATTTAAGTTTTGTTCCATCAAGGGGAGCAGACCTTGCTAATACTATTTTGGACTTAAAACTGTTCACACGTAAAATGAATTTAACATTATTGTTTGGTTCTGATACTTGTTCTGATGGACAATTCAGAGATAGTAGTTCATTTAATCCACAACTCCACCCTTTATTAGGCACTTTTGAGCATATTTGTGAAATGAACATGAGGTCACTATTGTGTAAATAACATAAATGTGATGAGATGTATAATTTAAATAAGGATGTATAAGATTTAATTTGTTCTATAGATCGTTCTAATGTAAGGGTCATGAAACCTGATAAACGGGGAGGCCTGGTCTTTATGGATATGGGTAACTATCAGTCTAGGATGTTTAAAAGTTTGAATGCGATACATGTGTCATTGAATTAAGTGAATGATGCTTATGCTAGAATTAAATCTCGTATCAATGACTTGCTGATTGATTTCCATATTGATATAAATTTGTATAATTATTTGAATATGCCTTCAACATGAAGCCCAGTTATTTTTGGTATCCCAGAATCCATAAGGACTTACATGACCCCCCCTTTACGACCAACAGTGGATGGAAGAAATTCCATCACTTATGCTTGTGCAAAATTTGTAGATAGTAAGCTGAAAAGATTTCTTGAACATGAACCCCAAATTTGTAAAGATTCATGGTCCTTTCTTGAAAAAATTAAGGAGTTTGAACGTAAGGCTGAATATAATTTTCTAACGGTTGATATCAGATGTCTATACACAGTCATCCCCCATGAGTTAGGGATTCAATGGGTAACAGATTTTTTTATTTAAGAAGGGAGCAACCACTAATGACAATAGCTTAATAGAGGAATTATTTGATTTAATTTTGGCTAATAACTTCTTATATTTTGATGGCCAGTATTTTTTACAAAAAAGAGGGGTTGCTATGGGTTCACCATGTGGGGCCAGTTTTGCTAACGTTGTCATGGCCATGTGGGAACATGAGTTTTTATTTATGAACCCCATTATTAGAGAGAAGATATTTTTACACCCATTACCTGTATGATATTTTTATCATCATAAAGGGTAATGCAGATACAGGTTTAGAATTACTTGAATATTTTAATACTTCTACTGATTTTCTGGAATTTACTTCTGATTATAATTCTGATGTGATTTCATTTTTAGATATTAAATTAAGGAAAGACAAGGCAAGTTTTAGACACACCGAGAAGATTTTTAGAAAAAGCACATATTCCAATTCTTTTTTGCATTTTTCTAGCTCCCATCCTTTTCACCAAAAATGCTCTGTTGTAAAAGGCCAATTGATCAGAGTGGCTAGGATGGTCAGATTAGAACAAGATTTTTTTTAATGAGTGTAACAGTTTAAGGGCTATGTTCTTAAATGAGGGTATCCATTTATTTTAGTTCATCAATTAATTAATGAAGTACAAAGTAAGAGATCTACTGAGTTCTTCAAACTAATTTTAAATCACGAGGGCTGGCTGGAAAATGCTGGAATGTTTGGGGACCATTCTGTTCAAGAGAGTAATTTATTAGCAACTGGCTTTAGTCTGAGTTTCTTTACCCCTTTTAATATTGATGCTATTTACCTTAAGGAAATTTTATATAAAGATTGGAACCTATTGTTTGATGAAATTAATTTAAAACAGAAGTTAGGTGATCATCCTGGGGTTGTTTTTAAGAAAGGTACCAATTTAAAAAAATTATTGGATTCTAAAAATTCATTTGATTCTAAGAAATGTCCTTTAGCTATAATGCCCTGGAATGTATAAGAGTGAAGCTTTCTCTTATTTTAAATATGTTGATACTGGCAATAATTTCAATGTCCGTAACACCAATTATGAGATCAAGGGTAGGTTTAACTATAACTCTAAAGGTGTTGTTTATCTGGCTAAGTGCTTGTTCTGCAAAAGTTTTTATATAGGTAAAACAGAACGCAGATTTAGAAAACGATTATATGAGCATATTTATAGTATTAATATATTGCATGTTCATAATGTCCTAGTCAGACATATTATGATCTTATCACGAATAAAGTAGTAACCAAACTGTAGAAAAACAAAAGTTCCGTAATAGCAGACAAGAATCAAATCTTTAATTACAAATAGTTCGATAATTCCAACAACATGAGCGCTTTCGTCTGCACAAAGCAGAATTCTTCAGAATAATAAATCAATGGTGCCTTAGGTTTTTATACAATTCTTTACCATAAACAATTATTCAATAATTAATTAATTAAGCCAATAAAATTAAAATTAAAACATTATTTAAGGAAAATGGATTCTCAGGCTTAATTAACCCTTCATACTTTGTACGTTTTTTAAAAAAACATATAAAGTGCAGCTGTGCTGAAAAATGTTTGAATGCATGTTACAAACAGTTAAATGAATGTGTTATTTATTTTTTTTTAAAAAAAAACATTAATAGTTAGACAGAACCTGTGTGAATGAACCTGTTTCAACTCCATTTGTGGGAATTATTTATTAATATAGTTGTAGTGATAACCACCTGGTTCAATAATGTTATTAATTTCAAGACAATGTGTCACCATGAAATAGTACATTTTAAAACCATTTATATTAATATAAAAACCGCTGTAAATACATGTTAAGAAATAAATAAATAGTTTAATAAATATTAAATATAAATATTTATTTAATAAAAAATACAAATTTTCTAAAAGTAATTCTCCTTAAACCCAATAAATTGACATATTAATAATTTAATAAGGGTCAAACCGATGCAGCTTTGTCAATTAATATTGCTTTTATGTTGATATATTCGTTGAGACCTGGAAAATAATTGGACCTCAGTCTCAACTGCCACTTTATCTCCCTTTGTAATAAAAAGTTTTTGGTATCCCCTCCCCTAATATCTGCTTTTATCAAATCTGAAATACCAAACTTAAAATCTGTAAAACCTTCACAAAGTATAGAATGTTTATAGAGGGCACGTGTCTCTTTTTTCACTTTGATGTCATTCATGTGTTCATAAATTCTCTCTCTAAGTGCCCTCTCGGTTTTACCCACATAGAAGGAGGGGAATTTTGTACATGTGGCTAAATTGACCAACATCCTACTATGACAATTGCCCTTACAGAATGAAACTTTACTATTCAGTCCATTTTTAAGATTTATATCTTCCACTTGATTGATATGTGTACATTGTCTACAACTAGCACACTTGGTTGTTCCTTTCTTTTTGTCAAATACTGTTTTCCCTTTTTCAAACAGTCTTTTAAAGTTCATACCCGTCTTGTATGTAAATAAGGGTTTGTTTCCAACTGTCTCATAAATTTCCTTATTGGTCTTAAGGATAGACCAATTATTTTCCAAAATTTTGGTAAAACAATCTGAAAACCCATTGTATTCAACAATACATGCACCCGAAAAATCTTTGGTACCATTCATCTTATTGTCTTTGGGTACCAACTTTTGACCTAACAAGGGTTTGTACTTTGTCCCCCACCCTGAATACACCTCTTCCAAAATTTCACCAACTAACTGCTTGGGATATCCCTTTTCTAAAAATGTTTCCATCAAAAATGAAAACTCAAACAGTAAGTCTTTGTATTCTGAGGTCATCCTTGCAATTCTAACAGCCTGTCCCTTGATAATGCTTCTCTTTCGATGAAAGGGATGCAGGCTGTTGAAGTGAAGATAACTATTGCACCAAGTACTTTTTCGAAAAATATTGGACTTAAAACCTTGAACCTTTTTACTAAGGGTAATGTCCAAATAACTTATGCTATTATTCTGTTCTTCATAGGTAAAGGACAAAAAAGTGGTTGTTTCATTTATATATTTCATAAATTCCTCCAATTCACCCTTTTGATCTTCCTCCCAAACAAGGAAAATGTCGTCCAAAAAC
Source organism: Protopterus annectens (assembly GCF_019279795.1). Classification (NCBI taxonomy): domain Eukaryota; kingdom Metazoa; phylum Chordata; order Ceratodontiformes; family Protopteridae; genus Protopterus; species Protopterus annectens. The sequence continues at coordinate 1,649,207,056 of NC_056733.1, forward strand.
CTAAGGTAAATTTTGATATTTTTCATGAAATTATGAACTATTTGTAATTAAAGATTTGATTCTTGTCTGCTATTACGGAACTTTTGTTTTTCTATATTATGATCTTACCAAAACATCATTTTAAATTCAAAGTAATCAAGCAGGTTTTGTCTGATGAAAGAGGGAGTCCTTGGACTCTCAAATTGGAACGCTGTGAAATTAAATGGCAAGTTCATTTAAATGCGTATAGCTTTCCTGGGTTGAATGATACATGCTCAATACAGTGCTTATTAAAACTGAATAGGTAACATTTTTGGTTTTAAGTGTTTATATGTGATGGTTTTTATGGTTGTATTTCAATGCAATGTGTTTTCTGTTCTATAATACTATATGGTAGCCAGGTACTTTTACAAATGAATTGACTGCTTATTTAGTTGTAGTTCAGTCTTTGAACCACAAGATGGTGGTATTTCTAAAGATTTGTTTCAGTGATGTAATTTCCTTTTGGTTCACATGATTTAATGGAGGGTTATTTAAACTGTGTTCTTAGGTTTGTTCTTGTTGTCTGAAGACGTTTGTTTTAATAAATATGGATGAAATCACTTACAACATTTAAAATTTAGTCTCTAATTCTTGATTGCCCTTCTGCTTCTTCCTAGTATTGTATTACTTTGTATATTATAGCCTGGAGGTGTTATTTCAGTATCATTTAAATGGGGGTTTTAGAAAAGTTTCGGTGATTACTTGGATATCTCCTGTGTACTGCCTGTGTTTTTTTTGGCTTAATATACTCAGAAAAGACACAACCAATAAAAAAGGGGATGGGGTAGCCTTAATCTATCCCAACTCCATCACAATCTCACCTTTCCCTAAAGAAATACCAACCTTTAACAATGCTGAATTTCTAATCGGAACCCTACAAATTAGCAATACAAAACAACTATGTGTTGTTGGTCTGTATATATCCCCTGGGCAAAACAACCAAACTATGGAAAATATCCTCTCTTGGATATCTGAAAACATCAGTAGCAAGACTATAATTATGGGAGATATCAACGTTAACTGGCAGGATCTGATGACTGACTCCCCTACTAATAGCATAAACCTCAGTGGCTATACCCAGCTCATTACAGCTACTACCTATTTGCATCACAGCAATACCCTAGGTGCAACTCTTGACTGGATACTTGTTTCTAATACAGGAAAATACTCTACTCCCTACACTCTACCCAGTACTCTTAGAAAACACCTACCCATATTCATATATAGATCCACACCACAAACTACATGAACCCTCACATACAAAACTACCAAAAATATTAGAAACTTTGACCAGCAAAAGATTAATGAAATCCTAAAACACACTAACTGGAACCCACATAAAACACTACCACTAGAAGATGCCCTTGAATACTTCAACAATATATTTCTAAACACCCCCGACAGCCTAGCCCCCATCTGCACCAAAATAATAAAAACTACACTTGCTCCCTGGCTAACAAATAAATACCAAACAACTTCTACAAGATAGAGATAGAGCTAGAGCATGGAATGAATGGCACAATAAAAAATTTGATGCCATCTTTATCAAATATAAACAGCTACAAAATAAAGCAAAATAAAAAATAGTGAACTTAGATAAAAAAAAAAAAAAAAAAACACTTTTCCAATCAACTGGTAAACCAGAAAAACAACCCAAAACAATTTTGGAAACACATCTTAAACCTGCTTACCCCAGTCTCTAAACAAACTCCATCACCATACCCTGACATAACCCACTCAAAGATAGCTGACCTGTTTAACTCTCACTTTATAAACAGCATCAGCAAACTGCTAACAAATCCCACCTCCACAACTACCTCAAGCCCCATCTCAGACCCCCCTCTACCCTTATCTCAAGACTCCTGCACAAACAAAAAAATCTTTTAGATTCCCAACAAACCAGTACTACATCTTCTATCCCCTTTTTTCTTAAACCTGTCTCTATCTCTCTCATTCAAAAACTACTTTAAAAACTAAAACCATGCCCCCTCTCCAATGACAACCTCCCCGCTGAATACTAAAAACATGCTGCAGAAGCCATAGCTTATCCTGTCAGTATCCTTATAAATTGCTCTATAGCAGAGTCCATTGTCCCCATCCTCTGGAAAAAGTCTATCATCACTCCTTTACATAAAGGGGGCAATTCCATTGAACTATCCAATCATTCACCAATCTCCATCCTCTCTCATCTTTCCAAACTCCTGGAAAAATGCATACATAAGCAACTGTTGTATCACCTTATCCAAAACAAACTAATTACCCCTACCCAACATGATTTTCACCCATCACACAGCACCACTACTGCCTTAATCTCCTTCATGGGCACTGTGTCCAAATCCTTTGACTCTGGTAATATCACTTCTGTCTTACAACTAGACCTATCAAGGGCATTTGACACAGTGTCCCGCAAACTGCTTCTTCATCTATCCATTATATTCAACCACCAACAGTGCATCAAATGGCAAAATAATTTATTCCAATATCAAATCAACATAACTGGGGTACCACAAGGGTCCATACTTGGACTCTTACTCTTCAATGTTTTCACCAGCAACCTTCATACTGCAACACACCTTAACTCCATTATCCAATACGCAGATGGCGCTACCATAATTTCCTATTCCAGTAGCATACAACTCCAGCAACTTACCCAAGCCACCTGTACCTCAATAGAGACATGGCTGAGAGAAGCCCAGCTACTTTTAAATCCTAAAAAAACAAAACACCTGCTTTTCTTGACAAAACCAATCTCATCTGACTTTAAAATATTCTCACAGGATAACACAGAAATTGAAACAGTTCCCACAGCTAAGCTTGTAGGTGTAACGATAGATAACAAACTAATGTTCAAACACCAAATCTGCAACAGCATTAAAAAACACATATCAAACTAGGAACACTCTACAGACAAAAATATTTCTTCGATAGCTCCACCAGAAAAAAACATCAACACCTATTCACTTCCCTCACTCTTATATGCAGTCCACTTATGCATCAATTTACAATCTTCTCTTAAAAACAACCTCCAATCCTACTCCAATAAAACTTCCAAAGTCACCATAGTTATGCCCACCATTTCCACCACTGCCTAGCTCTAAAAGAACTAAATTGGCTCAAATTTACACAACACCTAAGCCTAGTAAAGCTGTCTTCTGCACATAAAATGATATATATACCTGATAGCTGCCCAAACCTCACATCTTTCTTAAAACCCTACACACCTACAAAAGTGCTCTGCTCTGACAACAAACAACTCCTAACAATCTACATTCCAAACAAAAGAGCTGAAGAGTGGAGAATGTCTATACTCTTATCCCACTGCCAAGCTCTGGCACTCTCTGCCAACTGACATTACTACCATTGAGAACTTTAACAACTTCAGACACCCTAAAAAAACATTTCTATGTCATCAGACCTGCCCCTGCTCTTTCCATTACAGGTGAATTCCATTCACTCTCTATGGGCTTTTCTTCCTATCCCTTAAACAGGAATTTCATCTACTGACCACTAGCATATTGGACTAACATACTTTCCATATTTCTATACCCTTAACTTTCCCATCCTTCTAAGCATCTGCTTGCATCTAATATTCTGATCCTCATTCTTTACCTTTCTCCTACCTGATGTATATTAAAAAAAAGTTTGCAATCTACAACTTTAATTTAGTATATGTTTTGTTTTATCTACCTCTTTGTACTTTTTTTACATTTATTATTGCATCTACCTCTCTGCACTTATTTAGTACTCAGTTATTATGTGCTATAATACTTGTTTTTTTATCTTGTTCATTTAAATTGTCTTAACCTTTGTGTATCATTTGGAACTTTTCTCCCCAGGCCTCCACTGAAAGTGGTTTTCTGACCCAGTCAGACTTTCCTGGTAAACAAATGTTAATAAATAAAATAAATAAACTGTCAAAATATTGGCATTACATGGGATTATACTGATGACTGCAGGATACACAGTTATGCTCTTCTGACTAAACAGACAGATGGACAGCAATTGACTGCAATGAGATTAGAACCCCTACCTAACTAAGAATACTGAGGCTTGTCAGAAGTGGGCAGCTAGCCATGTACAGCTTTCAAGATATTAAATGTTACCAGATTGATGACTGGGCAAAACATATTATTTGCTGTTGTGTTTCTAATGTGTAGGTATACCTTAAAAAGACAGCTTTACCAACTATATGCAAACAGCTGTCTACACTACTAACAAGTATTAAAAAATCTGAATGTGTATTGTAAGTATAAAGATGTGCATTGTATATAAGAAGGCATTTTTTTTATTTCTGTAGTGTAGTTGATATATTTGGGAAGAATTACTGAGAGACCAAGTTTCAAGTGCATGGGTGTAGGAACACATGATTACAGTGTAAATATGTGTTCTTTCCTTAAAAAATGCCTTCCCTTTGCTTGTGTTTTTACATGAACTTTCCTGGGATGAAGATTAAATGGGCAGTAAACATCAGGAATACATGCTATTGTGCACTTTCTATAGTGCACCAACAAGCAGCCGGTTTGATACGATTGAAGGCAAAGTGTTTGCGCATACAAGATACACATTTATACTACTTTCCTCATTTGCCCATAGTTAAGCAGTGAGCAAATATGAGCCTTTGCTTAACTGATAAAATTATGAGAGTTCTATTGATTTGCTTACCTAAAAGTGGTGCAGTCAGCAGTGTGGATAGTACTGAGTGTAAGAAACACAATGGCTGCTTTGCTGACTCTGTGACAACAGGTGTAAATGCATTGAGAGATTTCTTTTTGAGCCCGGGTGATACAGGGTTTGAATCCAAGTGTATCTAATAGTTTTAAATATCTAGTCATAATGCAATGAAATAATTCTTTATTCTACTTTAACTGTGTTATCTTAGCTCAGTGGTTTAAGCAGCACTGAGGGGAGGTAACCACACCATTGAAGAGCCATTCTCTCTCGCTCAGCATTGGTGTACAGTGCCAAACTCTGTGCAAGCATAGAAAAAAAGTGAAGGGCTTCATTGTTTTTTTCACCGATGTGTTTGATGTGTGATTACATTTTTGACCAGATTAAAGGTGTTAAATGGAAGTATATAGGAAAGTAATGAAATGGGTGGCAAGCAGGGAGAAGAACAAAGGGAAAGCAATATAGGAATGTGCAGGGGGAGGTAAGAAACAGCCATAGCTATCTACTTCTTCAACAGTGTAACATGTACAAAATATTAGCTGAATTTGGAATTTTACCTCAGCAAAGAGGGATGACAACAATGTAACCATGTTGTATAGCAATTTGCACTGAATCAAGTGTATGAAGTGTAGAGCTATGTATGGGATGATTTTTTTTTTTTTTTTTTTTGTGGGACAGGAGCCCATTTTTTTTTAAACTTCAATAAAGCAGAACTGTTGGGTAATGGATGGGGGTATTTCTGGGTCAGGTAAGTAGGATAGGTGTGGAAGCAGATGCAAACAAACAGAACAAACAAGACACAGGGACAGTGAAAGACATGACATGTGAGAGGACAACAGATGCCCATGTCTGTCAAACATGGGGAAAGTGAGAAGCTAGTCCTCACCTGCAGGTCTGTCATCACTGTCCCCTTACACTGCTGGCTGTTGGAGTTCTTGACATCTTCTCCTATGGACAATAAAAGAGAACATCCTCTCCATCGGTGTATGGGTACACCAATGGTGCTGTGCATGACCTGACATACCAAGTCTGGCAACTCCTGGCAGGAGATAAAATCCCCACCTCTGCCAGTACTCCTGGAGGATACCACAGCACCAGCTGCTGGGGTAGTGCAACCTGATATGAATGGCCCAGGTGTTGTAGGGTCAGTGGTGGCAGTACTTCCAGGTTGGGTGCTAGATGTGCTGAGCATTGGTGCAGGATCCAGTGGAACTGGGGCAGACTGAGCCACAGGGTTTGGCTTACATCCCTGTGCTCTAAAGCATTTTGTGATATGTCAGAGAGGAATGACATGGACATGTTTTGACAACACAGTAAAATAAAATAAAAAAAGAGAAATAAGGGTTAGGGTAATAGAAAAAAGAGATACTTAGTACCATCATATGTGACATACAATGCCTTATCACAAAATAAAGTATTTATCTCTACTTTTACATTTAAGTATGGATATATTGCACATATGCTTGGACAAATTAAACAGATTAAGTTAACCACAGGGCAATTATGCCACTTCTGTTGAAATTAAGTTATGCAATATTTTTAAAGGATTTTACTACGTATTTGCTTCTTGTAGCGTTTGAACCCACAACGTCTGACTACAGTATTTGACTTGACTCATACAGTTGTCTTGTGCTACAAAATGAAGTGTGCATGCTTGCTTTTACAGTTAGAATATGCATGCTTAATTTTCTACTGCTGTATAGAAGAAGAATACTTTAGCTAAAATAATAGTTATGTTTTGCTACATACATACTCCATGCTTAACATAGGCTTTCCTATTCACCATAATCTCTTGGTTGGCATTGGGATAAAAAGAAGGGAACATGAGAAGAACATTGAGCATTAGGCATACCAGTCTTGCATATATGCAGCTGCCTTTCTAGTTTTAATTCTCTGTATCTGTATACTTACATAACTGTGGGATGTCAGCAGTCCTAAAGTTATCTAGCCACTGGTTGAATGTATCCTGCTTGCACCTTTTGATGTCATTATAGTGGTGCCTACACTGTTCTCCAGTGCATGGTATGCTAGTCGCATTGGAGACAGCTTTGGCCAGACTATTCCATGCCACAGACTTGTACTGGGAGACAGTATAGTCCTCCTGCAAGAGCCTTTGGCTATGGCACTTTACAAGGAGTCCAGTAAAAATTCTAGACTCCTCAACACTCCACCTCTGCTCCCTGAATTGGGCACCTTTCCTTCTAGCTCCACACATGTCTGACCAGGGAAAAGAGCAATAGTTAAGACTGATTTCCCACCAATGCTTGTTATCACATTTACTACTAGTGTGCAAACCAGAACAACCATGCCAACTGAGTTTGCACAATGTTAAGTAGAGAGCAATAGTGCCAAACACAGAGAAAAGCAGTTTATGAAGTAAGAAGGGTAATGTGACAGGTGCCTTCAGTTTTTGGTTTGGATGCTGCTGTACTTGTTACTTGATTTATACAGGGTATAACTTATATAACATGACACTTTTTTGTGTGGCTTTACATTCTGATAAAATGAATTTGTACAATGCGGGATTCAAACCTATGCTTTAGAGACAAAACATATTCTTCCACATAGTTAATTTTTTATCCTTGCCAGAGAAGTTCTTATTGAACATAATCATTAATTGTATCCATCTATCTATCTACCTATCTATCTATCTATCTATCTATCTATCTATCTATCTATATACATACATACACATGACAGACTGAGGGGTTAATCAAATATGTGTGTGACCCGACAATGTCCTTGTTTATGCATTTATGTATGAGTATCATTCAGGTTGAAGGCCATCCAAAGGCAGAGAAGGCAATTATAATTACAGAAACATAATAGTCAGTATACCTTATGTCACACATGCAATTCATATGAGCTAAACTGCTATCCATACGTAATTTTATTTATAGCTATGTTGGAATTTTTTTTTTAATTGAGAGGGCTACCAATAATAAAACTGTGCTAGATTAAAACCCAGTATCACCTGTGTTGCAGCCATACACTTACACTTGCTGCCACAAGAATAGTTAAGAAACAGCTGTATATTTTCATATTCATTATTAAGTAATAGTGTTACGCAACACGTAACACTGCTTAGTGTGTTTGCAAAAAATAGAGGATACAATGTATCCATTTTGAAATTCAGTACTGTCTGCTTCCCTTCTGCAAGTGTTCTAGATCTGCAGGCATTGGGGAAAGTTGCTAACTGCCACACGATGCCTCCTAGTGGATTTGCAAGATGAAAGCAAAAGATGCAACAATATTTCCTTTTTGAAATCAAGAATGTATGCATCCCATCTGCAGGTGTTCTGTCTGCTTTGTGTGTGGGCCATAGTCCAGGTTTGTGATGGTAAGTGTCACACAAAAGTGACAAGAAAAGCTCGCCTTGTTTTTATCTTTGTGAGCAATGTTTATTATGTTTCATTCTTAAAAGACAAATGTAGGACTTGAACTGTGATCGACAGATAGTATGTACTATGTGGATCACCATGTTTAGCAGATGTGCTACACACACGTGATTCACAGGTGTAGTTTATGTACTAGTTATCATAGAAGTACATTACATGACATTTATTCTATTTATCCATTTCCTGTATTTGTGCTAAGCTATGCACAGCATAAATAGTGGTATTAAAAGAAAAATAAATACATCAAATAAAAAACATAAAATAGATGTTAATATGCATTAAAGATTTTTGCACAAGTCTAGATTTGAACTGTCACACCAATGAACCTACAAAATGCAGGAATGGTGTCTTATCCCTAGTTGCCACAAAAATAGCTTTGTAGTAGGAATGAACATTATTGTGCATACAAGCAAGTCCAAAATCACCGACAGTATTAACAAGACATATAGCACTTGTACAGGCTCAGTTATTTGTACGTGTTAATCTCAAATGTGGTCAAATAACTGATCTCACAAACATTTATGACTGTTTGCAGCAATGCAGCTTTAACTCATTTTATATGGTGTTCATTCTTCTCTTATCTGAGCAGTAATCTGAGACATGCATTCCCTAAGGCATTTTGTATCATTGTGATTAAAATACATGAGAATAATAAATGGCAATTATATACAGTTTTCTGCAAAAGCAGAGGAGTTTGGATATTACTGAACAGAAACTAAGAAATGCATGCTGCTTACTTATTAAAGTTTTGATACGATTACTTCTACACTTTGTAAGTATAACCTGGCTGACACACCCACAAGAGGTAACAGAGTCTGAGTTGCTGTTGTGTTTTCCTTCTGCCTACCAGTGATCATTCACAGTTGCAATCTATTAGCAACTAACATTGAGGGAGTGCCTGTACCTCATTTGCATCTTCATCATGCTCAGAGGCATGAGTCTACAGTATAAAAAGGTAACAGTGTAGCTAGGGAACCTGAAACTAAGAAGAATTGTGTATGTGAATGATACAAAAGAAGATTGCTATTTCTTTAGATTTATCTGCACAGAAGACCTTGATAAGGTATGACTGAATTTCACAGTTATATACTGGATTTGCTCACATGTAACTAGGAAAAATATATAAATATATAAATAAGAAACACAAACAGGAAGCCTCCCACCAAAGAACTGTGTAAGAGTAAAAGTCCAAATAAATACACAAGCCAACACAGACACCTGAAATGTATCTATTGACATTACCCCGGCTGTGGTGGCTTTTGTATATATATATATATATATATATATATATATATATATATATATATATGGGTTCATGTCATTTGATCGACAGTTCATTTGATCGACAGTTCATTTGGTCGACAGTTCATTTGATCGACAAGCATTTGCCCCCTTCCCCAATGTTGTGCGACCCTGGAGTTGATATATATAGTTAGGGGGGGTGTGGGGGGCACAGCCCCCCACCTAAAATGCTTGTCGATCAAATGAACTGTTGACCAAATGAACTGTCGATCAAATGAACTGTTGATCAAATGACATGAACCCAGATATATATATATATATATATATATATATATATATATATATATATATATGCACATATATATGGATCTAGGACTATTGAACAAAAGTTCAACAGTCCGAATCCACATTCACCGAACACACTTTAGCGAAAGTGCTTTCAACCAAAAAAGTGCTTTCACTAAAGTCCACAAAATAAACACCAAAAAAAACAAAAAAACACATAACTACCGTTTACGCAGGGGGGCAAGCCCCCTGCATCCCCCATGTGGGGGCTGTGCCCCCCACACACCCCCTACTTTTATATTTTCACTCTGAGATCGCACTACTGTGGGGAAAAGGGAATATTCCCTCATCCCCACTGTACTACGATCTCAGCAACAGCCATTCCCCCTGATTTTCCTTATAACTTATCATACTTTCACAAAAGTGCTTTTTTGGTGAAAAGCACTTTCGCGAATGTATGATTGGCGGTTTCACTTTTGATAAAACTGACATTCATGCATTAGTATGGATCCCATATATGTTATTATTTTTTGTTTTTTTGTTTTTTTATGGTTTTACTATTAAAGTGGATGAACACTATATTCAGCTTCGTGACTGCAGTAGTTATTTTATATTATATAAATATAGATAGATAGATAGATAGATAGATAGATAGATAGATAGATAGATAGATAGATAGATATGTATATGCATTAAAAAATGCAAAATTTCTCTGTATGCATTTCTTAGAATTTTACTGATGGCAAAGACATTTTGTCAGGGCATTTTACTTTCTCAGATATACAGCTGTTTCTCTTAACACTCTTCTATGTTATTTCAGTGAACTGTAAATGTCCTATATTGTCAATGTCAGTCGGGTGTTAGCCTTCTAGGATGGTCCATAGACCTTTAGAGGAGTGCTGGGCATAGGTAGATGTGACTGTCAATTGCATAAGAATGACTGTTTTGTGGTAAATGTGCCCACATGTTTTTGGGGTGGTTTGAAAGTAGTTATAACAATTGACTGATGTGTTATTCCTTGTTTGGTACACAATATCATTTGACTTGTTTTTAAGGGTGGGGCAACCAAGTTCCATTTCTGTGTTGCCACAGACAAAAAAAAAATGTTTTTACAGAGGTTTGCTTTGCTATTGCTAGCCCTTGTTTTGAATCAAACCTTGGTTTGTGTGTGACTGTGATGTTACATTCATATAAACCCTTTTTTCATATTTGAATAACTATAGTTTTTTTGTTTCTCCACTGGGTAATATTGAAAAACTAATAATATGTATTATATTGAAGCAGGGCTTTTATGTATGTGATATTTATGTTTAGTATCCTTATTTTGTGGTTTATGTCCACTACGACTATGGCACCCAGGCATCCATATCCCTGCAAATCCCCCTTCAGTGACACATAGATTGATGTGATTATACAAACCTTTCATCAACATGTGCCTTTCTGCTTGAGAGACGACTTTGGGATATGTCTGGAAGAATGAAAATTTAGAACCAGATAAGGAACAACATCAATGCTGTTTGGCTGCACAGAAGGACATATGATTAGGTGTGTCATATGGCCAATAATATGATTTCAATGGCAAAGAGGAGAGCAGCTGCAGTGGCCCATGGGCAGCTGGCTATCAGTGGGGACTACTACATAACCACCACTGACACCAAACAAAGAGTTCCTGTTCACTGTCAGGGATCCCAAGGGCTTAGTGGAAAGTGCAGAACAGCATGTGATTGATGTTGCTACTGCTGTTTCAGGAAGGACAAGTATTTCCCAGGAATAGATTCCAGGTAGGCTTGCATATGCCAATTTGTAAAGATTTCTTGTACAGTAAAATACCAAAAGCAATTTTTAAGTTAGTTTAATAATTTTTTGGGAGGACCTATTCATACTTAATAACACATTCAGGTTTATTACACATGGGCTTGGAGTGGATGTGTTATCCAAGTTTCAGCTAAATGTATTGTTAATGGACATATAAAGGCAAAAATGTTTTGACCTATGTTATTGTTATTGTAATGATAGTTTCCTTACATTTTGCTTAGCTTTTTGCAGAACCATCTTCCCTATCAAGCATGGAGTCATTTGCACATGGTAAGCCAAACATTTTTTTTTTTCAGTACTGATGAGCATCTGACAGAAATATGCATGACTGTGTGTGTATCGCTGTCCCTTCTGTGATAGTGGCACCAGTGTTAGTTTGTTAGCACATATTAAATTGTATTAGTGAAGCTATTAATTTCTTTCCTGCATTTGTTGCTTATTATCAGAGGTGATCCTGACAGTAGAAGTGTAGGACTATTATCACCTAATGCCAGAGTATCGGCAGAGTCTGATGATGATGGTGGCCAAAGACAGGCACAGTTGGGGGTGCAGAGGTTGAATCTGACACTGAGGTTGACATTCTGTCATCCCCTATAATTCCAGGATGCAGCCAGTAGACCTGTGGAAGTTCATTCCAGGGAGCCGGCAGATATTAAAGAGGTGAAGGGTGAGAAACTTGATCAGGGTAGTATGTTTCTTGCAGTATCAGTGCCTGTTGATGCTGGGGTGCTTGGAAGAGACCTGCTGTCCATCTCCCACCTAATCCTGGTGTGTCTTTTCAGGCCACTTGACATATATTTAGGGCCATCATGGAGGTGCAGACATGTTCCAATAAGACCTCTAAGGAAATGGTTAGGGTTGTAGATGTGGCACTGGCTGCATCCACTGTGTTGCCGATTCAGTAGATTGGATGAATGACACATTAAAATTGGTGGTGTCATGACTGTGATGGAACATCTTCTGGGAGAAGAACAGCATACTCTTGGGCATTGGTCAGCCACATCATCTGATGTTGGTCGAAGTGGCCATGCCCGATTATAGTCCTGTAGTGGTACAACTTCCATTGCTCCATCAGTGGTTCAGATATAGCAGGCCATGGGGTCATGGCCCTGAGCATACTCATGAGGAGAGCTTGTCCAGAAGACATCAGTCATGTTAAGGTAGCAGAAGTGCATTTGACCATGTGCATGGATGTGTCAATAAAACTCCTGGCAGAGTCAGTTGTCAGGGTCGAGGATGACGATGATGAACTGTCACCTCTACCAGGCATGTCTCACATGTCCAGCATAACAGAATATGGACCTAGCACACAGTTTGGCTGTGTTCCTGCAGACACTCACACACCAATTTCACCTGGAATGCTCCTACAAATGCACACACATACAACAGTTACATGAGTCACTCATGAGACTTACAGATCATTTTGTCCAAATGTCTGCCTGTTTTTTTTTTACTCACATGCACTCACTACCTAATGTGTCAGCCTAGGCCTCCTGCCCCCCTCTCCCCCCACTCACAGAACACCCTGTGCAAATGATGATAATGGTGCCATATCATTGTTTTCTGTCATTTGGATTCAGGGATACATAAGTCTTTTGTCTGATGCACAGGGTGAACAGATGGCTTAGTGCTTAGTATATCTGTGCTTATGATGCTGTTTTGCAAATTGTACTGCTTTCTTACAGGTTTTTGTAATGCGTACATCCCTCCCGACCTCTTAAATCAACAAAGCTAGACCAAGACATAAATAAAAGTGTGGCAAAGGCCCAACAATGTAGAGATTTTTTAAACATTCTGTTCTTACAAACTTAGTTGATAATAACAGGTTTTGCATTACTATTTTTTATGTTTTTCCTGAGGGATATGAAGTCTAAAACTGAAATATGTGTTATTATTTTTTAACATCACTTCTTTAATGATTTGCCATACAAAAGTATGAGCCAAACTGTGGACATTTGATGAAAATCTGCATATTTTAGACATCTGAATGTGTGAACCTTTGATACCTGAGGCCTATTAGTTGATAGAGGACGAATGTATTCACACAAGTCACTGCTGTCACATCTTGATGGAATTGCTGAAAAAATCACCCACCTTACACTTACTTACATTACCAAGTAACCATTTTTGCAAGGATATGTCATTCCTTTGTATTCTTAGACATTTATTTTTCTATTCCAGGTTCAACACTTACCTTGGAAATCCAGCCGTTGCAAGAGTTTTTGTTCAGGGCTGACTCTGTTCAATGCTAGTAGTACACAGCCATTACATGGGTTGTGAGCATTGCCTGCCATCAATGTTACTGTATGCATGTGAATAAAATGATGGTTTTAGGCCCTTAGTGGTGAGTATGTATGATATTCATTGCCTCTTCCATACCTCTCAACTGTACAGATTTTCACAGAATGTCCAGATTTTGGCCTCTTATTTATGGCCAGTTTTTCATAGAACTCCAGTTTTCTGGCAAATTAGTGGCAAATCATTAAACACTGAAGTTAGAAAGTAATGACAATCATTTGAATTTTAAACTTCATGTTCTTCAGAAAATTCATCCTAAAGCAAAAGCCATTATTCTATCAACATTCTAAGTTTGTAAGAGCAATATTTAAAAATTGTTCCTATTTCTGGACCTTTGTCCCACTTTTATTTATGGCTTTGTACAGAGTTCTTGCTCTAAGAGGTTGAAAGGTATGCTTTACCTGCAGTGACTGCTGGTTTCCCAACTGACTCCTTACCTGCAAGTGGCTGTGGTGACCTTGCCAGTGGTGGTGGAATGTGTGGCCCTTTCCTGTGCTGTTCCTGCTGAAGCTGTTTTCTCAGGATAATGTTGTGAAGTATAGTACAGATGATGAATATTTCAGCACATGTACAAGGATTGTACTGCAGGACTCTCCAAGATGTAGCTAGGTAGTCAAACCACAATTACAACAGCCCAAACACATGCTGCATGATATTTCTTGTTTTAGCATATGCCTCATTATAGCATTTTTCAGTTGGTGTGTGTGAGCAGTTCTGATAGGCGTCATCAGCCACGGTTCCAGTGTATAACTTGCATCCTTCAGTAAATAACTCCATGGGATATCCCCCAGTAAACATCTCACACATTTGATAGTTATGCCAGATATGTGAGACATAGTAACTGCCTGGGTTTCCAACACACAAATTCAGGATGATTCCCTTAGTATTACACATGACCCAGCAGTTAATGGAGTGATAGCCCTTTCTATTTATATACACTTTTTCCTGTTCCCCAGGATCCTGGATGCTGATGCCTGTGCCACCCCCAGTATGTGTACATGGTGTATAGAGCCACGTACTGAATATAAAACAGTGTGTTACATACCATGTGTGTGTCATGGCATGCCATGCACACAGTTTTAGTGGACAGTGTAGGATTTGTTGAATGTGCACCATTATCTTTTTTATCTTATCCTAAATGTCTTCAAAAATGTTTGCTAAATTGTGCATTCTAAAAAGCAGAACTTCACAATGAGGCATGACCAATTCCTGGTACTTCTAAATTGTTTTGTCATATTTCTTTCTGTATACAATTAGTATTCTTCTGCTAAGTAGGGCTTGGGCTTCAAAAAGTTGCTTTTCTCTGTAGGCAGTAGAAGGACAGACACCTGTGAGTGCCAGTAAGCATTAATTCTGCTTAAAATTAGCATTCTTCGGCTTAGGAGGATTTTCAGGCTGGTAAAACTGTTTTACTGATTGGGCAATAAGTAGACAGCCACCTTTGGTGTAACTGAGTATGCTGCTAAAACAGTCTGTACCAGTGAGCTCGCAGTCAGTGCTATTACTAAAGGAAATGTAATTCAGTCATCTTAAAGCCATTACATCTTGAAAGTTAATTGCTTTCTAACCAATGAGCAGTTTATCCTCATTGGAAAGATATGCATTTAAAACTTACTACTACTGTTCCATTCAGTGAAGACTGACCTTTGCTGGCAACCCTAATAACTTGACCTGGAAAAGATGTCACATATATGTGGCTCAGGTCACTTTAGAAAACCAACTACTTACTGTGCAGAGGTGTCTCTAACTGATTCTTATTGTAGTATTGCTTTACTTACCAGAGGGTGAAATCACTGCTCTGTTCAGCCTCACTTTGCTCTCCACACAAACCCATTCTCACCCATCCATTATCACCTTCTTTGTACTTAACTACAAACTCCCACTTCCTTTTCACATGAGCTTGGAGACAAACACTACTTAATTAAACGGATCTAAATACCTCAGCTATCCAAACCTGACTAACAGCAATTAATTCCAGTAAATAATTAGTGTCTGCAATGAACCATACCACAATCTTATCACCCAGTTACTTCTTACTTAGCCTGTCTTTTTACCTACTCCTTCCTATTGAAAGTAACAACATAATATGCTACTACCACTCTAGTAAATAATCCCCCTCACCTCACTTGCAAAGTTATACCAAAAATCTAAAATACACTATATAAAACAATTCAGTATATAACTCAATTTCATGCAAGCATGGACCGCTCCTCTCACTACAAAAAAAAAAAAAATCTTACTAAGCTGTATGTCTCCTACTTAGACTGCTTCAAGAAGGTGATATTCAGTCTAACCCAGGTCCAAGCAACCTTAATTTTCAACCTGACTGCGTCTCTCAGTAAATCAGACAAGATCTACATGATACCAATGCTATTCCACTTAAACCTATTATCTACAACTCCGATGCTACGAAAGTAGCGTGCCTTAATGCTCGGAGTATAATTAAAAATGACCTGCACTGAAAGCAGTGTTTTCCTCAGAAAACCTCACATTTTACGGATAACTGAAACATGGCTCAAGCACAATATTTGATTTCCTAAAATATCCTCTCCCCACTAATTCATTTATTTCAACAATAAGACAAGTGAGAGACAATCTGAGGGCTTTGCCTTGCAAATTTACAAAGATTTACCAGACATATAATATCAGGACTACAGTTAGCATCCGCAGGAGTAGTCAAAATTGGATCTAAGTGGAAATAACATTAGGCAGCCAAACCAAGTCATACCCATGCAAACACTAAATCTTCACCTTCTTCTATATTTGTCTTTCAACAATTTGTCCTAGACATTTTCCCAGAAGGTGTAACATGAAACAATTTTATTTGGAAATGTCTTCATCAGTGCCACCACTGGTACTTTACACCCCTAAACAAAATGATCAGTCTCCAAAACACTGAACAATAGCCAACTAGACCTAATCCAATAACAGAACTAGGTCTACTCAATGTCATTATCATTAACTTAAAACTTAATTTCCTTAACATAATTTTCCTTCCCATTACTCTGTGAGACCATTACCTGGTAATCTCAACATGATCCATCTAGGCTAAGAAAATGCTCTCACATAATCACATACAGACCTATTCAGGAAATGAAAAAAAAAGCCATGTTCATTATCCACGTAAACCCTCTAGACTGCTCCCATCCATTCCCATTCAATCTTAACAACAACAACCTATAGTTAAACTTCTTGTGAAACTTTCCATTCTGCAAGATGCAGTCTTCCATTTAATCAAAAGGAAATTAAGTAGGCAAAAATATCCATAGCTCATCCAAGACTTAATAAAATAGATGCTAGGGCTAATGTAAAGGTAAACTGGAAACAACAGGAATATAATGTTCAACTACAACAACATTACCTAGAGCTATAGAAAAGAGCCAGGAGAGGAACCACTTCTGAAAAAGAAATTGGATGAAAACATGGGCTAGGCAACAAAAATACTTCTGGAAATAAACAAAGGAATTAACAGGAGTACATATGGTTCAAGGTGATTCTGTCATGTTAACTAATGTTGCCAAATGGGCATGGGTACCTGCTGGTGATAAGTGGGTTGAGGACCCAGTAAACTCTGACCTACACCAAGGACCCATGTTTATGGTGGGAGGGGTGTATGTGTTACCATTGGTCAGTGCATGCACACGATAAGGCTCAGCAGCCCTTGGTCCATAAGCTACTTGCTGACCATTGTCCATTTGCTCAGCCTGGGTTAAATGCGATACATCTGTTGAGCAAAAGCTGGATATAAAACCAATCAACCTGCCAAACATGCACTAAAATTTGTAGCACTCAGTGTAGGTTCACTGACAGGATGGATTTTGGAAGTGGCTGACATGATGGTATGGAGGAAGCTGGGCATCCTCTGCATCCATGAGTCAAGATGGAAGGGCAATGAGGCAAAAACAATTGGCTTGGAACCCAGAGTCTACTACTCACAAGGAGGACAGGATAGAAATGTTGTGCAAATTGTGGTGAAAGAGAAGCTTCAGAAAGCCAGGAAGGATGCCATCAGAACCAGAGACAGACTTGTGGCAAGCAGACTCCAATGTAATGAGAGGGCAGTATTCATAATCTCAGTTTATGCCCCACAGCAGGGTTGTGACAGTGAAGAAAAGAGTACATTCGGACAGCAGTTGAAGGACTACTTAATAGATAAAGCAGTCCAACAGGAACTGGTGTTGATAATGGGAAACCTGAATGTACATATCAGGACAGACTGAACAGAATATGAAGACTGCCTGGATCCACATAGGTGGGGCAACAGGAATATAGGAGGAGAGGCCTTTCTAGACTTCTGTCTGGGAAATCGTTTGATAGTAGCCAATACGTGGTTCAGAAAGAGAGATAGTCACAACATCACATACAAGAGCAGCCAACATGCAACTCAGTTCTTCCTAATAAAAAAAGGGCACTGGGGTAGAAGCAGTGATTGAAAAGTCATCCCCAGTTAAACAGCTAGCCCACAGCATGAACCACTGGTTGCCAAAATCACCTGCAAGCAGTTGTCAGAGAAGGATCTAAGGCCAACAGAGACCAGGCTGAAGACCTGAAAGATGACTGGACAGAAAGTATAACAGTTCACAGAATTACTCAGGGCTCTAACACCCCAAGAAGAAGAGGAAATAGGTGGAGTTGATTGGAGTTCAATGGCAGCACCTCATAACATCATATGTGAGTACTACGGAATAGATATGTGGCCGAAACAGGTATGGAATTAAGGTAATAAGGAAAACTGGTGGTGGAATGCCGAAGACCAGGAAGTCATCAAAAGAAAGAAGGAGTACTGAAAAAAGTGGGGAATAAAAATGACAGGCTAGGCTAGGAAGGAATACTGGTTGGCAAACAAAGATGCTAAGAAAGGAGTTGCAATAACAAAGAACAGGGCATCAGAGGCACTCTACCATCTTCTGGAAAGTGACTCATTAGGTGGCACAAAGAAACTACATCAGGTTGCAAGTAAAAGACAGAAAGATAAAGAAGATAATCAGACACCCTTCATAAGGGATGCCAGCAATAGCCTGCTCACCAGTCCACAGGACATCAAAGGCAGATGGAAGGAGAATTTCCAGTAGCTTCTGAATGAAGAAAAACCCACAGAAACTGTAATGCCTCATATACAGCCTACAATGAGAGAAGAAGAGGAGACCACCATAGAAAAAGTAAGAACAGCACCAAGGAAAATGAAGTAATGGAAAGCAGCATGCTCAGATGAGGTCACAGCAGATATGATAAAGATGCTGTGTGAGGCAGGGGAGAAATGGCTCCTGAGGGTATTCATAACAGTGTGGAGAGAAAGGCATGTCCCACATGAATAGAAAATAAGCATACTCGTGACAGTGTATAAGAGGAAAGGAGACATCCACAACTGTGAGCAGTACAAGGATATCAAACTCCTGTGATATTGCATGAAAGTTCTTGAGAGGGTGACTGATAAATGGATACACAGAGTAGTAAAAAGTAAGATGGGGGATGAGCAGTTCAGATTCAGATCAAGATGCAGCACAACTGACCCGTTGTTTACAATGAGACAGATAGTTGAGGAGAAGCTAGAGTCCAACTGGGATATGATGATAGGAGGTAGTGCCATCGGTGCCAGGGACAGTAGGGCAGTGCTACGTGGAGTTTTGCAAAGCATTTTATGTCACTTGACTATCACACTGATCTGTACAGATTCTGGTGTTAAAATGTATCTGTAAAGTTACTTGTGTTAAAAATGCATCAACAGTGGGTCATTTTGGACAGAAAAGAGCTATATATGCATGTCACACAGTATTATTATAACTGATTAAATGTATATGTTTTAACAGAGAATTCTCTAAGAGAAGAGGTTAATCTCTGCCAAGCTAATTTTGAAAAATAGGTTGAAAATTAAATGGGTTTGTTTAGGCCATAAATATTTTATCTTACAGGTCTGATTGCAGCCGTAAACAAAAATGTCTGGGAAAACCAGGACTAGGAATCTTACTATATTGTCCTTAGAGATGAACTAATTGTTACCCTGGAAAGGTGGCAGTTTTGGAAATTAATAACTTTCAGATGCTGCAACAGATCGTAGGAAATCTCTGGGTGTGTATTGTATCAAAGTCAGGTGACCAGATGTGATGTCATTATATAACCAGCACTGAAATGATTTTTTACATATTAGTGAGAGATATGACAGAAGTCTCACAGCAAAACTTTGTTTTTCAGAACCTGACAGGAAAGTTCTCTCATAGACATCTTTCACAACTTCACACCTCATCTTGCCTTGCTGAAGTAAGCAACTTAACTAGGGAACAGTAATTCTTTAGTCAGTCAAGAAAATAAAGTGAGATTAGTTAAGTATTGTTTTTCTGCACCTGTGTGACTCTATCCAACTGTGTTAGTTTTTATATCTCCTGTGATTGAAACTCTGGTGTTTATTGTAGCTAGATATTCAATATACTCATGTTTTCTATTTTATTACTTGTTATTAAATATTTATATGCCTTTCATAGTGACTGGACTTTTAGATAATACTTTTAACAATTTAAGAGTACGTATGCTTATTTTAGTGACACTGTGGCCACTCCTGAAAGTCTTGCTGCATTGGTCAAACTCTACCATTTGTATTATTATCAATTTTACTCAGTGTAATTGGGTGCCCTTGTAAGAGCTGACTGGTGGCAGTGTAATTACCTTATAGTCTGAGCAGTGGGGGAACAGCTGGTAAATCTGTGCCAGCCTTTCCCAGGTGTGTGTGTGTGTGTGTGTGTGTGTGTGTGTGTGTGTGTGTGTGTGTGTGTGTGTGTGTGTGTGTGTGTGTGTGTGTGTGTGTGTGTGTGTGTGTGTGTGTGTGTGTGTGTGTGTGTGTGTGTGTGTGTGTGTGTTTGTGCACGCATGCACGTGTGTGTGTGTGTGTGTGTGTGTGTGTGTGTGTGTATACGTGTGTGTGTGATAATCAAATATCCAAGTGTGTGTCAGCTAGAACAAACACAAATGTCATCATTATTGACAAATTAAAGTCTTCCACACTCCAAAATTTAGAAAAGTTAGAAAAACATCAATAGGCACAAACAAGCAACTTTATTAAAAACCAGGAACAATGTGTAAAATGAAAATAAACTAATGCCAGACCATATACCTTCAAGGTTCAAAAGTTTTAAACACAGTAAAGCACTTAAATAGTTCATCAATAACATTACTAAATAGAACAAGAGAGCAATAGAATGTATCAGAATGCATATGAATTTAAATAAAAACATAAAGCAAAAATAATTCAGTTTAAACTAATAAGTTCATAGGATAACAACAATAATAATAATAATAATAATAATAATAATAATAATAATAATAAGCCAGTTGACTACAAAAATACATATATCCTAACTTCTATGAAATGAGTTTGCAAGATACTTTCAAGGCTGTTATATTAAATATCTCATAAGTAGTTCATTATTAAGGCCCTTTGGTTGCAAAGTATGATAAGTGAAAATCAACCAAGTCTCCTCATGTAATAACATATCAGAAGGCTGTAAATATAGATCAAAATATGTCAACATATGCATTATAAATAACCTCATTAAATCCAATTCACTATTACGATATTTGAAAAAATATGACACTACAGGGCTGGTAGGAGAATTATTTTTGACATCTCAGATGCGTTCAGGTATCCTCATCTTAAGCTGACATATGGTCTTACCAATGTAAAACTTCTTACAGGGGCAAAGTAACCCATAAATCACCATTTTTATAACAATTAAATACACCTGGAACTTTGAACAGCTTCCCAATAATGATGAGTGTAGTTCTCTGATCCATGTAACTACAAGTAGTGCATCCCGTACATGGAGACTCCAAAGCCTCACTAGCCATATGTGTATGTACAGCTCTACTTGCTATGCTAGGTGAATTTCTATATGAAATACTCAATTTAAAATTCTTATATATCACATCCGATGTAATAATATACCAATGTTTCTTGAAGATACATGATACATCTTAAACAAATGGAGCATAACAAGTCACAAAATATATCCTCCCGTTCCCCTTTTTAATTCCCAAACATATTTTCATCATGTTTCTATTTCCAAATAAATTGGCTACCTCCCTCTACAACCTTCTGCTATGTGCTAATGAGAAAATTGTAATTTTAACCCCTAGATAATAATCTATCAACTATATCCACAGCTACTGTCTGGAAATTAATTTTAATCTGAACATAAAATTCTAGCTGTATAGAATTCACCATAGGGGAGAGATCTTATCAGGTGGCCATGGTGTGCACTAGATGCATACAAAAATAATTCACAGAAGTTTCTTTTCTATATAATGTTGAATGTATTGTATCAATAATAATATACAACTCAACATCCAAATAATGAATGGCATTATCATGCATGCTATAAGTAAAAGATAAACCAAAGGTATTCATAGGTTCATAGGTTCATAGGTTCATAGTAGGCTATCTGCCCGAGGGCATTTACAAGCCTAGCCCATCGTTTTGTGGCTTACGCCACCCCTTTAGTATGGGGAACTATACCCCTTATTTTGCTGTGCCTCTGTCGAGCAGTGACACTGAGGTAATCCCTGGGGTATATCTGCGATCTCCCATCCATTGGTCAAGATTTCTCTTGAACAAGGCCAGCGAGGTGCTCTGCCTCACATGTACCGGGATTTTGTTCCACAGCATAGGGAGTCTTTGGGTGATGAATCTATCCCTCCAGCACGTTCTATTAATAGCCGTGTCGAGGTTTAAGTCTCCCGCCCTTGTGGCTCTGATGATCTAGATTTTTTGAGGTGAAGCATATTCATCAAATCAGGGTTTGACATGGCCTTGTATGTTAGGCAAAGGTCACCTCTGAGCAAGCGATGGCGACTGAATAGAGCTGGAGTTCTTTCAGTCGGGCAGCATAGGACAGATTTTTGAGGCCCTTTATCCTTTTGGTGAGGAACTTTTGTGGCCTCTCCAGCTGCTGCAAGTGTCGGGTCAGATACATTCCGAATGGGGCATTGTACTCAATCATTGGTCTGATGAGTGATGAGTAAAGGGAGACTATGACCTCCCTTGATCTAGATGAGAATCCCTTCATGATAAGGTGGGCAATGTAGAAGGTCTTCCTAACTACTTTAGCTACATGGGTGTCGAATGACAGACTACTATCAACCTGGGTCCCCAGGTCCCTGATAACTTCTTCTGTGCTCAGTGGATTGCCACCTATTTGGTAGCTAGGGTAACCTTGTTTTTCCCGAAGGGTATGACTATGCATTTTTTGGCATTTAACTTTAGGCCGTGGCTCTGGCACCAGTTATCCGTTTCTGTGAGACCCTTTTGAAGGATATCTGTGTCAGATGTGTTTTCTACTATCGGGCCCAGTTTGCAGTCATCTGCAAACCTTGTCAGCCATAACCCTCCTGTGTTTGCTTGTACTTGGAAAAGTAGATGCCAAACAAGAGTGGGCCCAGGACTGAGCCCTGTGGGACACCGCTTGTGACAGGCTTTGAGTCTGACATGGCGCCAGCAACTCTGACCCTGTGGGTTCTGTCACTCAGCCAGTTTGCAACCCATCTTGTGATGTATGGGTTAACATTTAAGCTGATGAGTTTTTCAATGATACCCGAGTGGGGTATTGTATCGAAGGCCTTAGCCAGATCGAGGTAGGCTGTATGGACTGCCTTTCCCTCATCAATGGCTTTGGTGACTGTTTGAAAAAGTCAACCAAGTTTAAAAGGCATGATCTGCCTTTGACAAAGCCAAACTGGGTTGGATCCAAAGTCTGCAAATTCCCTATGTCTTTATTTATGAGGTCCATTATGATCCTCTCCATGGCTTTGCAGATAAGGCTTGTCAAGCTAATGGGCGGTAATTTCCAGGGTCGGTGGAGGCACCGCCTTTGTGAAGTGGGACCACAGTTGCAATGCGCCACTCCTGGAGTGCGTATCCAGAGGTAAGACTTTGATTAAACAGCTGTCCTAGCTGTGGGTTTAATTCCTCATTGAGTTCGTGGAGCACACAGCCGGGGACACCATCAGGTCCCATGGATGCTGTGTTTTTGCTTTGGAGAGAGCAGTTCTCACTTGGGCGCTGGAGATGTTTGGGGGCTGCAATCATTTGGTATAGATATCTCTCCTTTTGGGGGCACGTTTGCACTGAACCTGTCAGCCAGTATGTTGGCAATGTCTGTAGGATCAGTAATCTTCACATCATTTTGAACTAGTTCTGAGCATATCTGGGAGTTTCCTCCTAGGTTTCTAACATAGCTAAAGAAGGCCTTATGATTGTCTTTTGAGTCTTTAGCTATTTTTCTCTCGAAATTTGCTTTGGATGATTTTATGAGAGCTCTTAGTTTTTACTTATAGTGATCAAGGGTGTCTTACCTTTTAAGGATTTTGCTCTATCTTGTAGTAGCTTCCTCCTTTTGTTGTAGAGTTTGTTTATGGCTGGGGTCCACCAGACTGGGCGCTTGCCTTTGGTACAAAGAGTCTTTGTTTTGCTTGGGATTGCCTTATCCATGCAGTCCTGCAGGTGCTGGTAGAAGGCATTTGTAAGTGATTCAGCGGCTTGAGTACTGTTTTCCATGACTCGGGGCCTTAAAGGAGACCACACTAGTCTTTAGAAGTGTGAAGTCGGCTTTTGAGAAGTTCTTTACTGTGGTCTTTTTATTTCAGGTGGGGGTGGGATGAGGACCTCCAGCGAGATTAGTTGTGATCTGATCTCACCAGTGAGGGTATACTTCCGGTGTTGAACATTGTGCTCCCATGTTCGTGATGATGAGATCAAGTATGTTATCTCCTCTTGTGGGGATGGTGACTAGTTGTTCCATGGCATTTGAGTTTATGAATTCCAGGAACTTTTGGGCTAGGGTGTTTGGGCTTGAGTAGTGTTCCCAGTCTATATTAGGGTAATTGAAGTCACCTAGTATGATGGTGTTTGGTGATACATTTATCCCCTCTAGTGTTTTCAGGAAGGCCATGTGACGTTCCTGAGTTTGTGAGGGTGGACTGTAACATGCTACAATTTGCAGAGCAGTCTTGCCTACAGTTAATTGCACCTGGATGGTCTCCGATGCATCGTGCGTTGCCACCAGTCTTGAGGTGTGGGTGTCCTTGATGAATATGGATACCCCCCCTCCTTTCTTGGTATTGTCCGGATTTTGGGGCGGAGCATGATATGAGGTAAAACCTGATAGCACTGGGGTGCTCTCAGGAGCCTTGAACCAGGTTTCTGTCACAGCACAGACATCGATGTTCTCCATACTGAGAAGGGCCTCGAGTGCGTGCATTTTGAGATTTAGACTTCTGGCATTGAGCAGCATTACCCTTAGTTTTTTCCTTTTTGTGTTCTACGGTGGTAGGTTTAGAATTTGAGCCTTGCCTAAAAAGGCACTATGGGGTGGCAAGAGCCTTTGCCAATATCCGGAATCCCAGGGTGACAGGTGCAAGCCGTCCCTTGAAACAGCGTGGCTTGTCCAGCATGTCATCCCAGGCAGACAGATACTGGATCCCCTTTGAATGACACCAGTGTTTAAGCCAATTGTTAAAGCTGATCATCTTATCTCTGTATTGTGGCATCATTCTTGGTGAAGGTAGGATACTGCTCAAGGTCAGGGTCATACCTGCCTGGGCTACATAATCAGAGAGCTCCTCAATGTCTCTTTTCATGTAGTCCAAGGAGGTACGTCTCAGGTCGTTTACACCAGCGTGGACAATGACTGAGTCATATTTGTACCTGCTGTTGAGAGACCTGAGTGCTTGCGTTATGTGGCGGATTCTAGCGCCCGACAGGCAGCTTACTGTGACCTTCTCCTTACTCAGTCTGGTGAGCGGGACGTCAGTGTGTCTGACTATGGAGTCACCAATGACTAGTGTGTCTGGCATTGTGTTTGGCCTTAAGGGCTGTGACTGTTTTACACTCTGACTGTGAGGTCTATGTGTTGCAGGTGTTGTGTTCTGAGGTGGTCGTTGTTTGGGTGTCTGCTTTGGTGGCCTCTGCTGTTTTGGTAGATTTTTGATCAGAGCCTCCGAGTATGTCTTCGTGTGTTTATGTGTATGATTTGAGGTTGTAATGGTACTATGTGAGACTGGGTCTATAGTGTGTGTGGTAACCTTCTCCTCCTGACTGGTCTTGCCAATCCTATGTTGAGAGAGCTCAGCCTCCAGTTTGGCCGTATAGTTGCATCTCTCGCATGTATTTGTGTTTTGTGGGAGGAGGAGAGGGTTATCTGTGTACATGAGGCAATTGTAACATTGCCTCAATATTCCCAGGTTCACCAGCTGAGCAGGAGAGGACACTAGCAACTGATCCCTCGACATGCTAGAAGGATAGACAAAAAACTTTAAAAAAGATTCCGGGGGACGTGGGTGACCGTGAAATGGGGGGTTGCCTTTTTGGGGTACTATCTATGACAAGAGTGCCGTATCAAGGTAATAAGTACTGTAGGAGCAAGTGCTAGGTTTAACAGATAGAGAATAGTCTACTTGGAGTCAAGTAGAGTTGATCTTTTTAGTTATAGGATGCGCTGATTTGATCAGTAGTATAGTTCGAGGAAGGTAGTTTTAAGGGAAAATTTGAAGAGTGGACTTTAGGTAGCCCGAATAGTTAAAACCTGATTAACCGGCGCTGCCCTAGTGTGCAACAGTGGCAGCTCCGCGCTAACTCGCGCCAAAGCGTGCTTTATAGCAGGGGGCTGGAAAAGACAGGAAATGACCCAAAATGGCCAATAAACTACAAGTTACTGCTTTAAACCACTCCTCTGAGGACAAACAGGCATCTCAGTACTCCCTACTCCCACTAGTGAGTAAAGAAACTACCCCTTGACCAAACAAGGAAAATGGAGAAAACAGGAACCAAGACAAAGCCCAGGGATCAGCAAAATCTGATCACTGGAACAAACTATTAGAAAAGTATGGAAAACAAGAGTATTTTTTGTTTTTTCAAGTTTTTTCAGAAAGGCAGAAAATACAATAAATGCTGTGTTTTTCGACTAAATGCTATCAAAAGCTAGTACACTTGAGTGTATTAGCCTGTTGTTTAACTTTTAAGCAAAACTTAAACAAGCAAGTGCAATAAACAATTCAAGCTATTAAAACAGTAAAATAGGTAATAGCAGAATAAAACAGGCAGAAATAGCAATCGAAAGGCTTAAAAAGTCGAAAATGCAGAAAAAATACTTAAAATCTGGAAAGTTTGTCTTTTCTGGTCTCTGCTGCTCTAGGAACTCTGCTGGACACCACGAGGAGCTGTGCTGAGTTCTCTATAGCCAGAAAAGCCCGCCAAAGCGTGCTTTATAGCAGGGGGCTGGAAAAGACAGGAAATGACCCAAAATGGCCAATAAACTACAAGTTACTGCTTTAAACCACTCCTCTGAGGACAAACAGGCAGCTCAGTACTCCCTACTCCCACTAGTGAGTAAAGAAACTACCCCTTGACCAAACAAGGAAAATGGAGAAAACAGGAACCAAGACAAAGCCCAGGGATCAGCAAAATCTGATCACTGGAACAAACTATTAGAAAAGTATGGAAAACAAGAGTATTTTTTTTTTGTTTTTTTTCCAAGTTTTTTTCAGAAAGGCAGAAAATACAATAAATGCTGTGTTTTTCGACTAAATGCTATCAAAAGCTAGTACACTTGAGTGTATTAGCCTGTTGTTTAACTTTTAAGCAAAACTTAAACAAGCAAGTGCAATAAACAATTCAAGCTATTAAAAACAGTAAAAATAGGTAATAGCAGAATAAAACAGGCAGAAATAGCAATCGAAAGGCTTAAAAAGTCGAAAATGCAGAAAAAAATACTTAAAATCTGGAAAGTTTGTCTTTTCTGGTCTCTGCTGCTCTAGGAACTCTGCTGGACACCACGAGGAGCTGTGCTGAGTTCTCTATAGCCAGAAAAGCCCGCCAAAGCGTGCTTTATAGCAGGGGCTGGAAAAGACAGGAAATGACCCAAAATGGCCAATAAACTACAAGTTACTGCTTTAAACCACTCCTCTGAGGACAAACAGGCAGCTCAGTACTCCCTACTCCCACTAGTGAGTAAAGAAACTACCCCTTGACCAAACAAGGAAAATGGAGAAAACAGGAACCAAGACAAAGCCCAGGGATCAGCAAAATCTGATCACTGGAACAAACTATTAGAAAAGTATGGAAAACAAGAGTATTTTTTTGTTTTTTCAAGTTTTTTCAGAAAGGCAGAAAATACAATAAATGCTGTGTTTTTCGACTAAATGCTATCAAAAGCTAGTACACTTGAGTGTATTAGCCTGTTGTTTAACTTTTAAGCAAAACTTAAACAAGCAAGTGCAATAAACAATTCAAGCTATTAAAAACAGTAAAAATAGGTAATAGCAGAATAAAACAGGCAGAAATAGCAATCGAAAGGCTTAAAAAGTCGAAAATGCAGAAAAAATACTTAAAATCTGGAAAGTTTGTCTTTTCTGGTCTCTGCTGCTCTAGGAACTCTGCTGGACACCACGAGGAGCTGTGCTGAGTTCTCTATAGCCAGAAAAGCCCGCCAAAGCGTGCTTTATAGCAGGGGCTGGAAAAGACAGGAAATGACCCAAAATGGCCAATAAACTACAAGTTACTGCTTTAAACCACTCCTCTGAGGACAAACAGGCAGCTCAGTACTCCCTACTCCCACTAGTGAGTAAAGAAACTACCCCTTGACCAAACAAGGAAAATGGAGAAAACAGGAACCAAGACAAAGCCCAGGGATCAGCAAAATCTGATCACTGGAACAAACTATTAGAAAAGTATGGAAAACAAGAGTATTTTTTTGTTTTTTCAAGTTTTTCAGAAAGGCAGAAAATACAATAAATGCTGTGTTTTTCGACTAAATGCTATCAAAAGCTAGTACACTTGAGTGTATTAGCCTGTTGTTTAACTTTTAAGCAAAACTTAAACAAGCAAGTGCAATAAACAATTCAAGCTATTAAAAACAGTAAAAATAGGTAATAGCAGAATAAAACAGGCAGAAATAGCAATCGAAAGGCTTAAAAAGTCGAAAATGCAGAAAAAATACTTAAAATCTGGAAAGTTTGTCTTTTCTGGTCTCTGCTGCTCTAGGAACTCTGCTGGACACCACGAGGAGCTGTGCTGAGTTCTCTATAGCCAGAAAAGCCCATCAAAGCGTGCTTTATAGCAGGGACCTGGAAAAGACAGGAAATGACCCAAAATGGCCAATAAACTACAAGTTACTGCTTTAAACCACTCCTCTGAGGACAAACAGGCAGCTCAGTACTCCCTACTCCCACTAGTGAGTAAAGAAACTACCCCTTGACCAAACAAGGAAAATGGAGAAAACAGGAACCAAGACAAAGCCCAGGGATCAGCAAAATCTGATCACTGGAACAAACTATTAGAAAAGTATGGAAAACAAGAGTATTTTTTTTTTTCAAGTTTTTTTCAGAAAGGCAGAAAATACAATAAATGCTGTGTTTTTCGACTAAATGCTATCAAAAGCTAGTACACTTGAGTGTATTAGCCTGTTGTTTAACTTTTAAGCAAAACTTAAACAAGCAAGTGCAATAAACAATTCAAGCTATTAAAAACAGTAAAATAGGTAATAGCAGAATAAAACAGGCAGAAATAGCAATCGAAAGGCTTAAAAAGTCGAAAATGCAGAAAAAAATACTTAAAATCTGGAAAGTTTGTCTTTTCTGGTCTCTGCTGCTCTAGGAACTCTGCTGGACACCACGAGGAGCTGTGCTGAGTTCTCTATAGCCAGAAAAGCCCGCCAAAGCGTGCTTTATAGCAGGGGTCTGGAAAAGACAGGAAATGACCCAAAATGGCCAATAAACTACAAGTTACTGCTTTAAACCACTCCTCTGAGGACAAACAGGCAGCTCAGTACTCCCTACTCCCACTAGTGAGTAAAGAAACTACCCCTTGACCAAACAAGGAAAATGGAGAAAACAGGAACCAAGACAAAGCCCAGGGATCAGCAAAATCTGATCACTGGAACAAACTATTAGAAAAGTATGGAAAACAAGAGTATTTTTTTTTTTCAAGTTTTTCAGAAAGGCAGAAAATACAATAAATGCTGTGTTTTTCGACTAAATGCTATCAAAAGCTAGTACACTTGAGTGTATTAGCCTGTTGTTTAACTTTTAAGCAAAACTTAAACAAGCAAGTGCAATAAACAATTCAAGCTATTAAAACAGTAAAAATAGGTAATAGCAGAATAAAACAGGCAGAAATAGCAATCGAAAGGCTTAAAAAGTCGAAAATGCAGAAAAAATACTTAAAATCTGGAAAGTTTGTCTTTTCTGGTCTCTGCTGCTCTAGGAACTCTGCTGGACACCACGAGGAGCTGTGCTGAGTTCTCTAT
This sequence comes from Protopterus annectens, assembly GCF_019279795.1. Classification (NCBI taxonomy): domain Eukaryota; kingdom Metazoa; phylum Chordata; order Ceratodontiformes; family Protopteridae; genus Protopterus; species Protopterus annectens. Next base: position 1,649,237,069 of record NC_056733.1, read on the forward strand.
AGCCAGAAAAGCCCGCCAAAGCGTGCTTTATAGCAGGGGCTGGAAAAGACAGGAAATGACCCAAAATGGCCAATAAACTACAAGTTACTGCTTTAAACCACTCCTCTGAGGACAAACAGGCAGCTCAGTACTCCCTACTCCCACTAGTGAGTAAAGAAACTACCCTTGACCAAACAAGGAAAATGGAGAAAACAGGAACCAAGACAAAGCCCAGGGATCAGCAAAATCTGATCACTGGAACAAACTATTAGAAAAGTATGGAAAACAAGAGTATTTTTTTTTTTTTCAAGTTTTTTTCAGAAAGGCAGAAAATACAATAAATGCTGTGTTTTTCGACTAAATGCTATCAAAAGCTAGTACACTTGAGTGTATTAGCCTGTTGTTTAACTTTTAAGCAAAACTTAAACAAGCAAGTGCAATAAACAATTCAAGCTATTAAAAACAGTAAAAATAGGTAATAGCAGAATAAAACAGGCAGAAATAGCAATCGAAAGGCTTAAAAAGTCGAAAATGCAGAAAAAATACTTAAAATCTGGAAAGTTTGTCTTTTCTGGTCTCTGCTGCTCTAGGAACTCTGCTGGACACCACGAGGAGCTGTGCTGAGTTCTCTATAGCCAGAAAAGCCCGCCAAAGCGTGCTTTATAGCAGGGGCTGGAAAAGACAGGAAATGACCCAAAATGGCCAATAAACTACAAGTTACTGCTTTAAACCACTCCTCTGAGGACAAACAGGCAGCTCAGTACTCCCTACTCCCACTAGTGAGTAAAGAAACTACCCCTTGACCAAACAAGGAAAATGGAGAAAACAGGAACCAAGACAAAGCCCAGGGATCAGCAAAATCTGATCACTGGAACAAACTATTAGAAAAGTATGGAAAACAAGAGTATTTTTTTTTGTTTTTTTCAAGTTTTTTCAGAAAGGCAGAAAATACAATAAATGCTGTGTTTTTCGACTAAATGCTATCAAAAGCTAGTACACTTGAGTGTATTAGCCTGTTGTTTAACTTTTAAGCAAAACTTAAACAAGCAAGTGCAATAAACAATTCAAGCTATTAAAAACAGTAAAAAAGGTAATAGCAGAATAAAACAGGCAGAAATAGCAATCGAAAGGCTTAAAAAGTCGAAAATGCAGAAAAAATACTTAAAATCTGGAAAGTTTGTCTTTTCTGGTCTCTGCTGCTCTAGGAACTCTGCTGGACACCACGAGGAGCTGTGCTGAGTTCTCTATAGCCAGAAAAGCCCGCCAAAGCGTGCTTTATAGCAGGGACTGGAAAAGACAGGAAATGACCCAAAATGGCCAATAAACTACAAGTTACTGCTTTAAACCACTCCTCTGAGGACAAACAGGCAGCTCAGTACTCCCTACTTCCACTAGTGAGTAAAGAAACTACCCCTTGACCAAACAAGGAAAATGGAGAAAACAGGAACCAAGACAAAGCCCAGGGATCAGCAAAATCTGATCACTGGAACAAACTATTAGAAAAGTATGGAAAACAAGAGTATTTTTTGTTTTTTCAAGTTTTTTCAGAAAGGCAGAAAATACAATAAATGCTGTGTTTTTCGACTAAATGCTATCAAAAGCTAGTACACTTGAGTGTATTAGCCTGTTGTTTAACTTTTAAGCAAAACTTAAACAAGCAAGTGCAATAAACAATTCAAGCTATTAAAAACAGTAAAAATATGTAATAGCAGAATAAAACAGGCAGAAATAGCAATCGAAAGGCTTAAAAAGTCGAAAATGCAGAAAAAAATACTTAAAATCTGTATAACCTATGTAAAACCAACACATTTTTTCCTGTGGTCCCTGAGTTATAAAAAATAAATCAACAATGTAGCATTTATAAAACACCCCATTGTTAACACAGTAAGAATCACTATGCAAAAAAAAATCCTCAAATCATCCCATAAACAAACTAGCACAGCTGGGAACAAACTTAGCCCCCATAGCCATACCCTTAAGTTGTCTATAAAAAGACTGATCAAAAGAAAAACAATTATTATTCAAAGTAAAACTAGCTATATTTAAAATACTCTGTAATCCATTAGCATTCACTAAATAAAGTTCAATGGTTTCTAGTCCGTACCTGTGTTCAATAGTAGTATACAGACTGCTAACATGAACTGTTGCAAAAAAAAAAAAAACTCTTTCTGCCGCTACATGCTTAATTTCCTTAAGGAAACACTTTGTATCCCTCACTTGTGAGGGAATATGCATCACATAAGGTTGCAATATTTTATCCAAAATTTCCCCTACCCTTTCTGTGGGACCCTCCCCACCTGAGATACAGTCATTGTTCCTGCAAGATGCTTCATATTTTTATGAACTTTGGGGAGGGTATAAAATAAGGGAATACAGGAGTTCACCATGACTAGTACATCTACATCTTTCAACCTTTCAGACAAAATATCATTACTAACCAAATCTTCCAATAATGTTTCAGTACAGGACTGTATTTGTTGCAATGAATTATGTTCTACTAAATGATATTCACACTCATGCAATAAGTTAAAACACATTTTCTTATAAATAACAGTGTTCATTATAACTATATTCCCCCCTTTATCAACTGGTTTTATTACAACATAGCTATACCTTTCCAAAGTTTTTAAAATCCTTCCACTTCTCCTTAATAAGATTAGACTTAATCACACATCTCACAGTGTTATTAACATATGTAATAATTTCCTGTTTAACTAAGACATGTAAAACTAAAGCTGTTTTATTAATAAAAGGGGGGAACAAATTCATTTTTACACTTAAAATTTAAACTTTTGACAATGCTGTATAACCAAGATTCATTTATACACTGTCTCTCCTTTCTCAAATGAAAAAAAGTCTCACTTGCAATTTACATAAGAAAAGACGTAAGTCCACCAATAATTCTGGAAGAAATAGCCTAGAAACAGGAATAATCTTTAATCCTTTTCTTAACACATTAAACATGTACCCCAGGATTCAATAAACTCTGTGTAGGCATGGATTGTATCTGTGTACATGGATGTGAAGTGTTTTCGGCAGCATGCAATGCATATTCATGATGAGCATCATACCTAAGTGAGGTTTTGCAGTGTCTTCCAGTGATATTAGCAGTGAGACCCCATGGAACAACACGGATAATGAATCCCTGTACATGACACCACCAACAGTTCACCTCCATCATGCATCTTCTGAAGATTATGAAGTCTTAAATGAAAATGTCATTCATATTTATTTCCATCCATCCTGAATGATTATCTAAAAACCACAAATTTTATGAAGAACACCAAAAAAAAGCCAGAACCCTGTTAAATCAGAAGTAGTTATATATGTATATTCCAGCTTTTCTCCTATTGCTCTCTCTCTTTTATTTATTTATTTATTTATTTATTTATTTTACTTTTTCCCCATGTTTGCATGATGCACCATGGTGCTTGTCGATGCTTACCATGCTTGCACAGTGGGATATAACCCAGACATCTAAAAATAGAAACCAGATGCTTTTAATTAATATGACTGTACAACACTGCAAATTGCACAAACCCTGTAAGCGGTGCAGCACTACGCTCATACCATGAAGTTAACAATAACTACTAAGATACATTGATCACATAACAGACATTATGGTGACATGGGTTAAGTGTTAAGCTAAAATACAAATGGTCCTGGGTTCTACTCCTGTGTATGCAAACTTTTCTTATCATGGTGTGACATTGCAGCTTATCCAAATAAAGTGGTGCAGTAAGGGAGTAACTATGGAATTGTACTGGTTGACTGTTTTTGGTGATATATTTGAAAAATTTGTGCACCACTTAGGATCGCGCAATTATAGGTTTGAGCGATGGTAAGAGGCGTGCACCTTTTTTTACATGTATCAAAATCCAGACAGTCTGCACTCTCAGTAAGCACAACTGGTGAGAAAACATGGTATTTAAAGGGGGAACTACCAGGAATTGCACTTGATACATTGAGGTCTAATTTGAGCAGCAATGTCTGGTGCTGGTGAATGTGTGTGATTTAGAGCACAGTGCTGGAGTGTCCAGAAGTCCACTGCCTTTATAAAATTCCTCTTACTGAAATTTAATCCATGCTCTCCTTCCTTTGACAACCTATCCCCATAATTTCTAAAACCTGCAGCTAGTAATATTGCATATCCCATCTCCATCCTTATAAACCACTCTATCAAAAAATCCACTGTCCCTGCCATCTGGAAATCCTTCTAAACCATTCCCCTCCACAAAGGAGGTAACTCCACAGATCCCTCCAACTTTCAACCCATGGCCATCCTCTCCTCTGTCTCAAAAATCCTAGAGAAATGCATTCATAGACAACTTCTCAAATAACTACTTCAGGAAAACCTTTTGACCCCATCTCAACATGGCTTCAGGCCCCACTACAGCATCTCCAGAGCCCTTCTATCCTTCACTAAGTCTGTTGCTGAGCCTAGAGACAGTAATAAACTGGTGTCATGTCTTTTCCTGGACCTTTCCAAGACATTTGACACTGTCTCCTACTCTGAGCTTATATCTAAACTGTTCAATCTCAACCTCTCTTCCTCCACTATTCTCTAGTTCTCTAGCTATCTTAGCAACAGACTGCAATCTGTTGGATGACAACTTCCTGCTCTCCCTTCCTATTTCCTTAATATCTTTACAAACAATCTACCCTCTGCCTGCTGCACATCTTTACTGATTCAGTATGCGGATGATTTTACTCTGGTTACCTCTTCTAATAACCACACTGTCCTCCACAGCCTCACTCAGAGTTCCTTCAGCACCATAGAACACTGGTTGATAAACAACCAACTCATCCTTCACCCCCAAAAAATTGAATTACTTCTTTTTCTTCCTAAATCTATGTCCAAGCTAACTGCCTCTTTCTGTATCTCTTCCTTGTGTAACACTATTATTCATGCTGATTCCCATGCCAAACTCCTTGTCATTATAATAGACAATCAACTAACTAAAATTCGACCTTCATATCCGACAATGCATTAAAAAAAAAATCAAATAAAAAAACTTGGTCTACTGTACAGAAGCAAAAAATTATCTATCCACTACCTCAAGGACCTTTCTTGCCCAAGCTTACCTCTTCCCCTGCCTGCTCTAATATTCCCCTTTATTTACCCACTGCCAGGCCAACCTTATAGGCATACTTGAACAAACCTATAACCAAATTGCTTAATTTTCCTGTAACCTCCCTTACAAATCTCACCACTGCCTTGCTCCTAAAGAACTACATTGGCTTGAATTCCCTCAACTACTCCATCAATCTCAACTACAAATGTCCCATTCACTAATTAACAACCCCACAGACTGTCCCTCTCTGTCCACTGTTATATCCCTCTATATACCTACATGTCCTCTCCATTGCTCAGAACAATTCCTACTCAACATCTACAATCCAAACAAATCAATAAACAGATTGCTGTTTAAATGCTCAATATCCATTACTTCGACAAACTTCCCAGTAATATACCATCTATCAAATGCACCTTGCTCTTCAAAAAAAGAGCTAAAAAAACTACCTTGCTAATTCACCTACCTAACTCATACTCCCTTATGTATCCTTAACATGCTTTCCTTTCCTTAAGAAAATATATCAAATCCTTGTTCAACCTCTTGCACTCTACTTAACAGTAGTATACTTTAATTCACTATATTTTTTCTCCAAAATTAATTAACTTCCTGCTTCACTCTTCTCTCTCATCTCCTTGTACTTAAGATTCATTTATGCTTCTCTATATTCTCTTTTTCTACCTCACTATCAATACTTATTTTTTCCATCTGTTCAATCCTACAAGTTTTGAACAGGTATATTTCTGGTTTATTTTGTTGTTAATATGAAAAAAATCAGTTATATGTTTAATCTTTTGTTTATATCTTAGATACTGTATGTTATCTTCTGTATTTGATTAATTTCTCTATTTTTTCACTTGTATTTTGCATGTATGTCTGTTATTATATCTTGTTAATATTTCTTGTATAGTTTACATACTGTATTTTTTTTCATGTGAAGCTTTTCTCCTTGGGTCTCCACTGAAAATTGGCCTTTGTCCCAGTTGGACTAACCTGGTTAACAACAGACAAATAAATAAATAAAAACATAAATAAGCTTGTTTTAACGTGTGTGTGTGTGTGTGTGTGTGTGTGTGTGTGTGTGTGTGTGTGTGTGTGTGTATGTGTGTGTGTGTGTATACAATGCTAAGTGGTATGCACCTTTTCAAATTTATCCAAATTTCTATGGTGCACATTCTCAGTAAGTGCAATTTGTGGGAAAAACATGCTGTTTCACATGTAATAATTTATAGCCTGCTACAAATGAACTATTGGAAGCTTCACCCTGCTTTCTCTGTCAAATCGTCCCCATTTCTATGGGCTGGTGCACACTGCACAGCAATGTGCAGAAATGATAACACATCTATAATGAAAGCTAGTACCATGGGCTTCAAACCAAAGGAAGATTTCACAGTTTTACACGCAGTGTATACAGTCAGTTGAGTATCAAGTATTTTCTAGGATACTCAGCACAAACTGTTATTAAAGCATGATCACACTCTATATTCCAGAAGATACCAGTTTCAAAAATAGCATCATGCGATGCCTTTGTTTGTTTCTTTGCATATGTGTTGGTTGGTTGGAATAGTGTTGTAGATTGTACTTTTACAAGTGCACATGAGCATCTGAAATACAGCAACATACTTTCTCGCATTTGAACATTTATGTGCAACGCACACCATTGAGTCAAACATTTTTACAAAAGAAAAATGAGGACATAGAAAAGTACTGAAATAGGGAGCAAGTACTGCTGAAAACATCATAATATATTGTAGAATATATGTGACATTGCCTATTGTGTCAGAAGGTGTTAAGGTGTTGTTAGAGGTTGATGGTTCATCTGCAGCCACAGGAGAAGTTACAAGATCATCATCTGTTTATGCACTCAATGCAATAACAATGAAATATACGGGGCTACATGTTACTGATATCCTTTAAAAGTGAATAAGCTCCTGTTTACTATTACAGAAAGATGGTGGGCATTATGCAGCATCGTGCAATACTTCTTTAAAGAAAAGAAAAGGGGAAGATAAGAATGTGGTGAAATGGTGAGCAAGCAGGAAGGGTGCAGGTAACAACCATAACTATCCATTTTTTCAACAATAACAACTGGACACATACACATTTTCAGCTGTATTTGGACTGTCACCTCTAGAGAGTGGGGTGGCAACAACATAATTGCATTGTGAAGCCAACTGAACAAAATTAGGTGTGTTGAGTAGATGCATCTGTGAAATGGAGAGTTATGTATGGGATGTTTTTTTAGGGACTTTCTTTTTTAAAGGAGAGAGTGGAATGTTGGGGAAGGGACATAAGCAAGCCTGGGACAGGCAAGTTGGGAAGATAAGGAAGCATTTGCAGACAGAATACACAGACAAAACATACAAGACAAGGACAGGGTCAGTGAAGACACAAGAGGGGGTGAACACCTTGGTTGGGGTGGGTGTTTGCGTATCACGGGCCTATAGACATCATGTTTGGTGACAGTGAGAATTAAGTTCCCACCTAATAGACTGTCATCACTATCACCTCACTGTGCCAATGGCTAATGTGTCTGATGTCTGTGCCTCCTTGTGTTATTAAGTATGATGATGGAGAGCAGTGTCTTTACTAGGTATAGGTGTGCACCAATTGGGTGATGCACAGTCCTACGCACCAAACCTGGCAGTTCGCTCAGGTGACAAAATCACCCCCTGCCTCTGCTCCTAGAGGGAACTACAGGACTATTGTCTAGGGCAAAAATACCTGAGGGTGCAGGTAGGGCAAGGCCAGCAAGGGGGGGGGGGTGCAGCTAGGCTGTAGCCCAGAAGTACCGGCCCCTGCTACTGTAGCTGGTGGAGGGAGTGTAGGCATTCCAGGGGGAACTGTCCAACCCTTCCAAGCTGAAGTAATAAATAAAATTAAAATCCAATAATGGAATAAACATAACACAAAATAATGTACAAAATAACATTTACAGAAAAAACGGAACATAAGTAACACAAAATAATTATTGCAATGGAAAATATGATTAGATGCAAAATATAATGATAACAAAAACAAAACAAAAAAGAGAAGGAGTGGGGGTGAGAGAAAAAAAACATTAGTGATTGCACAGATAATATACAAAGCTTTTTACAATTAATGTACAGTATTGTATTACAATTTACTTATAACAATAACAAATGCTAATAAATACCTTTATTATGTTGAATAGTAACCTGTTGCTGACGCAGATACACTATACTATAGAACAGATTACATCCAGCAATCATGCATGATTGCATATATTGAACATATGCATGTTGCATGTACAATGTTTACATTTGACAACGGGCCATCTGCGGCACAGTATAGGGGTCTGCACTGCCACTGCTATCATTATGCAAATGTAACACTACTTGATTGTATTGATGACAAGCTAAAACATTATTGTAAAGAGCTATCCTTAAATTTGTGGAGTGTGTTATTCAAACTCACAAGCAGTGATTAATGTAATAATATAATTTCCATTTGTAATACAGCATAATGCCAACACTATTCTTTTTCACATTTATAGACACATGTTCACTCTTATAATTATAACAATTTGCAGCATGCTCTTGGTATCCCTGTTGTATAAGTCATAATTTACATTGCAATATTTATGTCAACTTAAACATGTGCTGTATAGTTTGGAAGTGTGGCTTTCCAAATGATAACCACTGTCAACTCTATAATACTGGACTGTTGTTTTACTAAACATAGTAATGCAAGCATAATATTAGTTTAGCACAATGAGCTGTATTTATTAATAATGCTAAAATAACTGTTTTGTTTTGAAGCATACATACCACTTGCATCTCTCATCCTTCTCAATCTTCCCTCATAGGCTCGCACATTTAGTGTTTGCTCGGCTTTAGCTGTGGGGAAAAAAATCAAACATATTAGGATCGGCAATCAGAAACAGATGTAGCCGCTTCATCTTTCAAGCAGTGCTTGTAAAAGATACTCACACATCTGTGGAGTGCAGTCAGTCCTACATTTATTGATCCAACAATCAAGGGTATCCCTCTTCCTCATCCTGATGTCCCAATAGTGATTTCCACACTGTTTGCCAATGCAGGGGATACTGGTAACACTGGATAAATCCTGTGCCAAGCTATTCGATAGATCCAATTTGTAGTTTGATCCATGATAGTGCTCCTCCAACAGCTGTGGACCTAATTATTCACTAGGGAATCCAACAAATACTTTGGACTCTTGCACACCCCACCTTTGAGAATGAAATCTCAAAACTTCACCCTAAACACCAGCTATGTATAATGCAGATGAACACCAATGTATAATGTGTTTTACCACCAATTACAGTTATAGCAGATACTAAGAATGCAAAACATTGCAATCTGCAACATTTGAAAATGGTGTACGCTGCTTAGCATTGTGCAAACACATACAATGTGTTTGCGCGAAGCTAAATAAGCACAATATGTGAAATAATAGGGATATTAATAAAAAAGTTGCACAACTGATATAATATGACAGTCTCCTCCATCAGGACAATAATGATACAGGAAATATTAGGTCAACTACAATTTATCTTGTGAAGTGTGACACCATTAAAAAGAACAGGATTCTGCGGTATTAGAACCGTAGACCTTAGCTATGGCAAGCCTGCACTCACAGCTGCTCCTGCAGCAAAAATGAAGATATAAGTGTCTAGAATTCATTGCATTGCTAGCTATTGCAAGGACACATTACAATAAAAAACAAGGCTGCAATACTTGTATTTGAACCCAAGACCATGTGAACTTAAAAATGATACTTAACACCCTCCACCAGAGGAGAAGTTACATAATGTGTGGCTACATTTTATTTGTTGTAAGGTTCATACAGGCTCAAAATGTAAGAAAATGCTGATAAGCTGCAGAAAAAGAAATCAATGTATGATAAATACAGTAAAATTTGTTAGTACTCAGGGAATATGCCTACATGTGTGCAATCCAGATCAACATGCAGTGTAGATTTGGAGCAATGTAGCAAACAGTAACAATCATTCAGCACACAAGTAACTTAAACAGGGAATGTAAATTTATATTGAAATAGTACATGTTAGATGTACACTTTGTCTTGGAAAATAATGCACTTACTCCTTACACAGGCTGTTATGATTCTTTTTTTTTCAAATATACAGCACTGTCCTAACATGCTGTGTTCTTTGGTCAGTCAACAATCATCTGGCCAGTACTGTGGTACAGAGCATGTGTTAAAACAATTCTACATTATTGCCTTTAGAATGTTGAAGGGTATTAACTGATAATAAGTTATGCACTTGTCAAATAAGTAAAGTCAGGATGGCTAGCATAAACAAGCATTCAGTGTTATTTTGTGGGTGGGTAGCCAAGGCATCCACCCCTATGTGAGCCTGTGAGATATCCCTTATAGCACACATCTGGAGCAGTTGGGATATGGGGCACATATGGGATTCATGTTAAGTGGGAGGTTTGCCATCACACATGCGGCAGGTGATACACATGCCATTAAACATGACTTGGTAGTTTCAGTTGTACACCTCATGGTGAATGCAGACCCTACTCTGTTCCCCATTTCTTGCTGTAATGTGTACATGACTCCAATGTAAGGAAAATGTTAATTTAGGATAATGCAAAGCATGTTACAACTATAGCATTCTTCTGAAAATATACTCAGAACTAATGCTTAAATTTTCCATGTTGTAGCATACCATGCAGTGATGTTTTGAGGATTCTGGAAGGCAATGCCTGTAACACACCAAGCATACCCCCAGCTAGTCTGTGAAATGTCTCAGTGACTAGGAATAGCATTTAAACACATACCATACTTTCCACTGGGATGGTTTCCTGCACTCGCTGCTGTCTCTGAGTCAATGCTGAGAGAGGTTGCTCAGTTCCTCCGGCATCTATGTACCCTGCAAACTTTTCAATTTCTCTGTGTATGGCTATTGCCAGCAGCAGGAGTGTCTTCAGCCTGTATTAGAGACAGATGTATTCAAACAGCAGCAGTTAAAAACAATCTCTTTGTGCCTACTTTGTCTCTGTACTCCAGCATTTTCTCAATCCACAAAAAGAAAGAAATGGAGAAAACATGAATTCTTTTATATCTTGTTGACTTGCTCTACAGGATTGGTTGATTACATAACTCTCAACCTCTTAGTGTAAGCAATCTGGACAAAGCCATAAATAATGGGGAACAAAGGCCCAAAAAATAGGGAGACTTTTTAAATATCACTCTTATAAACTTAGAAAGTTGTTAGAATAACAGGTTTTGCATTAGCATGAATTTTCTGAATCATATAAAATCTAAAACTCAACTGTCTGCCATTATTTTCTAACTTCAATCCCCAATGATTTGCCAGATAATTAAATATTTTATGAGGCAAAGACCAACAATATGAGGCAAAAATCTGGACATTCTACAAAAAACTGTACAGTTGAGAGGTGTGGTTGATTAGCATGCAATTCAGCTGTGTATGCTGTAATTAGCATCTCTGAAGCACAGAGTAGGACACATGCAATCAATTATTGATGTACTCCATTATAAAAAGGCAAATGAGTAGCTGGGCAAACTGATATGGATGATAGTTATTACATGATTCTAACTCAGATACAGATTTATTCTGATTCACTATATTTCAACAGAGGAGTATCGCATTCCATTGCATATGTGTCCATCTTGTAACCTGAGTAATGGGTCTATATTACATCATCGAATCTCACTTTAGCAAACAGCGATTCATCAAACAACTAATCATCAAAGCCACTAATCAGCGAATGAACCTTTCATAAAAAAGTTTCCTAGGGCAAACTGATGGTAGTTCACCCTAATGGCTGTAAACAAAACCATAAAATGTAACACTGATACCCCCCACACCCCCCTAACTAAATATGCCAACTCTGAGATCACACTGCAGTGGGGAAAAGGGCAAATTCCATATGGTGGTCAACTGTTGGTTTAACCTAGAAAACATTTCACTGAAAAGTTTGTTCACTGATTAGTGGCTTCTATGTTTAGTGGTTCAACGAAAACCCGTTTGCTGAAATGATATTTGACAATGTGATATAGAGCCAAATAATGCATATGCTGGAATGTAGATAACAATAAATGTGAAGTAAATATGTATGCTGTTGTTAGAAACATACTCATTACATGGCCTTCTTTGCCAGCAATGTGAGAGGTACAGAGGATCTAGAGTAGGTGTGTGCTAACTATGTACATATGTTAAAATGGAAAGATCCTTTAATAGTACTTTCAACACCCCCCCCCCATTGTTTGATTAACAACATTGTTCCTGACCCTGTTATGTATTTATTTATTTATATTGGAAGAGGGAAGATGATGTCCTGCTGTGGCACAAACTAGAATGGATTGTCATGTTGAGTGGATGACATAGTTCAGTATCTGTTAGGGCACAATCAAGAATGAGTTGCTCATGTTATTCTCTTAGTTTTGTAACCACCATTGTTATTTATTAGTCATTGTTGAATCTTTGCAGTGTAATCCACTGTTGAATATTGGGAGCATTCCTTTACTGCATTATCTGTATAACAATGTATTTGTACGTATGTGATCCTTATATGTGTTATCATTATTTTGTCTTTCAGTAAATGATATGCCCCTAGACATAGACCACCATTCTACGAGGCCAAAATTGAGCTGATTATAGATGCACTCACACAACACTATGAAGTCCAGTTGTCAAGATGGTGGACAAGAATGGCTGAATGTGCAGAACTTTAAGATGACCTTGTCCAAAATGTCAACAGCATTGGCTGACAGAGTCACACATATGAGCAGGTGCATCACAAAAGCTACTGATATGATCCATGCAGCTAGGAAGTGTGCAGCTGAAGTGGCTCATGATAGTCAGGTCACCAGTGGTAGGACTGCAGCAGAAGAATGCCTCAGTGCTACAGATGAATTTCTGTCAAATATTGCCACTCAGGAAAGCTCCCAGCAGTCTAACAGCCTGTATGCCCTTGACGTCGGTGTCACTCCTGTGACTCAAGAAGAGCTTCCAGGTAGGCTTTGTTAGATCATCAGTCGAATATGGTTGCATTCATTCTATAATAGTGTACATAGTTTTAATGTGTGGCAGGTTGCTTTTTTGGTGGTGGGGTAATTAAGATAGCTGCAGTTTTCAGGTCCTTTAACTAAATGCCACAGAGGAATTCCTATCACATATCTCCACACAGGACAGCTCACAGTACTCCTGGAGCCAATATGTTTTGGATGTGGGTGGCACTCCCATATCACATGTGGAGCTGCCAGGTATGCTTTATTACATCATCATAAAAATAGTGCTGCATTCTGTCATAAGTGTATGTTGTTTGTCAAGCTGTGTGTGTGTTGGTTAGAAGTATTTCAGATAGCTGCAGTTTTATGCTTATTTTAAGGTTGTCAGCCACATTCCTGATAAAAGTTATTTGACCATACATATAGAAGAGTAAAAGTATTAACCTCTGTTGTACTAATAAATGTGTGTTGCTGTTGCCATTATGTCTTCCTTTACTTTTCCCAGAACCATCAGGAATTCACCAGGCAAGGCCTGCAGCAGTTGGAAGTAGAATAATTGTTTGTCTGTACTGTATATATATTCCCATATATCTGCTAAAGTGTCCTGTCAGCCCTTCTACATGCATTGCAGTACTGTCTGCATACCTGTCCACTGCACAGATTTTTGCTGAATGTCAAGATGTTTCATTCATATTTCAGGCACATATTTAAGATCATAGTAATTGACTGGCAGATTATTGACAAATCATTAATAATTGCAAACATTAAATAATATGACACAGATCTCACATTCAAACTGCATACCCATCATATATCTCACAATGAAGCAAAAGTTGCTATTCCATCAGCTATATAGGTTTGTAGGAGCATATTATGTCACATTTGCTCCTATTCTTGAGCCTTTGTCCACCCACTATTTAAGGCTTTGTCCACACTCATTGCTGTAAGTGGTTAATAGGTCTGAATGCCTGTAATAGTGACAGCAGTGTAAATTGCTTAACATATATTTTAGCATAGTAGTGCAGGTATTGATGTCCTGCTTTTCTTTTTATTACATGTTAACATGGAAGTGGTTCTGTGTCCCCTCGCCAGCTAATGTCCGTGTCTCATCAGAGTCTGATAATGATGGTGACCAAAGTGAGGCACAGTCAGGGATTGCAAAGGCTGAATCTGACACTGAAGTTGACATCCAGCACCCCCACTCAGGGCTGTCAGGCACAGCCAGTATCCCTACGCATATCCAGTTCACTGAGGCCACAGATACTGGACAACTGGAAGGCAGGGACATAGACCAGGGAAGTGTGGCTACCACGACGGCTTCATTGCCTCTTGACATTGTCCATAGCAAAACTGTTGTCAAGGTGTAACACAGGTGGATTGATAAGGGTGCTCATTGGAGGCCTGATGTCCCTTCACCACCTTATAAAGGTGTTTCTTCATCTGTCACTCAATGTATGTTTAGGTCCATAATGGAGGCACAAGCATGTTCAGAATGTCACTCCAGAAGAATGATCAGGGTTCTAGATGCAGCATAGTCTGACATCCGTGACTGCCTCCACAGAGTTGTTGATGCACTGGATCGGTTCAATGGCACATATGAACAAGATGTGTCTGTAAGTGACACCGGAGTATCTGTCATGGAATGCACATTGTCTGTGATATAACATCTACTGGGAAGGGAACATCTACCTCATGGGCGTAGGTCAGCACCTACATCCACTGACAGTCAATGTGGCCATGCCTGATCAACCTCTTGTAGTGCAGTACATGCGTTGCTCCATCAGAGATTATGCTGTCAACACCCAGACGTAGCAGACAATGGGGTCATGGTCCTGGGCATTCCTGTGAAGGGGGCATATCCAGCAGACATCAGTCACCCTCAGGTAGTAGCACACTATCTGACTTTGGGCATGGAGGTGACAATGCAACTCTTGGCAGAGCCAGTTCTCATGCTCATGGATGAGCGCAATGAACTGTCAGCTCTACTATGCATGGCTCAAAGCTGTCTGACATACAGACATGTAGGGATAGCACTGAGCTTGGCTGTGTTCATGCAGACACATTCACACCAATGTCACATTGAGAGCACCTACTGACACACACACACACACACACACACACACACACACACACACACACACACACACACACACACACACACACACACACTACAGTTCCATGCTCCATGTTGGCTGCTGCCCTTGCTGACTCACACACACACACTCACTAACCTTTTGTGTCAGCCTAGACCTCTTGTACCATCACAAACCACCCTGTAGAAGTGATGACTGTGCCACATCCCTATTGTCTATTTTTGGTTTCATGGATACTAAAGCTATGTGTCTGATGCACAAGGTGTCTACCTACATTAATATATATTTTGTATCTCCATTTGTGCTGTTGGTCTGATAATTGTACCTTTCAGTTATATTGTATGTAGCCATTTAGTCAGTTGCTAGTATAATATCTCCTCTACTTTCTAGTCAATGCTTTTGTAAGGCTTGTGAAGTCAGTCAGTAAAATGTTTCTCATTAATATATCTAACCTTCTCTTTAAGGATTGTTTTAGTGCAAAATTATGTATGCACATCCCAAGTTAACCCATCAAATTCTGAGATCTGGATCATAGATCAACACTGCAGACAAATCACATCAGAACAGTAATACAGTATAATGTTTTTTTTTTTAATGGACATCACCATAGGTTCTGATGTTCATAGGCTGTAACAAGGGTGTTGGCCTGATAGTGTTTAGAAGCATAGCTGATACATCACAATATAATATGCAATGGAGGATATAATGCATGGTCATGATTCTTACAAAAAATAAACTCCCATGTTGAGGAGAGAATCAGCAATGATCCATGGCAGACAAGATTTTCACATCAAGTCAGTGAGCCTGTGCTTAAACAGATTAATGGATGCACTCTACTTGACAAGGATTGGAAGCCTAATGCAGAGGATGGACAATCGTTGAGACATGTATATGTCTCTCCACCATGTCCTATGTATGTCATACTGTACATTGAGGTCCCTGGAACAGGTGGCTGTGGTCCCATATGACTTAAGGATGTGCAGCATATTCATCCCATTATGTGCAGTATGTTCATCACATTTGGGCCAAAGACAGCAATGTAATGCATACATCATCTGCTTCAAAGTTATATACATGATACTATGTACAGTGACTGCTACTTCGTTCTGCCCTCAGAAGATCTGGAAACTGCGTTCCTAGTCTTGGCGGCAGCAGTGGATACTTGCTCTTTGTAGATACCACAATTTGGAGGTGATAATGCACAAATGTAGCGAGCTTGGTGTTGTGAGGGTGGACACTTTACAGTCACCTGTGTCTGCTATTAGGTTTGGAATTTACAGTGGGTCAGTGTGTGAAATACTCTCCAGAATTATTTCAAAATACATCTGAGTGATATATACATCAGTTTGTAGATTTAAATGAAGACAGGCTTTTGGTTATCCCTGGATATGTGTCATAAATTATTAGCATAGTTGCTATATGATGTTTTTTCAAGGTGTCTCATTTGTTTGGGTGCACTGAGGTGAGTGGCCTTCCAGGACTGTTTTGTACATGCATTTGTAAACAACAGCTTCCTTCACTTACTGTAGAATGTAGTAATGACAGACATCCACCAATATGGATTGTATTTCTCTTCTGGTCTGTCTTTGAGAATATCAGGCTGTGTGTATACATTTGTGTAGATGTGTAGACATGGCATCAGGGTGTAACTTACTACAGCTGTCAATGTCCTTTGTGGAGACATGAGCTTGGAAGTTAATTATACCATCCCTTAGTAGGGTGTGGTTACCTTGGATGATGTTTTTGACCTGACTTCTCCTTTAGGGAGTTAATTAGGTATTCCAGATTCTACACATACTGTTTTATGCTTGGATTGACAGAGCAGGCACTACACATGTGCCATTATCTTGTGCACTCATATGGTTGAGGAACAGCTATGACATATTACAGACCCTTGTGGGGTGATGCACTATTTCTTCCATGGCATTTCAGCTTGCACAATCCAGTTATGTTTGTACAAGTGAGTTTGTCCTCCTGTTATTATCCAGGTGAGGCATTATATGTCCTGAGTAAAAATCATCATGTTAACTAGGTTTTCAGGGGAAACAGAGGGAAAATGATAGGTGAGGATGGGAGGTTTGAACCAGGTATCTGCATATGGAATGCTAAAAGGAGGGGTATATGTGATCTGACTAGTATTTCCAGGAGAGTAACCTATAGGGTGTACTTCTGACAGTAACCTATAGGGTGATGAAGGCTGGTCCTTCATAGGGTGGATCTATAGTTCTACAGTTGATCGGTAAATGGTTTAATTGCTGCTTGTTATGTTACAGAAGGTATGACAGCTAGTTAGACCTGTTGAAGATCTGCTCTGCTACATAGCAGCAGCTGATTATATTAGAAAATAATTGTATTGGCATTTCTGTATGTATGAGGGCAAAGTGTTAAGGCCTCTGCACATAAACCAGAACAGAGCAGGTAATACAAGGAAACACTGTTAAAGCTCACACTGGGTCCAGAAACACTAATCTTTAAATATATACTCCTACTGTACACTCCTGCCACAAGTGTACAGGAGGGAATTTCTCCAAAAACAGATGTCATCCTAATCTTCTTATTATTTTGGCTGCTAGCATCATGGGTCATCACAGTGCATCTGTTTCCAGTTCTTTATTTCCTCTGCATCTTGTTCTGTCACACCAACCTTCATGCCCTCAGTCTCCACATCCATGAACATTATCTTAGGCCTGCCTCTTCTCCTCTTACCTGACAGCTCCATCCTTAGCATCTGCCTCCAAATATACCCAGCATCCTTCCTAAGCACATGCCCAAAGCAACACAATTTCACCTCTCTGGACTTGTCTCTGAGCCTTACAACCTGAGCTGATACTCTAATATACAGATTACTAAGCCTGTCCTTCCTCAGTGGCACCCAATGCAAATCCTAACATCTGGAACTGCCAGGTCCTGTTATGACTCCTGTATTTTTGTCAGTGCCACCATCTCCAAATCATGCAACATAGCTGTTCTCACTACAATCTTGTAGACCTTCCCTTTCAGTATTATTGGTACCCGTCTGTCACAAATCAATCCCGACACTCTTCTACACCCACTCCACCCTGCATGCAGTGTCTTCTTCACCTCCCTTCCACAGTCACTGTTACTTTTTACTTTTGACCACAAGTATTTAAAATCATACACCTTCACCAACTCTACTTCCTGCAGTATCACCATTCCACCTTTCTCCCTCTCATTCACACACATATAGCCTTTCTTAGACATTATGCCTTTTCATTACTTTCCTCTGTACAGCATAACTCCACTTCTCCAGGGTATTCTAAACACATTCCCTACTGTCGATACAGATCACAATATCATCTGCAAACATCATAGTGCATGGGGACTCCTTTGTGATGTCATGTGTCAACCTGTCCATCACCATTGCAAAGAGATGTCATGATGTTTGTGCATACAATAAAAGTAAAGTCACTGTTGTCTATCTTATATTGCATGAGGTAACATCTACCTGTCTGCCAGGCCAATGTGGGCCCATGGTCTGTTGTGATGAATACATATCCAATAATCTGATATAGCTGATAACATTAGCAGTGTCTGTTGAAGACATGAGGACACTGCCCCATAGGCTGCTGTAAAATGCTCTGTATAACATCCGCTAACAATTCACACACACAAGTTGACTGCAGTGAGATTAGAACCCCCTACCTATCAAAACTTACAGACTGTAGAGCACAGTATTTAACACACACATCATGGCACAAGTCTGGCTTTAAGAGGACGGCAAGTGTTCTTGTGGTACATGACAGCAGCAGACCTGTGGGAGACAGGTTGCAGGGCTGCTACAGATGGATGATTTTGTAAGCACAAAACAACTGCAAAACCACGCCAATTGCCAAGGAAATGTTGGATAAAGACACCCACTCTTCTTCATGGCAACACACACACACACCAAGTTGACTGCAGTGAGCTTAGAACCCCTACTTAACTAGGATTACAGACTAGAGAACATAGCACTTAAAACACACCACTGCATGAGTCTGTGTTTACTAGAACTGCAGGTGATCTTATAGTAGATGACATTAGCAGGCCCTCTGGGAGATAAGATGTTGCAGGGCTGCTACAAATGGATGATTTTGCAAGCACAAAACAACAGCAAAACCATGTTATTTGCCAAGGAGGTTTTGGATACACACTCCCACGCTTCTTCATGGAGGAGGTACGCACACACGCATGCACACACACACACACACACACACACACACACACACACACACACACACACACACACGCAAGGCACCATGGCACAAGTCTCCCTTTTACAGGACTGCAGGTGATCTTATAGTGGATGACATCAGCAGGCCTTGTAAGGGGCAAGAGGTTGAAGGACTGCTAGACATGGAGGTTTTTGCAAGTACAAAACACTGCAAAAACCATGCTGTTTGGCAAGACAGTGTTGGATACACATGCTCACTCTTATTTATGGAAACACACACACACACACACACACACACACACACACACACACACACACACACACACACACACACACACACACACACACAAACACACACACACACTACTACAGTGAGACAGTGAGACTCAAACCCCTTCCTAAGTGCATAGACTACAGGACACAGTTTTTAACACAAGTACCACTACACAAATCACTTTTTAGTAAGACTGTGTGTGAACTTATAGTAGATCACATATCAATGGATGTAGGGAATACCAGCTTGGGATGCCTGTATAGACACACCACTCCTTAGTGTCATCTGAGGCTAGTACACTAACAGTAGTATACTGTTTAGAAGCCATAGCTATGTAACAACCAGATGGCATAATGGTTAAGGTCTTCACCTCCCAATTACAAGGTAGAAGGTTCAATCCTGACCTCCACTAATGCCTGTTTGGAGTTTGCATGTTCTCCTTGTGTCTCCATGAGGTTCCTCCCATGTCCAAAAAACATGCTGAGTGTTTCCATCTCAAACCCACCAATGAATGGAGCTGTGGGCAGCAGCACAGACTCTACATGGTGCCCTATAGAGGGAAGAGTTGTACACATCAACCGTTTTGGGCATCTACTGTGGTGCGTAGTATCCTCAAGATAGGAGAACATGGATCACAGACTGAGCACTGTGGCAGGGCTAGTCACTCAACAGCGTAAAATGTGGCTTTAGGTGATTCGGTCATGTTGACTAATGTCACCAAAATGGGCATGAGTAGTAACAGTGATAAATGGGTTGAGGACCTGGCCTACTCCAACCTACGCCAGGGACCCATGCTAATGGTGGGAGGCATACATGTACCCCTATCGGGCAGTGTGTGCCTGCCATAAAGCCCAGCAGCCCTGGGTCAATAAGCTACTGGCCAGTCAGTGTCTAGTTGCCCAGCCTGGGTTACCTAGGACAGCTCTGTTGAGGAAAAGCTGGACATAAAACCAATCTGCCAAACATGAACTGAGAACTGCTATGCTTAATGTATGTTCACTGACAGGATACAGCTTGGAAATGGATGATATGATGATACGGAGGAGGCTGGACATTGTGATAGTGAGGAAAAGAGTGCATTCAGACAGCAGTTGCAGAATCTACTAGATAAAGAAGGACAACATGAATTGGTGTTGATAATGGGTGACTTGAATGCACGTATCGGGGTAGACAGAACAGGATATGAGGACTGCCTGGGTCCACATGGGTGGTGCAACAGGAATAAAGAAGGATAACCTGTTCTAGACTTCTGTCTGGCAAATGGCTTAATAGTAGCCAACACATAGTTCAGAAAGAGATAGTCACAAGACCACTACAAGAGTAGGCAAAATGCAACTCAGATAGACTTCCTCCTAGTAAGGAAAAGGCACTGGGGTAGAATCCATCATTGCAACATCATCCCCAGTGAAACAGTCGGCCCACAGCATAAACCACTAGTTGCCACACTCAGATGCAAACAGTGGTCAGAGAAGGCTCTAAGGTCAACAGAGACCAGGCTGAAGACCTAGAAGTTGACCGGAGAGAATGTACAGCAGTTCAAGGAATTATCAGGGCTCTAGCACCCTCAAAAAGAGGAGGAAATAGGTGGAGTTGAACAAGAATGGCAGTGACTAAGAACAGCATGTGTTAGGACTACAGAAAAGATATGTGGCCAAGCTAGGTATGGAAATAATGTGCATAAGGAAAGCTGGTGGTGGAAAACAGAAGTCCAGGAAGTCATCAAAAGAAAAAAGGAGTGCAGGAAGAAGTGGGAGATAGAAAAGACTGACCAAGCTAGGAAGTATTACTGGTTGGCTAACAAAGAAGCTAATTAAGAAGTTACAATAGCAAAGAATATGGCATTGGAGGCACTCTACCAACTTCTGGAAAATGACTCGGTAAGTGGCACAAAGAAACTATATCAGGTTGCAAGGCAAAGGCAGAAAGATAAAGAAAATAGTCAGACACCCTTCGTAAGGGATGTCAGCAACAACCTGCTCACCAGTCCATAGGACATCAAAGGCAGATGGAAGGAGTACTTCCAGAAGCTTCTGAAAGAAGAAAACCCCACAGAAGCTGTTCTGTCCCCAAAAGAGCCTATGATGAGAGAAAAAGAGAAGCCCGCCCTAGAAGAAGTAAGAACAGCACTAAGGAAAATGAAGTCAGGGAAAGCAGCAGGCTCAGTTGAGTTTACAGCAGATATGATAAAGATGCTGGGTGAGATAGGGGAGAAATGGCTCCTGAGGGTACTCATAGCAGTGTGGAGGGAAAGGCATATTCCAAATGACTGGAGAATAAGCATACTCATGCCAGTGTACAAGAACAAAGGGGACATCCACAACTATGGGCAGTACAGATGCATCAAACTCTTATGACATTGCATGAAAGTTCTGGAGAGGGTGATTGATAAATGGATACAAAGACGAGCAGAATGTAAGATGGGAGATGAGCAGTTTGGATTCAGATCTGGATGCAGCACAATTGACCCGATGTTTGAAGTGAGACAGTTACTTGAGAAGAAGGTAAAGATAAGGAGAGAGTCCAACTGGGCATTCCTAGACTTGGAGAAAATATAAAACAAGGTCCCAAGAAAGCTGAACTGGGTAGTACTGTGGTGGTTTGAAGTCACAGAAACATTGGTAGAATTAGTGCAGGCTATGTACAAGGATCCAATGACTCAAGTATGAACAGTGTTCGGCCTCACAGAGGGTTCCCAATGGGAATGAGTGTACATCAGGGTTCAGCTCTGAGCTCACTGCTGTTCATAATGGTAATGCACTACATTAGCAAGATTAGAGGGGGCAGATCAACAAAGTTACTGTATACAGACAATGTGGCATTACAGGCAGACTCTGAGCAAGAACTTCAGCAAATGATAGGATAATGGAATGCAACTCTAAAGGCACATGGGATGAAAGTAAGCACAGATAAGACAGTGGTAATGGAAGCAAACAGGAGAAATCAGAAGAAGCTTAGAACAGAAATAGAAGGGAAGATAGTGGAACAGGTAAACAGCTTCAAATATCTGGGAGGGGTGGTTGAGGAGAAGGGAAGTCTGAATGAAGAGGTCAAAGCTAGTATCAGAGGGGCTGCTGCCAACTGGCATAGAATGTCAGGTGTAGTCTATGACACAAAAATGCCAAAGAAGCTGAAAAGTAAGATGTACAAGTCAGTTGTGCAACCAGTACTACTGTATGGTACAGAAATCTGGGAAGTAAAGGCAGAACAGTTGAAGAAGCTAGAGGTGATGGAAATGAAGTGCCTGAGAAGGTGGTAGGATGCACATTGTGGGACAGACAAAGAAATGAAAACATAAGAGCAGAAGCCAAAGTAGCTCCAATTACAGAAAAGATCAAAGAGAACAGATTATGGTGGTTTGGACATGTGCAGAAAAACAGAAGGCAATCTGGTAAGAAAGATTTGGGAGAGACAGGAAGAAGGTAAGAAGAAGTGAGGACATCCAGTTAAGAGGTGGATGGATTTTGTGAATGATCTGTGACAGTCAGGCATGAATGTTGAAGAAGGCAGGAATGTGGCACTGAAATGAGAGAGTTGGCAATAGTTAACAAGATACTCCATCCCTATATAGAAAAATGTGAAAAAGGGGGCTGATGCTGATTATGATGAGATGTATAACAGCACAAGTCCCTTATTGAGCATATTTGGATGTTTGACTTTGGCAGTGCAAGCCTGTGAGCACAATTATATGGCCGTATCCATGAGGGAGCACACAACATTATATATTACACCTTTGTTTTGTGTTAGATGCATCATGTTGTAGAATTAAGGAGATCCCATGGTTGTACTGATTGTTGTTGAGGTTGGTTGTGAGGAAACACGTTTATTAAGTTTCTGTACAGATAGTTATAATGTGCCCTCAGTTTGCAATGTTTCCACATGTAGTCTTAGGTCACACATACCATCTGGGAAATATAAAACAGTAAGAACACAGATCTATGCATGTGATGTAATAGTTAGTAATTTCTGTGGTATCTCCGAAGTCTCAGAACAACCCACTAAACAAGTGTATTGGGTCCAGAAACAAAACAGTGTAAGAAACTTCTCTGTGTGGAAGATTTTCAGATCGTATATCTCTAGCTAATCACTGTATATTAATCAGATCAGACAAAAGTAGTAGAAGTAATGAACTTAAACTCGTCTTAAATAAAAAAAAAAAATATATATATATATATATATATATATATATATATATAATTGTACAGAATTACTAAGTATTCGAAAGTAATCCAAGCAAGGCAGGCAGTCTGTTTCCAGTCGAAAATCCTTTATTATGTACACAGACAAGCGATCCAAGTAAAACAAAAATAGAGTAATAGTTTCCTCACAAGCTTTCTATATATATATATATATATATATATATATATATATATATATATATATATAGATATATATATATATATATATTTTTTTTTTATCAGGCAAGGGAGTAGTTTATTGTGCAGTAAAACAAATAAACTTAATAATCTACTTAATAATCTGGTTAAATAAAAGGTACCACATCATTATAAATTTTATTTAAAGTACATAAGGGTTATATTATTATGGCAGTTACTAAGTAGGGCAGGACCAGCTCGAATGTCACACTGATGGGCAAGGGATGTGAATTTAACATGTGTACCAATAGCTCTTTGTTTTACAGCACAATAAACCACTCCCTTGCCTGATAAAAAGTATATATATATATATATATATATATATATATATATATATATATATATATATATATATATATATATATGTGTGTGTGTATATATTTAGAAAGCTTGTGAGGAAACTATTACTCTATTTTTGTTTCACTTGGATAGCTTGTCTGTATACTTAATAAACATAAACATAATAACACTGTTTTGATGTAATTTTTAGCATACCTCTCAACCACTTAGAGCAATAAATCTATACAAAGTCATAATTAATGTAGGCATAAAGAGCAAAAATAGGGTCAGTGTTTAAATATTGCCCTTACAAACCTAGAATGTTGATGGACAACAGGTTTTGTGTTAGCATGAATTTTCTGAAGGGTATGACATGCACAAATTAAATTTATGTCATTGCTTTCTGACTTTATTCTCAGTGATTTAACATTAAAAAAAATATGGACATGCATCATAAATCTGGGCAGTTGAAAACTATGATAGTTACACATAGGAAAAATGCAATGATCATTGCTCTAAATATACATGCATGCGCCTTTCTCCATTTTACCTGTTTGCGTGTAAGTAAGCAATGCACGTGAGGTGCATTGCTGATATCCACCCTTCTTTTTATGTAATGTATACATCCTACTTCAGACCACTCCCATCATTACTTCAGGGTGTGATTTCATAATTGCTATGGACAATAGTTGAATGTACCGGTGATTGCTATTGTCAGTCTGACATAACTTTTATCTTATTTCCTTTTTCTGTAGTTTTGCACTTCGCCCAACATCTGTAAGCATTATTAAAACTGTTTTCAGCATGCAATGCACTGAGCAAATGTGTACTAAAAATATACAGATGAAAACAGTGTGTGACACAGATTCACAGTCAATAGAAAACACTAACTATTGTAAAAACACCTACTAAACTTCAACTTACATCAGGATTTGAACCCTCAGCACCAAAGCTTCATCAAGCAGAATGGCTGTCTTAGTCCTTTGGGAAACAGAAACAACTTTCCAGAACTGGAATCGTTCCTCACACAGCCACTTTCATAAAAATGTATACTGCTATCAAACAATGCACTGTATATTGTACAAGTACTTCTATAACTTATAACTGGACATAGGCCAATTAGTTGACACAACCCCAGTTATAATTATGATTACAACTATCCATCCCTATTTCTTACAATCCTGTTTTTGTGGGCGGGAGGGAAATAAATTTACTGCTAGGACACAACCTAGCCTGAAATCAGAAACTGCAATGGACTAGACTTACTTCCTAACTTCTCTGTTGTATGATGTAACAGTATTCAGCTGTGGTTGGACTGCGTGAGTGTTTCATGCCTGATGCATAAATGGTAACACTGAATTAATATGTGTGTGTACTCACATGTTAACTTATCTACAAAAGCATAACTATATATTTGCATACTGTAACAAGGTAAGACACAAGGATACATCATAATAGTCTTCAACACTACATTCTAGGTGTGTCTGTATTAGGTGATTGAAACTTTAGGTAAGCAAATACCTAAAGATTGACACATAAACAGTGAAAGCTGTAAATATCGAACAGCCACTTCCGTGAATTCTTTCGTAGGGAAAGAATTTGCTTTGCCATTATTGGGAATCTGCCATTTTCTCCACTGTAGAGCAATCTTGGAGTTGGTATATTTAGTGTGGGGGGGGCACATGGGGGGCAAAGCCCCCCACTTGGTTAGGGTTTGAATTTTTTTTTCTCCAGCCAAGCAAATTCTTTTACGAAAGAATTCATGGAAGTGGTCATTTGATGTTTACAGCTTTCACTGTTTAGGTGTCAAGCTTTAGGTATTCAATTACCTAAAGTTTCGACTTTATAATATAGACCATTCTAGTTTCAGCCCTTACCTTGCAAATGTGACAGTGGACACAGAATTAGTTCAGAGTTGACTCTGTCTGATGCAAGTAGTACACAGGCAATACATGCCTAGATAAAGCTTGTGTGAGTTGCCTGACATCAATTTTAATATATGTGTGTGAGTAGGAAGAAGATATTAGGCCCTAGGTGGTCAGTGAATGTACTATGCATTGTCTGTTAGTCAAAGCAAGGGCATACTAAGCATGTTTACGTCTACCTACAGGGCAGCAGCTGGGAGTTCCTCCTCCAAGTCCTCCTGTGATTGAGGCTGTGGTGAACTAGGCATTGGTGGGGGGATGCGTGTCCATTCTCCTTGCTAATCCTGCAACAGCTGTTTCCGCAGAATCAATTTGTGGAACATAGCACAAACTGTGAATATTTGTGTACATGTGCATGGAGTATACTGCAATGCTCCACCAGATATATCTAGGCACTGGATCCATGACTTCCGAAGCCCAAACTCATGCCCTGTGATGTTCCTTGTTTGTGCGTGTGCTTCATTATGGCATTCTTCCATGGGTGTATGTGCATTTCTGATGGATGTCATCATCCATGGTCATACCGTTTTTTACCGGTTTTGAGGTCCAACTAATGGGGTGCCACGATTTCTGAGTGGCACCTCTTCATTTCTAAATTTCCAGGCTTTTTTTAAAATGTTTTTTGTTTTTCAGCTGACGTCATCACGTGCAGAGGTGTGCGCAATGACATCAGCTCCATGAACAGCCTGCCAGCCTGTCAGAACTGAGTTAACTTTCTGGGCCATAGCATGCATGTGTGCAGTTTCCCCAGCTACTTAAAGCAGCATTTGAATTCTTTGGGCTAAAGCTGTGCAGCCTTTTACTTTTAATGGGGGCCAGGAATGCGCTTAGAAGAATGGCCAGCCAGAAAGCATTCCGGTAAGGATTTACTTTAAATTCTGATAAGGGAGTTAGTCTTTATTTAGAAAAGTAGTAAGGATTTTCTTAGAAGCAACGGACTTTGATCAGCACAGTCTTTACTTAGAAGCAGGTTTCGAATAGCAGTGGCAGTTTTTGTAACACTTTCATTTGGAATTGAATTTACTTTCTGGGCCATAGCGTGCAGTTTCCCCAGCTGCTCAAAGCAGCATTTGAATTCTGCAGGCTCAAACTGTGCAGTCTTTTACTTTTGGGAATGCTTAGAAGAACGGCCAGTCAGAATGCATTCCGGTAAAGGAGTTAGTCTTTACTTATAATAGAAGCAACAGACTTAGCTCGGCACTGCCATTTTCTTAGAAGCAGGTTTCATGGCAGTTTTTGTAACGACAGCTCGGAAGCAGGTTTCTCATATTTTCAGCAGTCAGCTTTCCTTTGCAGCATTTTTGTGTACCTCATTTCCAGTACTTATTTTGTGAGTGTGAGGCATAGCCAGCTTTCCTTTGCTCTGCGTGTGAAGCAGGTTTCACAGCAATTATTGTAACAACAGACTTTTGCTCTGTGTTTTTGTAACAACGGACTTGGCTCAGCACAGTCTTTACTTAGAAGCAGGTTTCATGGCAGTGTTTTTGTAACAATGGCCTTAGCTCAACCTGCCCCTTACTATCATATTTTGTGAGGCATTGCGGTACTTACTTTTAAGCAGCCAGCTTTCCTCTGCAGCATTTTGTGTGTGTGTGTGTGTGTGTGTGTGTGTGTGTGTGTGTGTGTGTGTGTGTGTGTGTGTGCGTGTGTGTGTGATTTTGTGTCTGTGTGTGTCTGTGTGTGTGTGTGTGTGTGTGTGTGTGTGTGTGTGTGTGTGTGTGTGTGTGTCTGTGTGTGATTGTGTGTCTGTGTGTGATTGTGTGTGTGTGTGTGTGTGTGTGTGTGTGTGTGTGTGTGTGTGTGTGTGTGTGTGCGTGTGTGCGTGTGTGTGTGTGATTGTGTGATTGTGTGTGTGTGTGTGTGTGCGCATGTGTGTGTGTGTCTGTGTGTGTCTGTGTGCATGTGTGTGTGTCTGTGTGTGTGTGTGTGTGTGTGTGTGTGTGTGTGTGTGTGTGTGTGTGTGTGTGTGTGTGTGTGTGTGTGTGTGTGTGTGTGTGTGTGTGTGTGTGTGTGTGTGTGTGTGTGTGTGTGTGTGTGTGTGTGTTTCAATCGTTGTGTATACTTTAGTAAAAATCAATCTATTCTGACTTTTACTTTCATTACTCTGATTATTTGGGTTTTAACCAGTTAGATAACTTAGATTTGGTTTTGTGGCATGAACCTACAACAAAATTCAGAAGTCTAGTCATGAGTGCTCTCAGAAAAGTCTACCTTTGATAACCTTAATTTTGAAATATATATATTTTTTTTAATCAGAAACAATCAGTGCTCAAGTGAGTCGCACCTTTAATTTTTTCTGCTCTGGATGTATTAGACTTTCAGAAAGGAAAAACACAGTATGTATTTGAGTTCAGATAAATGTTAGTAGATGACAAATGTTCTTTCATCATTTGTGTTCCATTTCTTGTCAATTTGTAACATTACTGCCAATCATTAGCGGACCGGTGTTCCGCTGTGGCGCCCCCTAACCGGGAAAAGCCAAAAAACACAAACAAACTTAGTCAAAGACATGGATGAAATACACTATATGAAAAAGGTAACTGCAAGTAACTTAACCATGTTTTTCAAATTAAAACCATGTCTCCCCCATCTTTCTTTCTATATATCTATTTTGTGTACATGCACATAGAAACACACACATAAACATGCACATGTACACACACACACACACACACACACACACACACACACACACACACACACACACACACACACACACACACACACACACAGAAATAGTTTAACTTTTAAATAGTGCACAGATGTAAGTACTCATTTACCATAAATGTACACCAACTACTTCCAATCCCAGTGTTTATTGTGACATAAATTTGTGAGGTTTATTGTGGGCTTAAAATGAGACGTAAAAATGGTTACTATTTACTACAGGGTCTGGTGCCACATGTCTGTTCTTCAGTCTGCGTTTGAAAGTTGGTATCCCACAATCCAGAGTGGGCAGGTTTGCATATTTATGTATGCAAATTTTATGTTAATCAGCATACAGATTTGTACCTATTTTTCATGGGCCTTTGTCCATATTTTTATATTTCCAAGTTCAGAGGTATGTCTATGTTTCCAAGGCATAGCCAGCATTCCTCAATAAATGGCCCTGTGGGATGTTCCTCCTAGCAAGCATCTGCTTTAGCTGTGATGTGTGCCAGATATGGGAGTCATGATAATTGCCAGGGTTGCCAGCACACACATTCAAGATAATCCCGTGGGCATTGCGCATGAGTTGGCAGTTGATGGAGTGGGATCCCTTGTGGTTAATGTAGATTCTACCCTGCTCACCAGGTGGTGCCTTGATGTGTACATGAGTGCAATTTATGGCACCCAGTACTTCACGGTAGTGCGCTACATGATAAAAGCATTGCATATTGCTGGTCCTCTTCTCAGCAGTAAGGGGAAAATATATGTGTTCACTGGTATTTATAAGCATAGCATCCATAAACTGGTAGAGGATCCTGGTTGCTGATGCCTGTGAATCCCATTATGTCTCCAGTTGGTCTTTGAAAAGAAATATGCTAAGGGCTTCACATACCATAGTTTCCACTGGGATGGGTTCCCCTTGGTTGGCTCTGGCTCTGAGTTGAGGCTGGCAGATCTCACAAAGTTCTTGTAATGTGTCCCTGTCCACCCAGTAGTGCTGGACGGGTCTATATTACATGATCAAAAATTCAGATGTTCGAACACGTAATGATCGACCCCAATAGAGCGAACTGGCATAATGTCGAAAGGCCGGAAAAAAATAATAAAAACCCAAACAAACCATTAAACTGCTTTATGCAGGTGGGCAAGCCCCCCTGCGCTCCCCACACCCCCGCTACTTAAATATACCAACTCTGAGACCACACTACATTGCAGTAAACGGAAATCTCCCCTTACGGAGATTTCCATTTACGTGTTTGTCATTCTGCCGTTTCGTTCAAATGGGGTCAATCATTACATGTTTGAACATCTGAATTTTTGATCACGTAATAAAGACCCGTGCTGCACAATTTCCAGCTCATGAAGTACCTAGTAGGTTACCCTGGGCCTGAACACTTTTCTCCTTCTTAGCCTACACCTATTTTCATTCAGCACCAGCAGCATTGAATTCAGTCTCTAGCACATACAGATGTAAAATAGATGCAGCAGCCCCTATCATAATGTCAGTTAAAAGTTCCCAGTTTCTACTCCAATGTTGATGAAGTATCGAGGGAAAATCAGAATGTATGCTATATGCATACTTGATACATTTCTTGATTAGGACCACTGTGTAGTATTGGCTACTTTAAATGACAGTCACCTGCTTAGGATATAATTAACAGTATTTAAAAGTCCTGCTGCAGTGTGCAGTATTGTGCTCTGTGCACCCACAAGCAGCAGAACACAGCTGTGCATAATGATAGTAAAGCATGTAAGCATTGATTTAATTTCATACTTATTGTCATGATACATACAGAATACACTAGTTACTGATAATTGCACTTCATTTCCATGAACTACAATGTCAGTAAAGCATGATAAAAGTTGACATACTCTGTTCTCGAACCTAAGACTATCTGCACTCTAGTCCAATATGTAACAGTTGTCACCACAGGAGTACTCAACCAAAAGTCTTTAACTAGAGGGAATTAATAGAGCACAGCCCACTTACCAGGCTTGTGTGATGCCCAGAGGTTCTCAACAATATTGATTGAATGCATTCAGTTTCTATTTCTGGATGTCTATCTCACATCTTGTACAAGGGTGATCTGCTGCCACAAATAAGGAGTGCATAATCATTGCTGTTTGTGTGAAGCATCACACTGTGCACATATGTGCAAAATACTCCATAAAATAACAGCAAAGTTACCTGATGTCATCAACATCCATGGAAAACATACACACTATGTAGGAACTTACACAGAGTGAGCAGCCCTACATGGTCCCAGTGTTTTTGTGATTCACCAAATCCACTGTTTTTTTTACATAATTTACATAATAACCATGCTGACAACCTGGAAACTCCATGGACAGTAGCCATGTAAGTTTGGCAACAGCATGGGAACATGGAGTTAAAGACACAATGCAGGGTATTACTTTACCTGTTGTGGCAATACATCATGCCCATCTTTTAAATTACATTTCCATAATTCATTTTCAAGCTCAAAATTGTGCTAAAATAAAATTATAAAATTTATAGTGATCTGACACACCACCCTAATTCTTTTGGATATCCTGCCATTAAATGTTTTTAGCTTTTCATGGGCATTCTGTCTACATGCCCTTGCTTCTGTGTAGGCTCCTGTATGCCGAAACTTTCTCCATATACTTCCAACATGGACACGGAGCCTACATGGTTGTGTGTAGGGTTGTTGGACTGGTCCACCATGTTAGTTTGCTTCATTAGCATAAACTTCAGCTACTTATGCTGAAATTTGAATCCAATGAAACTTTCCTTTGTTGCACATAAATACGCATGATTGAGAGCCACTACATGAACTTTACTAAATCTAAAACTCACTGCACCTTTGTTCACATTGTGCCGCAATGTGAACACAGAAAAAAATGACCATGTAAGTTTTATTGAATTTGCACCATGGTAATTTAGTAGAATCTGAAACAATGAAAGGACAAGTGATGTAAATGGAGTTATTGATAAAAGAATAAGAAACATTGTATTCACCCAGTATTTTTTTTTATTATGTCCCTATGGAAAATTCCAAAAGTTTTCCTTCCCGTTTCTTGTCCGGTTACAGCATTCCCATACGTAACAGTATTCAATGACCACACATCTTGTCTGACTTTTCTGCTGTCCCTTCTGCTGGTCTTGTAGTTGGAATACCCCAAAAGAGTGAGGATGATACCATTCATTTCAAATGGTCACCTTACCCCTTCCTGATGATGGTCGCTGACATCTCCAAAGTGCTGTACTCTTCAATGGGAACCAATCAGATTGCTCAAAGTGCCACTGATCTCATTGCAGCTTGCATCATTTATAAGGGTCAGCTCCTCCTCAAGGATTCTATCCTCTGCAAAACCTTCATCGAGTGCTTCACTGTGTTAAAAACATTTGAACTTTGACAGTGTATTCTGAAGCACTAGTTAATTTCTGTTTTTTACACAGTGTCCCTGGTTTCTAATAAAATTGCTTTTTTGTGCAAAATGATATTTTATGTTGGTGTGTGTGCCAGCTTCTTGGAACAGTGACACAGAGTTCCAAAGTGGTCAGTGTGGGGTCTTGTTTGGGGCCTGGAGAAAGAGAGAGAGAGAGAGAGAGAGAGAGAGAGAGACTCCAGCCCCAGGTCTGGAGTGTACTTGGTGCAGAGATCTGCATCTGAAACTACAGTGTGTATCCATTTTCTTTTCCTAGAGGCTGTCTCTCACTGGTGCCAGTGGTGAGGATTGAGGGTCCTTGATTACTGGCCTGGAGTAGGACCATCACATGGGCATTTCTAGACACTGAGAAACATATGACAAGGTGTCAAGACAGCAGATTTGGGCAGTCCTAGTGTGGTTTTGAGTCCCAGAAACATTGGTCGAATTAGTACAGGCTATGTGCAAAGACGCAATGACTCAAGCATGAACAGTATTCAGTCTCACAGAGGTCTTCCCTGTGGTAGCGTGTGTGTGCATAAAGGATCAGCTCTGAGTCCACTGCTGTTCATGTTGGTGATGAATTACATTAGCAAACAGGTCAGGGGGGACAGATCAACAAAGTTGCAATATACAGATCATGTGTCCTTTCAGGCAGACTCTGAGCAAGAACTTCAGTAAAGGATAGGGGAATAGAATGCAAAACTTGAAGGCACATAGAAAGAAAATGAGTACAGATAAGACAGTGGTAATGGCAGCAAATTGAGAAAATCAGAAGAAGCTGAGACTTGAGATAGAAGGGAAAACAGTGATACAGGTTAACAGCTTCAAGTATCTGGGATAGGTGGTTGAAGAGAAGGCAAGTCTGAATGAAGAGGTCAAAGCTAGAATCAGAGGGGCTGTAGCCAACTGCCATAGAGTATCAGGTGTAGTGCATGAGAGAAGAATGCCAAAGAAGCTAAAAAATAAGGTGAACAAAACAGTGGTGTTACCAGTACTACTGTATGGTACAGAAACCTAGGCAGTAAACGGAAAGCAGATAAGGAAGCTAGAGGTGAGAGAAATGAAGTGCTTGAGACAGGTGGTAGGATGCACACTGTGGAACAGATTAAGAAATGAGAACATAAAAATAGAAGCCAAAGTAGCTCCAATTGCAGAGAAGATCAAAGAGAGCAGATTACGTTGGTTCACTCACATGCAGAAAAGCAGAAGACAATTGGGTGAAGTAGATTTGGGATAGACAGGAAGAAGATAAGAAGAAATGAGGGTGTCCAGCAAAGAGATTGATGGATTGTGTGACACAAATCTGCAACAGTCAGGCATGAGTGTCGAAGAAGGCAAGAGTGTGGCACTGAACTGAGAGAGATGGCAATAGTTAACATGATAACCTGACTCCATGTAGAAAATGGGATAACGCTACTTATGATGATGATGATGATGATTACAGACGTACTACAAAATCAACAGAGTTTTCATCCATGTAGTCAGTTAAAGAAAAATAGAATGTTGTTAGCATCTATAAACACTTTCTAATAGATGGCTTAAAAGACTTCAAAAAGTAATCTCCTTACCAAACACAGCTAGTTCTTTAACACCCTTATACATTGTTCAATTTCTGCCTTTCCTTGCTCCTCAGTACTCCTCCAAAGCACTATTTTGCATGTATTGTTCCCACAGTTTCCAATTTTTCTATGTAATTTGCTCCTATTGTTTTCTAAACATACCATTTCCCCTTCTTGTATCTCTGTTACAGTGCTCACTACTTCAAACACAGTTGGTTTAGACTTTGATTTCCATGTTCTGGTAGTTGCTTTTTTTGGCAGCCACCAGAATTAAACTTAATAAGGCCTTGGTATGTCTGTACAATTCAGATCCTGTATTCCAGCTCACAAAAATCATTCCTTTAGTTCCACCCATTTGCTCACCTGGTATTTCTGAAAGAGTACTATGTAGAGAGTTTTTAAAATCTGCCAACTCATTATACTCCCAAAACATAAGTTGCTAGTTATATCTTTCTTCCTCATCACTCCTTCAGCATTTGCGATCTACCTGAGGAAAAATTCTTTGGAGTCTACTTGGGGCATAAAAAAAAACTATACAAACACTGCCAAGCAAAAATCCTAAATCTTCTAGACTGTGCTGAAAATTTGGGAGCCATACATATGTCCTCTCTTTGTTTCTTTGTGAAGCATGTATTCAATCTCTCTCCCCAATCTTTTCTAACCTCCTCTGATTGATTCCCATAGTTATTGTGCAATATTTTATATGACCTACTAATTATCCCTTTTTAACAGCAACTTCTGTTGTAGATTCAACTAAAAACTCTATCAGAGCAGGTCTTTACTTAGGTTTCCTTGATCCCTTTTTCTTTGTTTATACTCTAATATTAATCCCTGATAGGGAAGGCATTTGCAAGCCTTCAGTTCAAATGTCTTCTTGGCTTCTTCTCATTCTATCAAATTTCTCTCTCAAGTTATTTGCTTCCAGTACCTTTGTTCCTTTGACATTTTTCTACAGTAAATACCAGTCATCTCATGCTTATTCTCTGTAACCCTAATCACAGTTATTCCTACTGGCAGAATCTCTCTTCTCAATTCTTGCGTTGGTTTAGTTTCTCAAATACTTTATGATAATATACCATTCCATATGTCTGTTGTTATTCTCCTTAAGGATCTGCATCCAAAATCCCACTCTATCCTTATTTCTTGAATTTCCACCCTGTTTCATCATCACCTCTTTCCACTTTGACATAGTTTTCTGATTGTGCTATGTATATGAGCTTTAACTGTGTAGCTCTAAAATACTCTTCAAATCAGTTAATCCTAAACCACCTCATTCTATTGAAAGGATCAACTTATCTCACATAACCTTTGCCATCTTCCCATCCCAGATAAAATCTTTCAGCTCTATGTTAATTACTGTCTGCATCTTCTCCTCTGGTTGGTAAGAAACATGCCACACCTCTACATAAAATTAAAGGGAATAAAACATCTTTCATTGCTGGTATTTTGCTATCCATATTCATAAATAACAACTATAGTTGTCAGTGTTTGTATTATCTTTTGTTTTGTTTCTTCACATATATCCTTAGCTGCGATAATAAAACCCCTTTTAACCAACAATGCTAAATATTTCATTATATTACACCCCCATGAATATGAGTATTGCTAAACCAATTTGAGTGCATTTACAGAGTCTGTGGCTATAATTTTTGTTTTCTCTTCCTTAATTTTATATTGTGAAAAATCCTAAAACACTCTCAAAATGCTCCATAGGACTGAAATGTCCATTTCTGGTTTTATCAGGTACAAAATAATATTGTCTACAAATAGAGCCAGCATTTCTTCATTACCATATCAGTTATATACTTGAGTTTTTGAGTCCTTATTTTCCTTGTCAATGACTCTAAGAGTAATGCAAATAAAATGAGAAAGAAGATTCCCAAGGCTGGTTCGTCTTTTAAGAAACAACTTATCAGAGAGAAACCTTCCAAATTTAATGTTTCCCTCAGTTCCCTCATATATCCTCCTAATTAAACTTATTACTGTATTATGGAATAGAAATGCTTCCTTTGCCCCACTAATAACATCCTACCTTAGTCTATTAAATACATTCTTTGCATCAAGAATCACAAACAACAGTGATATTTTTGTATATTCTACTTCCCTCTGGATCATTATTGTTATATTAATATTGTCAAATGTTTGTCTTCCTTTTTCAAAATTACATTGATCCATAGCAATCAATTTTGACAACACATTTGCCATTCTTTTAGTTATTATAGACATAAATATGTTATAATCATGGTTTAAAATGAATTTAAAATTCTATGTAGCACATCTCATTTCTAAGGGTTTTGCATCCAGGAAGAAAGAAGTCATTGTCTCCCTCTACTCTTCCCTTATTAGGCCAATCATTGAGTACAATGCCCCATTTGGCATATACCTCACTAGACACTTGCAACAACTGAAGTGGCCACAAAGATATCTCACAAAGAGGATTCTAGACCTTAAACACTTGTCCTATATGGATAGACTCAAAAAAACTCCAACTATTTTCTGTCACATATTGCCTACTTAGAGGTGATCCTCTGCTTGAGATACAAAGCCATGTCTGACTCAGCATTGTTAGAAATGCTACAGCTAAAGAAATCCCAATCCCTCCACACTACAAGCTCCAGAGACCTCAACCTCATTACCACAATCAACAGAACAATCTGGAGGGACAGGTTCATAACTTAGAGACTGCCCATGCTATGGAATAGGCTTCCCATACATGTCAAGTGGAACACCTCACTGGCCCTCTTGAAGAGAAATCTTGAGTGGATGGGAAACAGAAAATTCACCCTGGAGATCACTCCAGTGGCTCTACTCAACAGAGACTCTAGGAACTAAGGTCGGGTGGCCTGATGTCAGGGTTATCCAGGGCCATTAGCCTAGTACACACCTATGAACCTATGGGCCTATAGTTGGACTTGATAAGGTGTGCAAATATATGTGCTACAGTTTTATTACTTTCTCTCTCTTCTCTGCATTCATTTGATCTTGAAGTTGGTAAATATGGGTTCAATTTAAGTGGTCAAATGCTCACGTTAACAAACTGCATGAGGGGTAGAACTGCTGATCACAAACTCAGATGATCATATAGTGAGAGTTCCTCTTTTTGACAGATTGTTGTACATAAGGGAGTAGGAATATGCCATTTCTGTGCAAGTGTGTGAGCAAGGAGATGGTATACATGTTACAGAGAGATAGATGTGCAGGGGGCTTGCAAAAATACTTGGAAGTTTGTTGGCTAACTGTTGTTACTTTTTTGATAGGTTGAATTTTGATGGAGTTTGAGAAAATTAAAAAAATTACCAAATTAAACAAAAGGAGACGAGTCAGGAACAGATACTCCACACTTTAATAAACACAAATTGAGTGCTCTCATCTACATATAGTGAACGTCATCAGAATGACTTTACTATTCATTTTGCTTTGACATATATTGCTAAAACAACCACATGGCTAACCATGATTAATTGATTAATAACAAAATACAAATATACAGAAATTAAAAAGGACACTATGTCAAAAAAGTCAGTATGCTTATTCACTCAAATAAAATAATAAAATGAAAACATTAGTTTGCATGAAAAACAATGTGTATTAAAAAAAGAGAGAGAGAACTTTGAATCACTGATCTACAAGAATATGCAGTGAAAACTTTTGCACTAAACCACAAATTTAAAAACAATGGTCAAATGGCATAGACAGCATTTAGTTTTGATGCACTGCTAATTGAGACCATTTCATTGAGTCCTAGAAATTACATTGCATTGCATTTTAACTACCAACTAAGCTCTTGGTATTCTAAAAAATCTTGAGATGGTCCACCCCTCTGCCCAACATTAACATGATCAACAATAAAGAATTGAAAACAATGGGTGGGGTGATTTTTAATATGTTTAAATAGGGCACTTCTTTCATCCTTATTAAATACATCATAAAGGTGTTGGCAAATTCTAGATTTGGAGGCCCCTTTAGTCTTCCCTATATAAAACACTTCACAGAATTGACATTTGGCAAAATACAGACTTTCCTTGCTGTCACAGTAATACTTTTGTTTAAGCTTAACAATCCTGTAGTTTGCCATAGGGAAACTAGTGCCTTCCAAAATATACCAACATTGTTAGCAGTGCCCTCATTTAACCACCCCCCTTTGACAATGGGATGATGGGGTTTTTCAAGTAACATTTTAAAACAAACATCTTTTTTGTATTTGTACACTTCTAAGCAAAATCTTAAGCCTTTTGGACTTTGTTGCATACTTAGAAGCCATACATATCTTTTCCCATTGCTCCTTTGTACATTGCTTTTCCTGTCTCTCTTCCCAATCTTCTCTAACCTCTTCTGATTGATTCTTATAATGTGATGTTTTATACTCCCTACTAATTATTCCCCTTTTCACTGTAGCTTCTGTTCTAGAATCAAATAAAAAATCTAACAGAGAAGTTATTTCACTTAGGACTCTCCCATTCCTTTCTTATACTCTGACATAAATTCCTGGTAGGGAAATCAGTCTCTAACTTGCAGTCCAAACTTCTTCCTGGCCCCATCCCACTCTATTACCATTCCCTATCAAGTTATTATCTCTCAATACGTTGGCTCCTTTGCCAATCTCAAGTAAATTCCAACCTCCTCTTGTCAATTTTTGTACCCCTACTTGTAGACTCATCACCTGAAACATAACTGATTTATGTCATTGCACTTTCCCTACCATCTCTGAATGTCCAAACCATCTCAACCTCAATTTCCGTAAAAAAAAAACATTCCTTATGACTTTCACTTCTTTTTTCCTTTTACACATAAATTGCATATGACATCTTCTATAACAATAATATATATGTGGTCTGCAACCTGCTGTTATAAATATTCAAATATAGATGTCCATTTTGTATGCTAACTGGTCTATAAACTACTATTAATCTCAATGGACCTCTTTATTTTCTGATATTTATAATTATAACCTCCCATCTTTCCTGGCTACTTTGTCTAGTACTTCCATATTGCATCTTTTTTTTTATTAGAACAGCAGTCCAGGAGCATTCTTAGCAGACAATATTCTCATGTACTCTGCCACATGATCTGAAACTTTCCTTTCTGTGAAATAGCCACAAATCTTAAATCCTGTATACAAATTATGTCAGCTACTACTCTTTGAAACCATTTAGAGAAACAGATTTTCACAAATCCCTTTAAACGTATTCCCTTTAAATGATACTACACTGGTGTTAAATTCTGCCTTTTTGATGATCTATATACTTATTTAAATGTTACCCTTCAGTTTTTTTAGAGTCTGTTTCATAGGTTCATAGGCATGTACTAGGCTAGCTGTCCTTCCATGCCATTTTAAGTCTAGCCAATTCCCCTTTTTGTGCTCAAAATACCTATCCCATTTGGTTATAGATTGGTCATAACCATCCTATGGTCAATAATTATATAATACCCCTAATGACAATAACTGTTATCATACCACAGATAATTTGAGGGGACTCATGCATGGGATAAAGCATTTAGGTGCTGCGTATGTCCATTAGTAGTATATGGACCAGTCCTAGGGTAAATGTTTCTGTTTACCAGCCATAGATATGTTATGCTTGAAAACTGATAGGGATGAACTTTTTTTTTATATAGATGGGGAGTCTGTTCCATAGCAGTGGTATCCTCTGCAAAATATACCTGTCCCTCCAAACCATTTTATTGATGCTGCAGAAGAGGTTAAGATCCCTAGGCTGAATATTACTGATGGCATTTAACTTGCTGATGTGCAGTAAATCCATCAGTAATGGGTTAGAGGATGCCTTGTATGCCACACAAAAGTCATCTTTTAGCAGTTTCCAGTAGATGTTTCTGTCATATAATGTAGGTAATCAACAACACTCACCTACCCCTCATCACGTAAAAGACATGCAAACATATTCTATGTTTGAACATCTGTACACTGAAATGAAGATGTGTTACATATTTCTTTTTTGTTTTTTTAATTTTTGACACCTTTATTAAATTGTCATTTAAGGCATAGCCACACATATACTAATAGAAAAGAAAATAAACCATATTAATATTTTTATATACCTACATTATTTATGTATTTATTTTTTTTAGTTTATTTGCAGTTTGTTTACCAGGATAGTACACTGGGCCACAAGGAACCCATTTTCAATATAGTCCTGGGGAGAAATGCTCCATTACATTACAAGTATAAAAAGTTTCAGAATTAGAAGATTATAGGATAATAACTTTTACAAGTTTTACAAAGCAGTTATCAGACATTAGAAAGAGAATACATGGTAATAGTTACAATAAATTAGCCCGTGATACTTTCCATTATAATCAAATTAAGGTAGTAAAACTAAAACTGCAAATTCCTTCTGGAGATTATGTGCTGAAGGAGGTTATTAGAAGATATGTTTGGGTATTAGGATGTTATGTAGGAAGAGAGCTATTAGTGGATATGTTAGGTAGTGAAAATATTATAGTAAGATGTTATGTAGAATGAGAGCAAGAGTATTCACATTGTGAGATTAGGGTGTGAGTGAAGAAGAGTTTTAAAGAGAGAGAGACTGTTAGTGGTACGGATAACAGGTAGGAGAGAATTCCAGTGATGTGCTAAGCAGAAGGATAAAAGATGTTTGCCTGGATGGTGGGCAGGCTTATGCAGCTTGATTATGTTTTGGAAGTTAGATTGGAGGCATCTGTTTGGACGATGCATTTTGAAGGTAGGGGCAAGGGAGGGACAGAGAGAGGGACATAAATAATTTTATGCACCTGGATAAGTTGGATATAAGTAAAATAATTGGGGAGTGCAAGCCAATTCAGTTGGTGCAGGGAGATGCAGTGATGACTATTGGATCGGTGGCTAGCTGCAAATTTTGAGATTTTATAGTAACAGGAGGAGAGCTTAGATTTGAGGGAGGATTGCAGATTGGTAAGGATAGAGGCGCCATACGGGAGGGAAGGGATGAGGTATGTATTGGCAAGAACAAACCTTGTGGAGGGTGAGATGAAACAGTTGTGGCGATAAAGCATACCAAGTTTCTGGTGTGTTTTTTTAATATTTACCTAAATATGGTTATCAAACTTTAGTTGGTCATCGATGATGATTCCTAACAATTTAGCAGTGGGGACTGTTTCAAGAAGAGTGTTATTTTGGCTGGTGATAGAGAAAGAGTTTTTGTCTAGGGTGATGCTTTTAAAGGGTGAGAATATCATTAGTTTGGTCTTGGATGTGTTTAGTGCTAGGTGGTTATCTAGCATCCATTTTTCTGTAATGGAAAAGGCATCTTGGGTTAATTTTGCTAAGGAAGAGGTGGAAGTTGCAGAACAGATAATTGTCAAGTCATCTGCATATTGGATGAGGTTAGCATTAGGGATGGCGTGGTGCAATTCATTAGTGAAGATACTGAATAGTAGGGGCCCTAGAGTTGAGCATTGGGGCACACCTGTGGGAGTGTTTAAGAATGGTGAAGTAGCTATTTTCCACTTAACTGCTTGTTGCCTATTTGAGAGGTAACTGGTGAACCAGGTAATAGAGGAGTGGGAAAGATTCAGCTTAGAGAGCTTAGTAAGGATACGTTTTTGAGAGACAGTGTCTAAGGCCTTAGAGAGGTCTAGGAGGAGGGTGGATACAATATGACCAGTGTCACGGGCTTTGTTTATGGTTTCTAGAAAAGAGAGGAGAGCAGTGGTTGTGCTATGGCCTGTTCGGAATCCAAGTTGGGTGGGAGTAAGAAGGTTATTGTTCATTAGATAGGGTAAGAGTTGTAGGTGGATGCACTTTTAAAGAAGTTTTGAAATAGGGGATAGGATAGCGATGGGATGGAAGTTTGAGATTTCATTATTGTTACCACCTTTATGCAGTGGAATTATATAGGCCTTTTTCCAGAGCTGGGGGACTTGGCTTTCTGAAACTGATCGATTTATTAGGATGCAGATGGGGAAGGCAATGGCTTCTGCAGCTATCTTAAGGAAGTAGGATGGTATTTCATCAGGACCATTAGAGCAAGGTTTCAATTTTTGAAGAAGTTTTTTTTTATGGTAGAGATGGAAATGGGGTTCAGGGAGAAGGGTGCAGGTTGGGACCTAGAGATACTGGAGGAAGAGGGGATGTGATGAGGTTGTTGTGGGGGAACATAGTTATCAGTGAAGGATGATGTTAGTTTGGAAATAGATTCAATAAAGACTGAGTTGAATTGAGTAGCTAAATCTGAGTCAGAGGCATTTGGGTCAGGGTAAGTTTTTTTTTTTTTTGCCTGGGTTAAGAAGAGAGGAGATTCCATCCCAGAATTTATTTCGGTTATTGTTGTGGTGTTCTTTGAGAGTTGAAAAATAGGCTTTGAAGTCTGAGTTTACTTTGTTGCAAAGTGTTTTGTATTCATTGAAGGAAGTAGTAGTTTTTGTTTTATGGTATCATTTCGAAGCGTTATCACGGAGACACATGGTGGCTAAGGTATTCTTAATTAGCCAAAGGACAGAGTTACTTTTTGTGCATTTGTTTTCCAGGGAGCGAAGGAGTCTTGCAAGTTTAAGAAGGTTACGGTAAAGTGGGTGACAGCATTTTCCAGGGGTAGAGTTTTGAGTGGGTTCCAGTTAATATTCTTTGGTGCATTGGAGAATGCATTGGGGTTAAAGTTTTTTAGGTACTGAGAAGAGGTGTATGTGTGAGAATGTTGTAGGAGAGTGGGAAGGCAATGGGTAAAAGTGGGAAGGTGATCACCTAGAGGGTCAGAAAGGGTACCTCTATTGGAGAAGTAGTGAGAATGGGAAACTAGGATCCAATCTAGGGTACTGCTGCAAGAGAAATCTTTTGAAGGTATGGTTATGGAGTTAATCAGTTGAG
Organism: Protopterus annectens; assembly: GCF_019279795.1. Lineage (NCBI taxonomy): Eukaryota > Metazoa > Chordata > Ceratodontiformes > Protopteridae > Protopterus > Protopterus annectens. Next base: position 1,649,279,670 of record NC_056733.1, read on the forward strand.
TGAAGTAAAAAAGATTTATGTTTAGAGAGTTAGTAGGAGATTGTATTGTGTCCCAGTTAATATTAACATCCCCCAGGATTATAGCTTCATTAGTGATAGTGGTTGAGAGCCAGGAGAGAATGTCCTCTGGGATTGATACATTGTCTCCGGGAGGGATATAGAGGGCGGTGATACAGATGATTTTGTGTTTGTTTACCTGAAGAAGGGATAGAAGTAATTCAGCATTACCAAATGTGGGGATAGGTTTGGAGTAGGGGATCACTGCGAGGGATGAGGAATAGAGAGGAGGTACACCATCTCCTTTTTTTATGTGCTCTGTCATTTCTGATAATACAGTAGTTGGGTGGAGTTAGTTCAGAGTTTTTTATGTGTGGTTTAAGCCAAGTTTCAGAGATGGAAAGAATGTCAGGTTTGCTATGGAGAAGCCAGGCATGGAGGTTAGGGATTTTATTGCATATGCTTTGAACGTTCAATGCTGTGCAGTAGAGGGATCTACCAGCTGAGTGGGGAGGAAGGGACAGGGAGCATGAGATATGTGAAGGAGAAGGGCCTGGGTTTGAGTGTATGTCCCCAGATGTAAGGATAGAGGGAGAATGAAAAATGTGGGAGAAGAGATATTTAGGTTGTTTAGAGTATGGTTTCAAGGTTGTATAAGTAGATGAGAAGGGGCACTTGTTGTGTGGAGTAGTGTTTTAGTGGTAGGGTATGAGTTTATAGGTGAAGAGCAGAATGTTACTGAGAGAGTAGAGGTTAGGGAAAATGGAGATAGAAGAGTGTGTGTGCTGTGAAGAGGATGAGATAGTTGAGTGAAAAGAGAGAGTATGATTGGTGTATAGAGGTATGGTAAGATAGTGTAAGTAGGATAAGGTGATAAGAATGAGTACTGGAGTTAGTGCACAGACTGGTTTGCCAAGCATGGTGTATAAATGTGGAGGAAGTTGGAGGTCAGTTTAAGCTGGGAAGGTGTTGTGAAAGGTTGAGATGTGATTGTAACAGAGTGTGAGGGGGTGATGTAGATGTAAGGTTTGGATTGGAAGGAGTAATAAAGTAATTCTGGGTGGGAAGGGTAGGTTAATTGGTTAATGGAGGAAAAGAGTGTGGTCTAGTAGGTATAAGAGTAGAGGTGCAGGGGGTGGGTGGGATATGGGGGCAGGGTAGTGGAGCGGATTGAGCCCAAAGTGTGAACGGAGCGGGTAGAGCCAAGGAGAGGATGCTAAGGAGAGGATGTTGCCTACCAAAAACAATCAATGGACTGGGGAATAGGAAGTAAGCATGCAAGCCAAGTAAGAGTATACTGGGAAGCAGCTATGAGCTTATTTAGAGCTAAGAGCCAAGCATGGAGAAATATCTCAGAAAAGCTTAGTTTTGAACACAGGTTAGTGCAATTTGGAGGAAAGGACTAAAAACCAGCAAGGTAATACTGCCATCTAGTGTCAAAGATACCTGTTGTAATTAAGGAAGCAAGTGGAGAAAAAGTGGGGACTACAGGGGGAATAAAGACCACAGCAGGCTGCTAGGGACACGCAAGGAGCACTACACAAGGGTATTAAGTAAAAACAGTACAGATACAATAAGAGACACTTCACATACACTTGTAGGTCTTGGGACGCAGCAAGCTAAGCTCAGTAGGTATTGCATTGTTGTGTTCTGGTAATTTTTAAGTCAGAGATGGTGAATCAGGGCAATTTAGAGGATAAACATCTTGGGGTGAGGGATGCAAGGCTTAGTAAGCTGTAGGGGAGAAAAACATAGGTTGAGTTTAGTGATTGTGTTAGTGAGATTGGATATAAGAGAAACAGTAGCTAGGAATTTAGGAGGGGGTAGAGGAAGAGGCCTGAAATAAGAGGATCAGTATGAGAATGTGGGTAGCAGAAAGAGAGGGTCCAGTAAGTAAGAAAGGAGAGGCAGATGGGGATAATGTAGCAGGTAGGAAAAAGAGAAGACCAACTAAGGTAGATAGATTCACCACAATTAAGGCAGCAGTAGTTTCAGCAAAGGTACATGCTACAGTGCGAAACTCGAGCTTTACAGGAAGAAAATAAGTAAAACAATGGCAGAGTACATGCTACAGTGAGAAACCTGAGCTTTACAGGAAACAAAATAAGTAAAACAATGGCAGCAGAGGGGTTAATACTAACAGACACAGCAACAGTTCCAGCACATAAGAAGCACTTTAGAGAGTATGCAACACAGTTAAAATGGCAGCAAACATAGTTTTTAACTACTACAAACACTTTAGGGACAATTAATTAAACAGCACATAAGAAGCACTTTTAGAGAGCATGTAACACAGTTAAAATGGCAGCAGACACAGTTTTTAATTGGATACAGCAGTGAGATGCCCAGGTTTGCAGAACATATTAACTCGCAAGTAGCCCTAGGGCACGCAGATTGACTTACGCATACCCCATTCACCACACATTTTCTCACAAAAAACAAGCATGTGAGATCCTTTTTTGTCGGATATAAGCTAGCATGGATACATTTGCAGCTATAGAATTGCGAACAGATATACAGCTCTTATAGGCTATTGTATGTACAAACTAGGTGCACACAGACTAGGAGCATATGAGTTCCTTTTTTAACACATTAAGCAAGCATGGGTAGGCGCTCACAAACTAAAAGCATATGAGCTCCATTTGTAACACATTCAGCAAGCATGGGTTAGTGAACTAGGTGCTCACAAGCCAACGGCATATGAATTCAGGTATAACAAATAAAGCTAGAGTACGTAGCAGTATTCCGATAGCCCAGGACAGGAACATACATTTACATTACATTAACAGATAAAAACTCTTATGAATGGGTGACACTAGCAGCCTACAGCAGGGCAAGTCAGGTATGGCTGTAGAATACCCTATTCAAAAATGGTGCCACAGGTAGTAGGATGTCTATATACATTAGGGGGTGAGGAAAGAATCGTAAGAAGGTGAATAGGATGATACAGAAGAGTCTGGAGGAATAGCAGTAGGGGGGAGGGACAGGGAAGCTGGGGCAGAGATTGAGTGTGATTGGTGTAAACAGGGGCAGGAGATGTGGACATCCAACAGAAGGGCCTCACTGAGACAGATGACTGGTGTCAGAGCCATGGCCTCAAGCTCAATACCAAAAAGTGCAGTGTCATCCCCTTTGGTAAAAACTCTGTACCCATGAACTACCACATAGGCAGCAATCTACTTAACACTGAACGTGTGATAAGAGACCTTGGGACCCATGTGGACAGTAGTCTCTCTTTTGATAGTCACATCGCCGCAGTAGTCAGGAAGTCCTTCTACGTGGCACACCTCATCATAAAAGGGTTCTCATCCAGGAAAAAAGAGGTCATTGTTCCCCTCTACTCGACACTCATTAGACCCATTAATGAGTACAGTGCCCCTTTTGGAATGTACCTCACAAGACATCTGCAGAAGCTGGAAAGGCCACAGAAGTACCTCACAAAGAGGATTACTGGCCTCAAATAAATGCCCTACACTGACCACCTCAAAAAACTTCAGCTTTACTCTGTAGCATATCGCCTACTCCGAGGTGATCTCTGCCTAACATATAAAGCTATGTCAAACCCAGAGCTGCTGGACATGCTACACCTAAAGAAATCCCAATCCCTCCGAGCTACATGCTCTAGGGACCTAAACCTTGGCACAACAATAAACAGGACATGCTGGAAGGATAGATTCCTGTCCCAGAGACTTCCCATACTCTGGAACAGGCTACCCATCTATATCAAGCAAAGTTCTTCATTAGCACTCTTCAAGAAAAATCTTGATGAGTGGATGGAAAATAGGAAATACATTCCAGGGATCACTTCTGTGTCTCTGCTCGACAGTGGCACAGGAAAATAACTTTCTTGGGTGGCGTAAGCCAGGGAACCTTGTTGGCTAGGCTTACGTAGGCCCTTGGGCCGTTAGCCTAGTATCAACCTATGAACCTAGGAGTACAAGCAGGAAAGGAGGGAAATGTAGGAGGGAAGTGGGGGAGGGGACTATGAGCTAGGAGGGAAAATGGAGATAGAGCCATACCTTTCAATTGTCCCTAATTTTCAGGGGCGCCCCTGATTTTGACTCAAATTTTTGCTCTGTCCTTCTGAATCCCTCCTAAAACTACTGACTTTGGGCAGAAAGGTGGTGAATTACACTTAATGAATAATGACAATAATTAAGAGTTATACACTTCTTTTACTTCAGAAAAGGTGTATTAATTCATATGCTCTGATTCTCTCAATGTTTCAACTTAATAGCACTAATATTTTAAAAGTGTCCCTGATTGTCCCTGATTTTTTCTTGACTTTTCCCTGATTCTGTTCAAATTTGTCACTGATTGGTTAAGAGGTCTGGATAGAGCCAAGGAATAGATGTTGCCTACCAAAAACAATCAGTGGACTGGTGAGTAGGCAGTGAGCATGCAAGCCAGGTAAGAGTATACTGGGAGCAGCTATGGGCTTATTTACAACTAAGAGCCAAGTATGGAGACAAATCTCAGAAAAGCTTTGTTTTGAACACAGGTTAGTCCTATTTTAGGAAAGGACTAAAAACTGGCAAGGTAATACTGCCACCCAGTGTCAAAAATAGTAGCTGTAATTATGGAAGCAAGAGGAAAAAAAGTGGAGGCTACAGGGGGAATGAAGACCACAGCAGGCTGCTAGGGACAGGTAATGGGCACTACATATGGGTATAAGTAAAAACAGTACCGCTACAATAAGAGATACTTCACATACACTTGTGGGTCTTGGGAAGCAGCACGCTAAGCTGAGTAGGTATTGCTTTGTTGTGTTCCGGTAGTCTTTAAGTCAGAGATGGTGAATCTGGGCGATTTAGAGGATAAACACCTTGGGGTGAGGGATGCAAGACTTGTAGGTCTTGGGAAGCAGCACGCTAACCTGAGTAGGTATTTCTTTGTTGCGTTCCGGTAGTCTTTAAGTCAGAGATGGTGAAGCTGGGTGATTTAGAGGATAAACATCTTGGGGTGAGGGATGCAAGGCTTAGTAAGCAATGGGTGATGCTAGCAGCCTACAGTAGGGCAGGACAGGTATGGCTGTGGAATACCTTATTCAAAAATGGCATTACATATATATTTTGTTTGTTTCTTTGCAACTCATTTAGTCCAACATTACATAAATTGCTCAGTTTCTGTCTTCCTTTAAACCTCACTACTCCAGAAGATTATTTTGTATGTATTGTTCCTAAAATTTCCATTTATTTCAACATAACTTGCTCCTTCCCTTTCCTAAAGATCACATTCCCATATATTTTATCTCTTACTATTTTCAATACTTTGAATACAGTTGGTTTAGACTTCAGTTTTGATTTTCTGGTAATTGCTTTTTTGACAGCCAATAGAATTAAACTTGTAAGGCCTTACTATGTCTAGACAATTCAGATCCAGTGTCATATCTCAAAGCAATCATTTCTTTAGTTATAGCCATTTGGTCTCCCAAAATTTATGACAGAGTACTCTGTACATAATTTAAAAAAATGTGATATCATTACACTCCCCAAAAATGCGTTTCTGGTTATGTACTTCTTCCCAGTCACATGTCCAACATGTCCAATATTTGCTATGGATCATGCCATCCCTAGCAAAACCAAGACTCACTCCCCTAACAGAAGGAAACCAGTCTAGTGGACCCCTGCCATAAACAGGTTATACAATAGAAGGACGAAACTAGTTCAGAAAAAAAGCAAATCCCAAGAAGGAAAGACCTCCCTGATCAGTATCAACAAGGCTAACTTTGAAAGAAAAATAGCCAAGGATTCAAAAGATAACCACAAAGCCTTCTTTAGCTATGTCAAGAATCTAAGTGGCAACTCGCAGATATGCTCTGAGCTAGTGCAAACTAGCACACAATATACTGAACCTATTGATATTGCCAACATCCTGGCAGATAGATTCAGTGCAAAATTCACCCGCCTCTCACCCCCAAAAGGGCCCACAACAATACTGGAAAAGTGTAGTGTCCCAGAAATCACAGACGTACAGGTGAAAACAGCCCTTTCAAAAGCCAAAAGCACAGCGTCAATGGGGCCAGATGGTGTCCCAGGCTGCATCTTGCATGAACTACAGAATGAACTAACCACTGTTCAATCTCAGCCTTTCCACAGGTTACATGCCCATAGAATGGCACACAGCAACGGTAATTCTGTTCCACAAAGGAGGGGCCACAACTGACCCTGGTATAAGCCTAACTAGCCTGGTCTGCAAGGCTATGGAGTGCATCATCATGGAACTCATTAACAAAGACATTGGGAACCTCCAAACACTTGACCCGACCCAGTTCGGCTTTGTTAAGGGCAGATCATTCCTACTAAACCTGGTTGACTTCTTCGAGCCAGTCACCAAAGCCATAGATGAGGGGAAGGTGGTTCACACAGCCTACCTTGACCTCGCCAAGGCTTTTGACACCATTCCCCACTCGGGAATTATAGAAAAACTCACCAGCCTGAACATAAACCCCTACGTCACAAGATGGGTTGCCAACTGGCTTACAGACAGAACTCACAAGGTAAGAATAGCGGGCTCCAGGTCCAACTCTAAACCAGTCACAAGTGGTGTCCCACAAGGCTCGGTCATGGGACCCCTACTGTTTGGCATATACTTCTCAGAAGTACAGGCAAACACAGGAGGACAATGGCTAACCAAGTTTGCCAATGACTGCAAACTGGGAGTCATAATTGACTCTCTGGCTGACATGGACATTCTCCAAAAGGCCTTACTGAGACGGACACCTGGTGTCAAAGACATGGTCTCAAGCTAAATGCCAAAAAATGCATAGTCATCCCATTTGGGAAAAACAAAACAACCATGAATTACCACATAGGTGGCAGCCCCCTTAATACAGAAGAGGTAATAAGAGATCTGGGGACCCAGGTAGATAGTAATCTCTCCTTTGACAATCATATTGCCAAAGTAGTTGGGAAATCCTTCTATGTAGCCCATCTAATTACTAAAGGGTTCGCATCTGGAAATAAAGAGGTTATAGTGCCCATCTACTCGTCACTCATCAGACCCATCATAGAGTACAATGTCCCATTTGGGCTGTACCTCACAAGACACTTCCAACAGCTGGACCACAAAAGTACTACACCAAGAGGATTACTGGCCTCAAAAATATGTCCTGTGCAGCCTGACTGGAAAAACTCCGGCTGTACTCAGTGGCATATCACTTACTCAGAGGTGATCTCTGCCTGACTTACAAAGCCATGTCCAACTCAGAATTGAAGGACATGCTCTACCTAAACAAATCCAAGTCACTGTGAGCCACTCGCTCTAGAGAGCTAAACCTCACCAAAACAATAAATAAAACATGCTGGAGGGATAGATTTCTGTCACAGGGACTCCCCATGCTTTGGAACAAAATTCCTAACTATATTAGGCAGAGCCACTCACTAACACTCCTCAAGAGATACCTTGATGAGTGGATGGGTAACAGAAAATACACCCCTGGGATCACTTCATTGGTTCTTCTTGACAGAGGCTCAGTTAATTAATCAATGGGGCGGCGAAAGCTGGCACACTCTGGCTAGTCTTATAGATGCCCTCGGGCAGATAGCCTAGTACCTGCCTATGAACCTATGAACCTATGATCCTATCTGCCTGAGGAAAAAATCATTGATATCTGTTTGGGGTATAAAAATACCTATGCATACACTTTGAGCAAAATGTTAAGCCTTTTGGACATAGAAGCCATGCATATCTCTTCCCCTTGTTCCTTTGTAAATTGCTTTTCCAGTATCTTTTCCCAATCTTCTCTAACCTCCTCTGATTGATTCTTATAATTATAATGTAATATTTTGTATTCCCTACTAAATATTCCTCCTTTCACTGTAGATGCTGTTCTACATTCAACTATAAATTCTAACATGGACGTTATTTTACTTATGACTCTCCCATTCCTTTCTTATACTCTGATATAAATTCCTGGTAGGGAAGGTGATCTGTAACCTGCAGTCCATACTTCTTCCTGGCCTCATCTCACTCTATTACCTTTCCCTCTCGAGTTACTATCTTCTGATACCTTGCTTCCTTTGACAATCTCTAGTAAATTCCACCCCCCTCTTGCCAATTTTTGTCCCCCTACTTTTCCGAGTCATCATCATAAACATGAGTATAGTATCCTCCTATCTCTTATCACCTTCATTTCAAAGTCAGTGATGATGTCAAACCAAAAATGTACCTCATGTTTTAAATTTCCTACAAAAAAAGCTTTTCATTATATGCTCCCTGTCCTCACATCACAAACAGCATATTTTAGGGCAGTTGTTTATCAGGTAAAAAACAAATCTTAGTAGTAGCAGGATTTTGGTTGACTCTAGTGTCTTCCAGTTTCTCAGATACCATGCAAAACAATTACTTTTTTCCAGTTGTTGAATTTCCCCTCAGCAACATCTAAAGCATACCAAACCTCTAGTAACCGGTCTGTGCATTCCATTCGTCTAGAAATGTGTTAATCTCAAAAAACCTTTCTACATTTCTTTTCACATAAACTAGTCACTCAGTACTTCTCGATATAGCTCTGCAACTGAAAAGTCAACAATCAGCATATTTTACTCTACACTTTCTGCTGTATATTCATTGCATGGGAATATTTCATTTTCCTTTTTTATGACTGACAAAAAACTTACTGACTGAAATGCCACTTAAGAAAAGGACTTTGGAACTTATGTGTCCTACACTTCAAACACTAAAGGATAAATAACTTGTCCCAAACATCATACCTACTTCTGATTCCGTCCATTTTATTATAACTCCACAGTACTTGGTTCACTTCAGAAGCAGACCAGGCCACTTCTTAATGGGTCTATATTATCTAATTGAACAGGCATTACGGTGAATGCCTTTTCATCAACCTCTAAAGAGTGAACCGCCAATTACACAAATGGCTAAATCAGTGAATTTTTTTTCCTAGGAAAAAAAAAATCGCTCATCTGTCCAGAAACAAAAAGTCACTAAGAACACCTCAATGTGGTGAGCTTCTCACCCCACACCCCAAAGCCCCCCACACCACCTTAACAACTCTGAGATTGCACTACAATTGGGAAATGGGAAAATTCACACTGATGGCCAAGCAATTTTTTTCCCTAGGAAAAAAATTGCTGATTTGGCCATTCCTGTAACTGCTGCATCACTATTTAAGGGTCGATGAAGAGGCATTAACTGTAATGCCTCTTCGATTAAATAATATAGACCCATTCTTAACAATTTCCCTGCATTTACCTATGACAGTGATATATGACTGTCAACCTTTGCAGGTTCTAATTTAAGATCCTCTACTTGCAGTGTATCTGCAAAAATAAAAGTCTCTTTCTATTACATAGGAGGAGCTGAAATACCTTGACTTATTATTTGCTGAATTGTGTTGTGCTTTCCTGTTCATGAAAATGTTTCAGTTCTTCCAGTCCTGATACAATGCTGCACTTCTTTAAAATGATGCCCCTTTATAGCTAAAAAAAATATATATATATATATGTATATATATATATATATATATATATATATATATATATATATATATATTTTTTTTTTTCCCCCTGTGCTTTGGCCAAAGTTTTGCTCTTCAGAATACCACTTTGGGTCTCACCAGAAAATAGGACATATGTCTAGTAGTACAAACTTATTGTACAAAACATTAAATTAAACATAAATAGATATGATGTTAGTGTGATGTTCTTCTTTAGTATAATGTAGGACAGCATATAATAATAATAATAATAATAATAATAACAAGTGATAAAATATGTTGCTGGTCAGCAATCAGCACAGAGAATGGATGCAGCAGGACATGTGCCTATAAAAAGTGATATTGATAGCTCTGTCTTCTCAACCCTGTTGTTAGTCTGTTCATGTCAATCAACTGTATTAGTGTACCTGTATAATTATCCAGTGGCAATAAATCCCAGGATGTATTCATTACACCTTCCATACAGCATATTTAAATAACACTGATAAGGCTGGTTCAATGTCTACATATCTCCACTAATGCCCTCAACATGGCATACATAGTAGCTCTGTAGGATATCTTACAGAATATCTGAACAATGACAGAAAATGGCTATATGATAATGTAACACTGATAGTAATAAGGAATAGCTACATATTGAAATCTTCCAATAAATGCCTTGGAATAACAATCATGACATAAATTAATAGTTAAATCAATATATCGCAAAATTACATGTATAAAACCATCTGCTAAGTGTGGAGGTACATTGCTATCAAACTTCTGCCTGTTATACATCAGATTTCCTGGATGTCTGCCTCAGTGATCATCAGAACAATACTGTACTTGAGGCATAGCCAGGATGCAACTAGGGTAGCAGCAGTTTTCTTCTGCTCTGCTTTTACATATATTTCTGACAGGAAATTATATTTCTAAATAATTCTATTCATCACTGTATCCAGCTTTAAAATGAGTCATACAAAGGATATTTCTCACAATATCCAGCCTTATAAAGAGTCATACAAAGGATATTCATCACTGTATCCAGCCTTATAATGAGTCATACAAAGGATATTCCTCACAGTATCCAACCTTATAATGAGTCATACAAAGGATATTCCTCACAGTACCCAGCCTTATAATGAGTCATACAAAGGATATTCCTCACAGTAGCCAGCCTTATAATGAGTCATACAAAGGATATTCCTCACTGTATCCAGCCTTATAATGAGTCATACAAAGGATATTCCTCACAGTATCCAACCTTATAATGAGTCATACAAAGGATATTCCTCACAGTACCCAGCCTTATAATGATTCATACAAAGGATATTCCATCATTGTATACAGCCTTATAATGAGTCATACAAAGGATATTCCTCACAGTATCCAGCCTTATAATGAGTCATACAAAGGATATTCCTCACAGTATCCAGCCTTATAATGAGTCATACAAAGGATATTCCTCACTGTATCCAGCCTTATAATGAGTCATACAAAGGATATTCCTCACAGTACCCAGCCTTATAGTGAGTCATAAAAGAATATATCACTGTGTCCAGCCTTATAATTAGTCATACAAAGGATATTCCTCACAGTACCCAGCCTTATAATGAGTCATACAAAGGATATTCCTCACAGTATCCAGCCTTATAATGAGTCATACAAAGGATATTCCTCACAGAACCCAGCCTTATAATGAGTCATACAAAGGATATTCATCACAGTACCCAGACATATAATGAGTCATACAAAGGATAATCCTCACAGGACCCAGCCTAATAATGAGTCATAGAAATGATATTCCATCACTGTATACAGCCTTATAATGAGTCATACAAAGGATATCCATCGCAGTACCCAGCCTTATAATTAGTCATACAAAGGATATTTATCACAGTACCCAGCCTTATAATGAGTCATACAAAGGATATTCCTCACAGTACCCAGCCTTATAATGAGTCATACAAAGGATATTCCTCACAGTACCCAGCCTTATAATGAGTCATACAAAGGATATTCCTCACAGTACCCAGCCTTATAATGAGTCATACAAAGGATATTCATCACTGCATCCAGCCTTATAGTGATTCATACAAAGGATATTCCATCATTGTATACAGCCTTATAATGAGTCATACAAAGGATATTCATCACTGTATCCAGCCTTATAATGAGTCATACAAAGGATATTCATCACCGTTTCCAGCCTTATAATGAGTCATACAAAGGATATTCCTCACAGTATCCAGCCTTATAATGAGTCATACAAAGGATATTCCTCACAGAACCCAGCCTTATAATGAGTCATACAAAGGATATTCATCACTGCATCCAGCCTTATAGTGATTCATACAAAGGATATTCCATCATTGTATACAGCCTTATAATGAGTCATACAAAGGATATCCATCACAGTACCCAGCCTTATAAAGAGTCAGACAAAGGATAATCCTCACAGGACCCAGCCTTATAATGAGTCATACAAAGGATATTCCATCACTGTATACAGCCTTATAATGAGTCATACAAAGGATATTCATCACAGTACACAGCCATATAATGAGTAATACCAAGGATATTCCTCACAGTATCCAGCCTTATAATGAGTCATACAAAGGATATTCCATCACTGTATACAGCCTTATAATGAGTCATACAAAGGATATTCCTCACAGTATCCAGCCTTATAATGAGTCATACAAAGGATATTCATGACTGTATCCAGCCTTATAATGAGTCATACAAAGGATATTCCTCACAGTACCCAGCCTTATAATGAGTCATAAAAGAATATATCACAGTACCCAGCCTTATAATGAGTCATACAAAGGGTACTCATCACTGTGACCAGCCTTATAATGAGTCATAAAAAGGATATTCCTCACAGTACACAGCCTTATAATGAGTCATACAAAGGATATTCCATCAATGTATACAGCCTTATAATGAGTCATACAAAGGATATTCCTCACAGTATCCAGCCTTATAATTAGTCATACAAAGGATATTCCTCTTAGTATCCAGCCTTATAATGAGTCATACAAAGGATATTCATCAAAGTACCCAGCCTTATAATGAGTCATACAAAGGATATTCCTCACAGTATCCAGCCTTATAAAGAGTCATACAAAGGATATTCCTCACAGTACCCAGCCTTATAATGAGTCATACAAAGGATATTCCATCACTGTATACAGCCTTATAATTAGTCATACAAAGGATATTCCTCTTAGTATCCAGCCTTATAATTAGTCATACAAAGGATATTCATCAAAGTACTCAGCCTTATAATGAGTCATACAAAGGATATTCCTCACAGTATCCAGCCTTATAATGAGTCATACAAAGGATATTCCTTACAGGACCTAGCCTTATAATGAGTCATACAAAGGATATTCCATCACTGTATACAGCCTTATAATGAGTCATACAAAGGATATTCATCACAGTACCCAGCCTTATAATGAGTCATGCAAAGGATATTACTCACAGTACCCAGCCTTATAATGAGTCATACAAAGGATATTCCTCACTGTACCCAGCCTTATAATGAGTCATACAAAGGATATTCCATCACTGTATACAGCCTTATAGTGATTCATACAAAGGATATTCCATCATTGTATACAGCCTTATAATGAGTCATACAAAGGATAATCCTCACAGGACCCAGCCTAATAATGAGTCATACAGGGGATATTCCATCACTGTATACAGCCTTATAATGAGTCATACAAAGGATATTCCTCACATTACCCAGCCTTATAATGGGTCATACAAAGGATATTCCTCACAGTAACCAGCCTTATAATGAGTCATACAAAGGATATTCCTCACAGTATCCAGCCTTATAATGAGTCATACAAAGGATATTCATCACAGTATCCAGCCTTATAATGTGTCATACAAAGGATATTCCTCACAGTACCCAGCCTTATAATGAGACATACAAAGGATATTCCTCACAGTAGCCAGCCTTATAATGAGTCATACAAAGGATATTCATCACCGTTTCCAGCCTTATAATGAGTCATACAAAGGATATTCCTCACAGTATCCAGCCTTATAATGAGTCATACAAAGGATATTCCTCACAGAACCCAGCCTTATAATGAGTCATACAAAGGATATTCATCACTGCATCCAGCCTTATAGTGATTCATACAAAGGATATTCCTCACAGTACCCAGCCTTATAGTGAGTCATACAAAGGATATCCATCACAGTACCCAGCCTTATAATGAGTCATAAAAGAATATATCACAGTACCCAGCCTTATAATGAGTCATACAAAGGATACTCATCACTGTGTCCAGCCTTATAATGAGTCATAAAAAGGATATTCCTCACAGTACCCAGCCTTATAATGAGTCATACAAAGGATATTCCATCACTGTATACAGCCTTATAATTAGTCATACACAGGATATTCCTCTTAGTATCCAGCCTTATAATGAGTCATACAAAGGATATTCATCAAAGTACCCAGCCTTATAATGAGTCATACAAAGGATATTCCTCACAGTATCCAGCCTTATAAAGAGTCATACAAAGGATATACCTCACAGTACCCAGCCTTATAATGATTCATACAAAGGATATTCCATCATTGTATACAGCCTTATAATGAGTCATACAAAGGAAATTCATCACAGTACCCAGCCTTATAATGAGTCATACAAAGGATATTACTTACAGGACCCAGCCTTATAATGAGTCATACAAAGGATATTCCATCACTGTATACAGCCTCATAATGAGTCATTATTTATTTATTTATTTATTTATTTATTTATTTGCAGTTGGTTTACCAGGATAGTCCATTGGGCCAAAAGAACCCGTTTTCAATGGAGTCCTGGGGAGAAAAGCTCCAAATACAGACAAAAACAGGTACATGCAAAAATTACAATAATACTTATACAGAGTAAAAGATAAAAACATTAATACATTTAGGTTCAAAAATTCAAGAAGCATTCAAAACAATGCAATCTGATGTGGAATAAATGTCAGGGGAATAAGTTAAAAGAGTAATGTTTTATGCATTCAAAAAGTTGTATAGACTTGCATTACAGGGTAGGTATTCTAAGGAACGTAAGCTTAGATAGGAAGAGTTATGTATCGTATGGGAAGAAGAATGGGAAGAAGAATGGGATAACATAGAATTATGAGGGAGGGAGCAAGAACAATCCCATTGGGATCTTAGGTATGAATGAAGAGATTTTTGAACATGTACTGGTTAGAGGAGGTACGAATGGATGGTGGAAGTGAATTCCAGAGACGAGCAAGAGTAAAAGATAGTAGGTGCTTATCTGGGGGATGAGATGGTTTATGTACTTGTAGTAGGTTTTGATTGTTAGACCTTAAGACTCTGTTAGGGAGGTGCATTTTGAAGGAAGACAGGAGGGACAGAGAGAGGGGCTGAGGATGAGCTTATAAGCAAAAGTCAGCTGTATATATATGAGTTGATTCGGTAATTCGAGCCAGTTTAGTTTATGGAGAGAGGAACAGTGATGAGTAGTGGACCTATGGCTATTGGCGAATTTGGCAATTTTGTTATAGCAGGAGGAATGCTGTTTTTAGAGAAGTCTGAAGATTGGTCCATAATGGAGCCCCATAGAGAAGAGAGGGATGAGAAAAGAGGAAGCGAGTGTGATTTTGGAAGAACTTGTAAGGTATTGGTTCTGACATAGCATACCTAGTTTTTGATGGGTTTTTAATGTTTAGTTGAAGATGTGAGTTGTAACTAAGCTGATTGTCAATCTGTACACCAAGTAGCTTAGTTTCGACACTATTTCAAGGGTGAGTTATTTTGGCTGGTAATTGAGAATGAGTTCATGTCGAAGGAAGTGGATTTTGAGGGAGTAAATACCATAAGTTTTGTTTTGGAGGCATTGAGTGCTAAGTGATTTGATTTCATCCAATGTTCAGTAATTGAAAAGCTTCCTGAGTAAGTTTTTGGAGCAGAGAGGAAGTGTCAGAGCAGATGATGGATGAATCATCTGCATAATGGATGATGTTTGCAAATGGGATAGATTTGTGATAATCATTGATAAATATATTAAAGAGGAGGGGACCAATAATAGAACCTTGAGGAACTCCAGTAAGGGTACTGAGGAATGGGGAAGTGGCCTTTTTCCATATTACAGCTTGGTATCTATTTGATAGATAGCTGGAGAACCAGTTTATGGTAGAGGGAGAGAGGTTAAGTTCTGACAGTTTGGTTAAGAGCAAGTTATGTGAAATGGTATCGAAGGCTTTGGAGAGGTCAAGTAGTAAAGTGGAGACGATGTGACCGGAATCTCGTGCTATGTTAACAGTCTCAAGAAAGGCCAACAGGGCTGTCATGGTGCTATGATTTGGCCTAAATCCATGTTGTGTAGGGGTTAGCAGGTTGTTGTCTAAGAGATGTGGCAGAAGTTGAAGGTGTATGCACTTTTCTAGAAGTTTAGAAATGGGGGACAGAATAGCAATGGGACGAAAGTTACTTATGTTGCAATTGTTGCCTCCTTTATGTAGGGGGATTATGAATGCTTGCTTCCACAATTGGGGTACAATGCATTCATGGATGGAGCGATTGATTAAGATGCTAATAGGATAAGCAATAGCATCTGCTGCTATACGTAGGAAGTAGGAGGGAATATTGTCAGGGGCATTAGTACATGGCTTCGATATTCATCACAGTACCCAGCCTTATAATGAGTCATGCAAAGGATATTACTCACAGTACCCAGCCTTATAATGAGTCATACAAAGGATATTCATCACAGTACCCAGCCTTATAATGAGTCATACAAAGGATATTCCTCACTGTACCCAGCCTTATAATGAGTCATACAAAGGATATTCCATCACTGTATACAGCCTTATAATGAGTCATACAAAGGATATTCCTCACAGTACCCAGCCTAATAATGAGTCATACAAGGGATATTCCACCACTGTATACAGCCTTATAATGAGTCATACAAAGGATATTCCTCACAGGACCCAGCCTAATAATGAGTCATACAAGGGATATTCCATCACTGTATACAGCCTTATAATGAGTCATACAAAGGATATTCCTCACAGTACCCAGCCTTATAATGGGTCATACAAAGGATATTCCTCACAGTAACCAGCCTTATAATGAGTCATACAAAGGATATTTATCACAGTACCCAGCCTTATAATGAGTCATACAAAGGATATTTATCACAGTACCCAGCCTTATAATGAGTAATGCAAAGGATATTCATCACAGTACCCAGCCTTATAATGAGTCATACAAAGGATATTCATCACTGTATCCAGCCTTATAATGAGTCATACAAAGGATATTCATCACTGTATCCAGCCTTATAATGAGTCATACAAAGGATATTCATCACTGCATCCAGCCTTATAGTGATTCATACAGGGGATATTCCATCACTGTATACAACCTTATAATGAGTCATACAAAGGATATTCATCACAGTACACAGCCTTATAATGAGTCATACAAAGGATAATCCTCACAGGACCCAGCCTTATAATGAGTCATACAAAGGATATTCCATCAATGTATACAGCCTTGCAATGAGTCGTACAAATGATATTCATCACAGTACACAGCCATATAATGAGTAATACCAAGGATATTCCTCACAGTATCCAGCCTTATAATGAGTCATACAAAGGAAATTCCTCACAGTACCCAGCCTTATAATGGGTCATACAAAGGATATTCCTCACAGTTCCCAGCCTTATAATGAGTAATACAAAGGATATTCATCACTGTATCCAGCCTTATAATGAGTCATACAAAGGATATTCCTCACAGTACCCAGCCTTATAATGAGTCATACAAAGGATATCCATCACAGTATCCAGCCTTATAATGAGTCATACAAAGGATATCCATCAAAGTATCCAGCCTTATAATGAGTCATACAAAGGATATTCATCACAATACCAAGCCTTATAATGAGTCATACAAAGGATATTCCTCACAGTATCCAGCCTTATAATGAGTCATACAAAGGATATCCATCACAAAACCCAGCCTTATAATGAGTTATACAAAGGATATTCATCACAGTATCCAGCCCTATAATGAGTTATACAAAGGATATTCATCACAGTATCCAGCCTTATAATGAGTCATACAAAGGATATTCATCACAGTACCCAGCCTTATAATGAGTCATACAAAGGATATTCATCACAGTATCCAGCCTTATAATGTGTCATACAAAGGATATCCATCACAGTATCCAGCCTTATAATGAGTCATACAAAGGATATCCATCACAAAACCCAGCCTTATAATGAGTTATACAAAGGATATTCATCACAGTATCCAGCCTTATAATGTGTCATACAAAGGATATCCATCACAGTATCCAGCCTTATAATGAGTCATACAAAGGATACTCATCACTGTACCCAGCCTTATAATTAGTCATACAAAGGATATTCATCACTGCATCCAGCCTTATAGTGATTGATACAAGGGATATTCCATCATTGTATACAGCCTTATAATGAGTCATACAAATGATATCCATCACAGTACCCAGCCTTATATATCTCATTTAAAATTTAAAAAATAAAAATTTTCCCCCTTTAAAATTTAAAAAATAAAAAACCCCCCCCAAATTAAAAAAAAAAACCCCCCCAAAAAAAAAAAAATTTTCAAAACCCCTTTTTAAAAAAAAAATTTTTCCCCAAAGGTTATAAAAGGGTTTTTTTTCCCCAAAAAAAAAAGGAAAATTTTTAATTTCCCCCCTTTTTAATTAAAAAAAAATTTCCCCCGTTTTTAAAAAAAAAAAACCCCCGGAAAAAAAAAAAAAAACCAAAAATTTCCCCTTTTGGTTATAAAAGGAAACCCCCCTTTTTTCCCCCCCTTGGTTATAAAAGGAAAAAAATTTTTTCCCCCCCAAAAAAAAAAAAAAAAATGAAAAAAAAAAAAAAAAATTTTCCCCCAAAAAACCCCCCAAATTTTAAAAAAAATTTTAAAAAAAACCTTTAAAAAACCAAAATTTTAAAAAAAAAAGGTTTTCCCCAAAAAAAAAAAATAAAAACCCCAAAAAAAAAAAAAGTTCCCCAAAAAATTTTAAAAAAATAAAAAAAAATTTTTAAAAAAATTTTAAAAATTTAAAAAAAATTAAAAAAATTTTTAAAAATTTTAAAAAAAATTAAAAAAATTTTAAAAATCCCCCCCCCGGTTTAAAAAAAAACCCCCCTTTTTTATTCCCCCCTTTTTAAAAAAAAATTTTAAAAATACAAAAAAACCCCCCCGGTTTAAAAAGTTTAAAAAAAAACCCCCGGTTTAAAAATCCCCCCCCCGGAAAATTTAACCCCCCAAAAAAAAAAAAAATTTTTGGTTTTTTTTTTAAAAAAATAAAAAAAAAAATTTTGAAAAAAAAATAAACCCAAAAAATTTCAAAAAATTTTTTAAAAAAAAATTTCAAAAAATTTTAAAAAAAAATTTTTAAAAAAAAAATGGTCCCCAAAAAAACAAAAAATTTCCCCCAAAAAAAAAAAGGCCCCCCCCAAAAAAAAAAAAAAACCCAAAAACCCCCTTTTTGGTAAAAAAAAAAATTTTGGTTTTTAAAAAAAAAAAAATTTTTTAAAAAACCCCTTTTTTAAATTTTAAAAAATTTTCCCCCCCCCCTTTTTTTGGGAAAAAAAACCCCCCCCCCTTTTTTAAATTTAAAAAATTTTCCCCCCAAAAAACCCCAAAAAAAAAAAAAAGGACCCCCTTTTTAAAAAAAAAATTTTTCCCCAAAATTAAAAAAAAAAACCCCAAACCCCAAAAAAACAAAAAAATTTTTTTAAAACCCCCCTTTTTTAAAAAAAAAAATTTTCCCCCCTTTAAAAAAAAAAGGTTTTTTTTTAAAGGAAAAAAATTTCCCAAACCCCCCTTTTTTGGAAAAAAATTTTCCCCCCCCCCCTTTTTTGGAAAAAAAATATTCCCCCAGCCTTATAATGAGTCATACAAAGGATTTCAAAATTTTTTTTAAAAAACAAAAAAATTTTTTTTCCCCCCCTTTTTTTTAAAAAAAAAAAAAACCCCCCTTTAAATTTTTTGGAAAAAAAATTTTCCCCCGTTTTTAAAAAAAAAAATTTAAAAAAAATTTTTTTTTAAAAAAAAACCCCCGGGTTTTTTTTTAAAAAAATTTTTAACCCCGCCTTATAATTAGTCATACAAAATTTCCTTTTTCCCCTTTTTTAAATTTAAAAAAAATTTTAAAAACCCCCCTTTAAAAAAAAAGGTTTTTTTCCCCCCCCCCCAAAAAAAAAAGGCCCCATTTAACCCCTTTTTTAAAATTTAAAAAATTTTTTTACCCCCTTTTTTGGAAAAAAAATTTCCCAAACCCCCCTTTTTTGGAAAAAAATTTTCCCCCCCCAAAAAGAAAAAAAATTTAAAAGTTTTTTAAAAAAAAAAAATTTCCCCCAAATTAAAAAAAAAATTTTCCCCCAAATTAAAAAAAAAATTTTTCCCCCCCCTTTTTAAAAAAAAAAAAAAAAAAAAAAAAAAAAACCCCCCCGGGTTTTTTTGGGAAAAAAAAACCCCTTTTTAAAAAAAAAAAAATTTTTTTTTTTAAAAAAAAAAAAAAACCCCCCCCCCTTTTTTTTTAAAAAAAAACCCCCCAAATTTTTAAAAAAAAAAATTTTAACCCCCTTTTTTAAATTTAAAAAAATTTTAAAACCCCTTTTTTTCAAAAAAATTTTTAAAAGGGTTTTTTAAATTTAAAAAATTTTTTTAAAACCCCCTTTTTTAAATTAAAAAATTTTCAAAACCCCCTTTTTTAATTAACAAAAAAATTTTCCCCCCCAAAAAAACAAAAAAATTTTTTTAAAAAATTTTTTTTTAAAAAAAAAATTTTTCCCCCAAAAAAACAAAAAAACCCCCCCCCAAATTAAAAAAAAAATTTTCCCCCCCAAATTATTTAAAAAAAAAAAAACCCCCTTTTTTAAAAAAAAAACCCCCCCTTTTTTAAATTTAAAAAATTTTTTTAAATTTTTTGGAAAAAAATTTTCCCCCCTTCCCCCTTTTTTGGAAAAAAATTTTCCCCCAAAATTTTAAAAAAAAAAATTTTCCCCGGGTTTTTTTTTAAAAAAAATTATCCCCCCTTTTTTTTTAAAAAAAAATTTAACCCTTTTTTTAAATTTAAAAAATTTTCCCCAAAACCCCCTTTTTTAAATTTAAAAAATTTTCCCCCAAAAAAAAAATAACAAAAAAATTTTTTTAAAACCCCCTTTTTTAAATTTAAAAAAATTTCCCAGCCTTATAAAGAGTCATACAAAGGTTTTTTTCCCCCCCAAAAAAACAAAAAAATTTTTTTAAAATTTTTTTGGAAAAAAATTTTTAATTTAACCCCTTTTTTAAATTTAAAAAATTTTCAAAACCCCAAAAAAACAAAAAATTTTTAAAACCCCAAAAAAACAAAAAAATTTTTTTTCCCCCCCTTTTTTAAAAAAAAAAATTCCCAAAAAATTTTTTTTAAAAAAAAAAACCCTCCCCCAAAAAAACAAAAAAATTTTTTAAAACCCCCTTTTTTGGAAAAAGGGTTATTTTTTTCCCCCCCCCTAAATTTAAAAAATTTTCCCCTTTTAGCCTTATAATGATTTATACAAAGGATATTCCCCAAAAACCCCCCAAAAAAAAAGGGGCCCCCCCCCTTTAAAAAACAAAAAAACCCCAAAACCCCCAAAAAAACAAAAAAATTTTTTTTAAAACCCCTTTTTTTCAAAAAAATTTTTTTAAAACCCCTTTTTTAAATTTAAAAAATTTTCAAATTCCCCTTTAAAAAAAAAGGTTTTTTCCCCCCCCCCAAAAAAAAAGGTTTTTTTTAAACCCCCCCCTTAAAAAAAAAATTTTCCCCAAAATTAAAAAAAAAATTTCCCCCCCCCCAAAATTTAAAAAATAAAAAATTTCCCCCCCCGGTTATAAAAGGGCCCCCCCCTTTTTGGTTATAAAAGGAAAAAAAAAACCCCCTTTTGGTTATAAAAGGGAAAAAAAAACCTTAAATTTAAAAAAAATTTTCCCCCAAAAAACCCCCCAAATTTTTAAAAAAAAAATTTTAAAAAATTTTAAAAAAAAATTTATTTGGGCCCCCAAATTTTAAAAAAAATTTTAAAAAACCCCCCAAATTTTAAAAAAAATTTTCCCCCGGATAACCCCCTTTTTAAAAAAAAAAAACCCCCCCCTTTAAAATTTAAAAAATAAAAAATTTCCCCCCTTTAAAATTTAAAAAATAAAAATTTTTCCCCCCCAAAAAAAAAAAAAAACCCCGTTTTTAAAAAAAAAATTTTTCCCCCCCCCTTAAAAAAGGAAAATTTTCCCCCCCTTTTTTGGAAAAAAATTTCCCCCAAAACCCCAAAAAAACAAAAAAATTTTTAAAACCCCCTTTTTTAAATTTAAAAAATTTTCCAAACCCCCCTTTTTGGGAAAAAATTTTCCCCCAAATTAAAAAAAAAATTTTTCCCCCCCAAAAAAAAAACAAACCCCCCCCCAAAAAAAAAATAAAAAATTCCCCCCTTTTTTAAAAAAAAAAACCCCCCCCCCAAAAAAACAAAAAAATTTTTTAAAAATTTTTTGGAAAAAAATTTTCAAAAACCCCCTTTTTTAAATTTAAAAAATTTTCCCCAACCCCTTTTAAAATTTAAAAAATTTTTTTACCCCCTTTTTTGGAAAAAAATTTTTTCCCCCCCCTTTTTTGGAAAAAAATTTTAAAAACCCCCTTTAAAAAAAAAGGTTTTTTAAACCCCCTTTTTTAAATTTAAAAAATTTTCCCCCAAAATTTTAAAAAAAAATTTTTTCCCCCAAATTAAAAAAAAAAACCCCAAAACCCCCCTTTTTTAAAAAAAAAAACCCCCAAAACCCCCAAAAAAACAAAAAAATTTTAAAAACCCCAAAAAAACAAAAAAATTTTTTTAAAAAAATTAAAAAAAAAATTTTCCCCCAAAATTAAAAAAAAAAATTTCCCCAAAATTAAAAAAAAAATTTTCCCCCAAAATTAAAAAAAAAAACCCCCAAAAATTTTTTAAATTTAAAAAATTTTCTTTTCCCCCCCCCTAAATTTAAAAAATTTTCAAAATCCCCCTTTTTTAAATTTAAAAAATTTTCCCAAAAACCCCCTTTAAAAAAAAAGGTTTTTTTGGCCCCCTTTAAAAAAAAAGGTTTTTTCACTGTATACAGCCTTATAATGAGTCATACAAAGGATATTCATCAAACCCCCCCCCTAAATTTAAAAAAATTTTTTTAAAACCCCAAAAAAACAAAAAAATTTTTTTTCCCCCCCCCCCTAAATTTAAAAAATTTTCCCCCCCAAAATTAAAAAAAAATTTTTTGGTTTTTAAAAAAAAAAATTCCGGCCCAAATTAAAAAAAAGATTTTCCCCCCTTTTTTAAAAAAAAAAAACCCCCCCCCTTTTTTTTTAAAAAAAAACCCACCAAAAAAAAAGAAACAAAAAAATTCCCCCCCCTTTTTTAAAAAAAAAAACCCCCAAAACCCCCTTTTTTAAAAAAACCCCCCAAAACCCCAAAAAAACAAAAAAATTCCCCCAAAACCCCAAAAAAACAAAAATTTTTCCCCCCCCTTTTTTGGAAAAAAATTTCCCAAAATTTTTTTGGAAAAAAATTTCCCCCCCCCCCTTTTTTGGAAAAAAATTTTTTCCCCCCCCCCAAAATTTTAAAAAAAAAATTTTTTAAAACCCCCCTTTTTTGGAAAAAAATTCCCCCCCCCTTTAAAAAAAAAGGTTTTCCCCCTTTTTAAAGGAAAAAAAAACCCCGGGGTTTTTTAAAAAAAAAAAAATTTTCCCCAAAACCCCCTTTTTTAAATTTAAAAAATTTTCCCCTTTTCCCCCTTTTTTGGAAAAAAATTTCCCCCCCCCTTTAAAAAAAAAGGTTTTTCCCCCCCCCCAAAAAAAAAGGTTTTTCCCCTTTTTAAAAAACAAAAAAATTTTTACCCAAACCCCCCTTTTTTAAAAAAAAAAACCCTTTGGGTTTTTTTTTAAAAAAAAAACCCCCAAAAAAAAAAAAAAAAAAAATTTAAAAAATAAAAAATTCCCCCTTTTAAGGTTAAAAAATAAAAATTTCCCCCCCAAAAAAAAAAAAAAACCAAAAAACCCCCCCACCCAAAAAAAAAAAATATTCCCCTTTAAAGCCTTTTAAAAAAATTTTAAAAAAAACCCCCCTTTTTAAAACCTTTTAAAAAAATTAAAAAAAATTTTTAAAAAAAAAAAATTTATTCTCCCCCCAAAAAAAAAAAAAACCCCCCCCCCCCCCTCAAAAAAAAAAAAAATCCCGGGTTTTTGTTTAAAAAAAAAACCCCCGGGTTTTTTTTTAAAAAAATTTTCCCCCCCTTTTTTTTTTTAAAAAAAAACCCAAACCCCCCTTTTTTAAAAAAAAAATTTTCCCCCAAAATTAAAAAAAAAATTTTTCCCCCAAATTAAAAAAGGAAAAAAAAAAAAAAAAAAAAAATTAACCCCAAAAAAACAAAAAAATTTTTTTTTCCCCCCCCCCTAATTAACAAAAAAATTTTGTCCCCCCCCCCCCCAAAAAAAAAAACCCTTTTTAAAAAAAAAAAAAAAATTTTCCCCCAAATTAAAAAAAAAATTTTTTAAAAAAAAAAAAAACCCCCCCCGTTTTTAAAAAAAAAAAAAACCCCCCCTTTTTTAAAAAAAAAAACCCAAAACCCCCCCCTTAAAAAAAAAAACCCCCAAAACCCCCTTTTTTAAAAAAAAAAACCCAAAAACCCCCCC
Source organism: Protopterus annectens (assembly GCF_019279795.1). Lineage (NCBI taxonomy): Eukaryota > Metazoa > Chordata > Ceratodontiformes > Protopteridae > Protopterus > Protopterus annectens. The sequence continues at coordinate 1,649,303,838 of NC_056733.1, forward strand.
CTTAAAAAAAAAATTTTCCCCCAAAATTTTAAAAAAAAATTTCCCAAACCCCCCTTTTTTAAAAAAAAATTTTTCCCCCCTTTAAAATTTAAAAAATAAAAAAACCCCCCTTTTTTTTTAAAAAAAAACCCCCGGGTTTTTTTTTAAAAAAAAAACCCCCCCCTAAGGTTATAAAAGGAAAAAATTTTCCCCGTTTTTAAAAAAAAATATTTTTTTAGTTTTTAAAAAAAAAAAAACCCCCTTTAAAAAAAAAAAAATTTTTTTCCCCCGGGTTATAAAAGGAAAAAAAAACCACCTTTAAAGCCTTTTAAAAAAATTTTAAAAAAAAACCCCCTTTTTAAAACCTTTTAAAAAAATTTAAAAAAAAACCCCCCAAATTTAAAAAAAATTTTCCCCAAAAACCTTTTAAAAACCTTTTAAAAAAATTTTAAAAAAAAAATTTTTTTTTCCTTTTAAAAAAATTTCCCAAAATATTCCCCAAAAAACCCCCAAAAAAAACCCCAAAAAACCCCCCAAATTTAAAAAAAATTTTAAAAAACCCAAAAAATTCCCAAAAAAAAAAAAAACCCCCAAAAAAAAAAAAAGGTTTTCCCCAAAAAAAAAAAAAGGTTTTCCCCAAAAAAAAAAAAAGGCCCCAAAAAAAAAAAAAGTTTAAAAAAAATTTCAAAAAATTTTAAAAAAAAATAAACCCCCCCTTTTTTCCCCCAAAAAATTTTTTAAAAGGTTTTAAACCCCCCTTTTTTTAAAAAAAATTTTAAAAATTTAAAAAAAATTTCAAAAAAATTTTAAAAATTCCCAAAAAAAAAAACCCCCTTTTTTAAAAAAAAAAAAAACCCCAAAAATTTCCCCCCAAATTTTTAAAAAAAATTTATAAAAACCCCCCAAATTTTAAAAAAAATTTATAAAAAACCCCCCCAAAAAAACCAAAATTTCCCAAAAAAAACCTTTAAAACCCCCAAAATTTCCCTTTTCCCCCCCAAATTTTAAAAAAAATTTATAAAAAACCCCCCATTTTAAAAAAAAAAAAAACCCCGGATAACCCCCCAAAACCCCCCAAAAAAAAAAAGGCCCCCAAAACCCCCCAAAAAAAAAAAGGTTTTTTTTTTTTAAAAAAAATTTAAAAAGGCCCCCCCCTTAAAAAAAAAACCCCAAAAAAATTAAAAAAAAAATTTTCCCGGCCCAAATTAAAAAAAAAATTTTCCCCCCCCTTTTTAAAAAAAAAAAACCCCCGGGTTTTTTTTTAAAAAAATTTTCCCGGGTTTTTTTTTAAAAAAATTTTCCCCCCTTTTTTAAAAAAAAAAAACCCCCAAAAACCCCCCCCTTAAAAAACAAAACCCCAAAAAACCCCCCCCTTAAAAAAAAAATTTTTCCCCCAAAATTAAAAAAAAAAAACCCCCCCCTTTAAAATTTAAAAAATAAAAATTTCCCCCCTTTAAAATTTAAAAAATAAAAATTTTCCCCCCAAAAAAAAAGGAAAACAAAGGAACCCCCCCCAAAAAAAAAAAAAAAAAAGGATTTCCCCCCCCAAAAAAAAAAAAAAAAAAACCCCCCCCTTTAAAAAAAAAAAGGCCCCAAAAACCCCCAAAAAAAAAAAGGCCCCCCAAAACCCCCCAAAAAAAAAAAGGGGCCCCCCCCCCAAAAAAATTTAAAAAAAAACCCCCTTTTTGGTTATAAAAGGAAAAAAATTTTCCCCCCCAAAATTTAAAAAATAAAAAATTTTCCCCCCCCAAAAAAAAAAAAAAAACAAATTTTCCCCCCCCAAAAAAAAAAAAAAAACCCCCAAAAACCCCAAAAAACCCCCCAAAAAAAAAAAGGCCCCCCTTTTTAAAACCTTTTAAAAAAATTTTAAAAAAAAACCCCCCAAAAACCCCCAAAAAAAAAAAGGCCCCCCAAAAACCCCCAAAAAAAAAAAGGCCCCCCCAAAAGCCTTTTAAAAAAATTTCCCCCTTTTCCCCCCTTTAAAATTTAAAAAATAAAAACCCCCCCCCCCCAAAAAAAAAAAAAAACAGCAACACCCTTTTGGTTATAAAAGGAAAAAAATTTCCCCCCTTTAAAATTTAAAAAATAAAAATTCCCCCTTTTAAGGTTATAAAAGGAAAAAAACCCCCTTTTTGGTTATAAAAGGAAAAAAATTTTTTTTAAAATTTAAAAAATAAAAATTTTTTTTCCCCCCTTGGTTATAAAAGGAAAAAATTTTCCCCCCTTTAAAATTTAAAAAATAAAAAATTCCCCCTTTTTTAAAAAAAAAAAAACAACAACCCTCAAAAAAAAAAAAAAATTTTTTTTTAAAAAAAAAAAAAAAAACCCCCCCCCCTTTTAAAATTTAAAAGGGAAAAAAAAAACCTTTTTAAAACCTTTTAAAAAAATTTTAAAATTTTTTCCCCTTTTTAAAACCTTTTAAAAAAATTTCCCCGGCCCATATTCATCACAGTATCCAGCCCTATAATGAGTCAAACAAAGGGTATTCATCACAGTACCCAGCCTTATAATGAGTCATCAAAGGATATTCCTCACAGTATCCAGCCTTATAATGAGTCATACAAAGGATATCCATCACAGTACCCAGCCTTATAATGAGTCATACAAAGGATACTCATCACTGTATCCAGCCATATAATGAGTCATACAAAGGATATTCCTCACAATTCCCAGCCTTATAATGAGTCATACAAAGGATATTCCATCACTGAATACAGACTTATAATGAGTCATACAAATGATATACATCACTGTACCCAGCCTTATAATGAGTCATACAAAGGATATTCTTCACAATTCCCAGCCTTATAATGAGTCATACAAATGATATTCCATCACTGTATACAGCCTTATAATGAGTCATACAAAGGATATTCATCACTGTATCCAGCCTTATAATGAGTCATACAAAGGATATTCCTCACAGTACCCAGCCTTATAATGAGTCATACAAAGGATATTCCATCACAGTACCCAGCCTTATAATGAGTCATACAAAGGATATTCATCACTGTACCCAGCCTTATAATGAGTCATACAAAGGATATTCATCACTGTATCCAGCCTGGATATTCCTCACAGTATCCAGCCTTATAATGAGTCATACAAAGGATATTCCATCACTGTATACAGCCTTATAATGAGTCATACAAAGGATATTCCTCACAGTATCCAGCCTTATAATGAGTCATACAAAGGATATTCCTCACAGTACCCAGCCTTATAATGAGTCATACAAAGGATATTCATCACAGTATCCAGCCTTATAATGAGTCATACAAAGGATATCCATCACAGTATCCAGCCTTATAATGAGTCATACAAAGGATATTCATCACTGTACCCAGCCTTATAATGAGTCATACAAAGGATATTCCTCACAGTACCCAGCCTTATAATGAGTCATACAAAGGATATTCCTCACAGTACCCAGCCTTATAATGAGTCATACAAAGGATATCCATCACAGTACCCAGCCTTATAATGAGTCATACAAAGGATATTCCTCGCTGTATCCAGCCTTATAATGAGTCATACAAAGGATATTCCTCACAGTATCCTGCCTTATAATGAGTCATACAAAGGATATTCCTCACAGTATCCAGCCTTATAATGAGTCATACAAAGGATATTCCTCACAGTATCCAGCCTTATAATGAGTCATACAAAGGATATTCCTCACAGTATCCAGCCTTATAATAAGTCATACAAAGGATATTCCTCGCTGTATCCAGCCTTATAATGAGTCATACAAAGGATATTCCTCACAGTATCCAGACTTATAATGAGTCATACAAAGGGTATTCCTCACAGTATCCAGCCTTATAATGAGTCATACAAAAGATATTCCTGACAGTACCCAGCCTTATAATGAGTCATACAAAGGATATTCCTCACAGTATCCAGCTTTATAATGAGTCATACAAAGGATATTCCATCACTGTACCCAGCCTTATAATGAGTCATACAAAGGATATTCATCACTGTACCCAGCCTTATAATGAGTCATACAAAGGATATTCCATCACTGTACCCAGCCTTATAATGAGCCATACAAAGGATATTCATCACTGTATCCAGCCTGGATATTCCTCACAGTATCCAGCCTTATAATGAGTCATACAAAGGATATTCCTCACAGTACCCAGCCTTATAATGAGTCATACAAAGGATATTCATCACTGTACCCAGCCTTATAATGAGTCATACAAAGGATATTCATCACTGTATCCAGCCTGGATATTCCTCACAGTATCCAGCCTTATAATGAGTCATACAAAGGATATTCATCACTGTACCCAGCCTTATAATGAGTCATACAAAGGGTATTCCTCACAAGTACCCAGCCTTATAATGAGTCATACAAAGGATATTCCTCTATGTATCCAGCCTTATAATGAGTCATACAAAGGATATTCCTCACAGTATCCTGCCTTATAATGATTCATACAAAGGATATTCCTCACAGTACACAACCTTATAATGAGTCATACAAATGATATTCCTCACAGTATCCAGACTTATAATGAGTCATACAAAGGGTATTCCTCACAGTATCCAGCCTTATAATGAGTCATACAAAAGATATTCCTGACCGTACCCAGCCTTATAATGAGTCATACAAAGGATATTCATCACTGTATCCAGCCTGGATATTCCTCACAGTATCCAGCCTTATAATGAGTCATACAAAGGATATTCCTCACAGTACCCAGCCTTATAATGAGTCATACAAAGGATATTCCTCACAGTACCCAGCCTTATAATGAGTCATACAAAGGGTATCCCTCACAAGTACCCAGCCTTATAATGAGTCATACAAAGGATATTCCTCGCTGTATCCAGCCTTATAATGAGTCATACAAAGGATATTCCTCACAGTATCCAGCCTTATAATGAGTCATACAAAGGATATTCCTCACAGTATCCAGCCTTATAATGAGTCATACAAAGGGTATTCCTCACAGTATCCAGCCTTATAATGTGTCATACAAAGGATATTCCTCACAGTACCCAGCCTTATAATGAGTCATACAAAGAATATTCCTGACAGTATCCAGCCTTATAATGAGTCATGCAAAGGATATTCCTCACAGTATCCAACCTTATAATGAGTCATACAAAGGATATTCCTCACAGTATCCAGCCTTATAATGAGTCATACAAAGGATATTCCTCACAGTACCCAGCCTTATAATGGGTCATACAAAGGATATTCCTCACAGTATCCAACCTTATATTGAGTCATACAAAGGATATTCCATCACAGTACCCAACCTTATAATGAGTCATACAATGGATATTCCTCTCAGTATCCAGCCTTATAATGAGTCATACAGAGGATATTCCTCACAGTATCCAGCCGTGTAATGAGTCATACAAAGGATATTCCTCACAGTATCCAGCCTTATAATGGGTCATACAAAGGATATTCCTCACAGTATCCAGCCTTATAATGAGTTATACAAACGATATTCATCAGTGTATCCAGCCTTATAATGAATCATACAAAGGTAACCTCACAAGATTCTTTACTTAAAAAAGAGATTTCTTCAGTGCTAACTAACATTGAAGAATTATCACTTATGACAGATAAATTAGACACCAAAACTGACGATTTTAAACAGAACTGTCCCAAGCAAATGGAACAATTCAATGAAGCTTTGCAGCTGCAGAAGACCCAGAGTGAACCTAGGGGAACCCATCCCATTTGAAACTAATGCATGTGTAGACCTTAGGATATTTGCTACAGGTACTTTTCAAAGACCAACTAGAGACATGATGGGGGTGTCACAGGCATCAACATCCAGGATACTACACCAGTTCCTAGATGCTATGCTTCTACATGCAAGTGAGCACATATCATTTGTCCTTACCCCTGAGGAGAGGTCCAGCAATCTGCAATAGTTCTGCCATGTAGGACACTACCCTGAACTACTGGGAGCCATACATTACACTGATGTACACGTCAAGGCACCACCTGCTGAGCAGGGTAGAATCTACATTAACCTCAAGGGATACCACTCTATCAACTTCCAAGTCATGTGCAAAGCCCAGGGGATAATCTTGAATGTGTGTGCTGCAACCCTGATAGTTATCACAACTATATCTGGCACATATCACAGCTGTACCATAAGTTTACTGGTGGACATCCCACATGGCCATTACTGGGGGATGCTTGCTACATCCTGGAACTGTGGATGATGACACCCATCAGAATGCACACACACCCAAGGAAGAATGCTATAATGAAGCACACACACACACATATACACACACACATATACACACACACACACACACACACACACACACACACACACACACACACACACACACACACACACACACACACACACACATCATAGAGCATGTGCTTAGGCTTCTGAAGTCACTGTTCTGGTGCCTAGATATATCCGGGGGAGCCTTGAAGTATACTCCACACACATGTACACAAATATTTGCACTATGTGCTATGCTGCACAATCTGATTATGTGGAAACAGCTGCAGCAGGATCAGCAAGTGGAATGGAAACACATTCCCCAACCGACACCTAGGTCACCACAGTCACAGTCACAGGATGACTCAGAGGAGAAACCCCCAGCTGCTGTCCTTGTGGGCAGACATAGTCATGGTCAGTATGCACTTGTTTTGGCTAAGAGACAATGCATAGCACATTCACTGACCAGTGTGTGTGTGTGTGTGTGTGTGTGTGTGTGTGTGTGTGTGTGTAAGCAAGCAAGGGAAGCAGGAAAGACGGACCATGTAAATGTTGTGTGTGCATCTGTAGGTGCCCTCAATGTGATTTTAGTGTGTGAGTGTCAGCATGAACACAGCTAAGCTCAGTGCTAGCCCTACGTGTCTGTATGTCAGACAGCTGTGAGCCGTGCATGGAAGGAATGACAGTTCATTGTCTCCACACCTGAGCATGAGAACTGGCTCTGACAGGAGTTGCACTGGCACTACCATGCCAAAAGTTGCTGTGCTACTATCTGTAGGTGATCGATGTCTGCTGGATGTGCTCCCATCATGGGAATGCCTAGGTCCATGACCCATGGCCTGCTACATATTGGTGTGGACAGCACACTCCCTGCTGAAGCAGTGGATTTACTACCACTCTGGGAGCGTGATCAGGCATGTCAACAGTCACTGAAGCAGCAGTAGTAGTCAAACTTACCTGTTGAATGCCCTTGCCCTCAAACTGTCCGATATCTATGGCCTCAGTGAACTGGATATGCATAAGCACACTAGCTGTGTCTGGTGATAATGAAGGGGATCACTGGATTTCAACCTCTTTTTCAGAATCAGCATTTGCAAACCCCAGCTGTGCCTCACTTTGGCCACACCATCATGATTAGGCACATAGGTGACACACAACAACTTCCATGTTCACCTATGATAAAAGGAAGGAAAACAGGAATACATTAATACCTGCACCACTATGCTTCAATATATATTAAGCAATTTAGACTGCTGTCCTATTACAGACATTCATATCTCTCAACCTCTTAGGGCAAGAAATGTGGAGAAAGCTATGAATAATGGGTGGACAAAGGCCCAAGAATAGATATCATTGTGACATATTGCCCTTACAATCCTAGAATGGTGATATAAGAGCAGGTATTGCTTCACAATGACATTAATGAGTGGTATGCTATTTTAATGTGAGATCTGTAATTATGTTATGACTGCACTGGATAATGACTTGTCAATAGTTTGCAGCTCAGTCCCTCTGATCTTAAACACGGGCCAGAGGTATGAGTCACACATCTGAACATTCTGCAAATATCTGTACAGTGACAAGCATGCAGGCAATACAGCAATCCATACAGCAGGCCTGACAGGACACTTTAGCATATATGTATATTTCTACATTACTGATATAAATGTATTCTGCTTGCCAACTGTAGAAGGCCTAGATCTCTGGATTCCTGATGGCCCTGGAAGAAATTGTGGGACAGATAATGGCAACAGCAACACATTTAACAGTATAACAGGGGATAATACTTTCAATAATCTATATCGACAGTAACTGTTATGTTAACAACAATGTGCCTGGAAATCTCCAAATGACCTGAAAACTGCAGCTAACTTAAATACACCAAAAAAGCTACATGCCTCAAATTAAAACTATAAATATTATTACACAATAAATGCAACAGTATTATACTGATGATCTAAAAAAGCCTACATGGAAACTCCTCCTGAGACGCAGGAGTGGCACCCACGTCCAAAACATACTGGCTGATGGACTGCTGGGAGCTTTCCTGAGTGTCAATATTTGCCAGAAATTCATTGGTGGCAGTGAGTTGTTATTCTGCTGCAGGTCCACCACTGGTGACCTGATGATTACGTGCCACTTCAGCAGCACGCTTTCTTGCAGCATAAATCATGTCAGATGGCACTTTGTCGCACCTGTTGATAACTGCGATTTTGATGACCAGCATCATTTACAGTTTGGTCCAATTCATCCCAAAGGGCCACACTTTGCAACATATTGGCCCAACCCCTAGACAAAAGGACTGCATTATGTTGCCTTAAAGCTTCAATGATGTGGTCATTCTCCATCTCAGAAAAACATGGCCTATGCCGAGCAGGCATATTGTTTACCGAAAAACAAAATTAATGATAACACATATAAGGATCACATAAGTAAAAATAAACTGTGTACAGACAAGGCAGTACAGTAAAGCTCTCAGTATGCTCCATTGCTTGATTGCAATGTAAAGATTCCACAGTGGTGAACATATAACATGGGGATAAAAACAAGGAGAGTAGCATGGTGAACATTTCCTTGTTTGTGCCATGACAGATAATCACTTATGCTCACACACCCAAAACAACAGTCCATTCCATGTTGTCCCATATCAGGGACTCACCCCCCCCCCAACACACAAAAAAATTAATATTATACCAGGCAAAGGGACAAATGTGCAAACCAAACAACAGTGTAAATTCAAAAGTGCTCTCAAAGGAAAAATCCATGAAAGGTGTGCATAATAATCACACAGCATTAGACATGCGGCCTACTCTACATCATCTGTAACTCTTAAATGGATGGGAAACAAGGCCATGTCATGAGTACAGTTCAGACAAATACATACTGATTTACTTTACATCATTCCTAAGTACATTCTATAATATGCACTATTTAGAAAACAAAATGGATACATACCTGATGGAATGCAATACTCCTCTGTCGAAATATACTTTCCCAAAATAAATCTGTCAGTGAATTTGAAACAACTCTCATCCACATTGGTTTGCCTTGCTACACATTTGCCTTATTATAATGGTGTACAAAAATAATTGATTGCATCTGACCCAGTCTGTGCCTCATAGATACTAATTGCAGCATGCACAGCTGAATTGCAGGCTAATTAACCAATCCTGTGAAGCTACTCAACAAAATATAAGGCATCAATGTTGACACAAGCCCTTTCTTACATGTGCATTGAGGAAATAGTGTGTGTACTACAGGCTGAAGCCATTGCTGCTGCTGCCAATAGCCATAAACAGAGAGGGTAAAGACTTTGTAGACCAACAACACAGTTGAGGAACAGTGGGACCTCTAACAGCCATTAGACAGATACAGAGCAAAATGCAGAGAATCCATCTTAGTGAAATATAAGGTATCTGTTTAAATTTCCATGTCAACCACAGGTACCCTTAACAGACTATCAGGGGACATGCTTGGTGTTACATAGGCATCAGCATCTGGGATCTTCCAAACATTTCTGCATGCTATGCTACAGCATGGCAGAGGGAACATATATTTTAAAACAGGTTCAGAGGAGAAGATCACAAGTATGCTACAAATGTAACATATATCGCACTACTATCCAGTAATGTGCAACATACATTGCATTCATGTATACAAGAGAACAACACCTGGGGAACAGGGTAGGGTCTACATTAACCATAAGATCTAACACTCGAAGAACTGCCAAGTCATGTGTAATGTCATGGGAATCATGTGGTATGTGTGTGCTAGTAACCCTTGCAGTTGGCAGGATTTCTGTATGTGCTACATTCCCCAACTGCACCAGATATGTGCTATGGAGAATATCTCCAAGGCTCACTTAGGTGTGGATGCATGCTGTATACTAGACTCATGGCAGAAGAAACTCATTGTAGATACACACACACACACACACACACACACACACACACACACACACACACACACACACACACATACACGCACACGCACACACGCGCACACACACACACGCACACACACACACACACACACACACACACACACACACACACACACACACACACACACACACACACACACACACAAGGAGGAACACCGTAATGAGACAAACAGTCCAACCAGTAATGGCATATAGCATGTATTTGACAGTGCCAGACCCTACATACCTCTGGGCAAGGGTACAATTACAATCCACTGACATGTCCCTCAATGCTGATAGTACATGCTATGCTACCCAATTTAATATACTGGAAACAGCTGGAGCAGGACCATTAAGTGGAAGGGGAACACATCCTCCTGTCAATGCCAAGGTCACCACAGCCACAGGCCTATGATGACTCAGAGGAGAAACCAGCAGCAGGTGTGGTTGCAGGCAGATAATCACTATATATATATGTGTGTGTGTGTGTGTATGTGTGTGTGTGTGTGTGTGGGTGTGCGTGTGTGTGTGTATATGTATAAGATGCTACTCAAGGTCAGGGTCAAACTATACAATAGAAGGAGGAAACTACTACATGATAGAGCAAAATCCCAAAAAGGGAAGGCATCTCTGATCAGTATTAGCAAAAAACTACAGGCACTCATAAAATCATCTAAGGCCAGCTTCGGGAGAAAAATTGCACAGGACACTAAGGATAATCACAAGGCTTTCTTTAGTTATGTTAGGAACCTGGGTGGGAATTCCCAGATATGCTCAGAATTAGTCCAAAATGACAAAAAATACACCGAACCCACAGACATTGCCAACATCCTAGCTGACAGATTCAGCACAACCCCCCCCCCACTCCCCACCAAAAGGGCAAATATCTATCCCAGCAGAGTGCTGCCCCCCTGACATCTCAGATACTCAGGTAAGAGCCACCCTCTCCAAAGCAAAAAACACAGCATCAATGGGACCAGGCGGTGTCCTGGGCTGCGTCCTACATGAACTCCAAGAAGAGCTAAACCCAAACATAAAACTACTGTTCAATCTCAGCCTTAATACAGGATATGTACCCAAAGAGTGGCGTACAGCAACAGTGCTCCCTCTCCACAAAGGTGGTGCCTCAACGGATCCTGGAAACTATCGTCCCATAAGCCTGACTAGCTTGGTCTGCAAAGTTATGGAAAGGATCATCATGGACCTCATAAATAAAGATATTGGGGACCTACAGACACTGGATCCTACCCAGTTCAGCTTTGTTAAGGGGAGATCCTGCCTCTTAAACCTGGTAGATTTCTTTGAAACAGTCACCAAGGCCATTGACGAGGGGAAGGTGGTCCACACAGCCGACCTGGACCTCGCAAAAGCCTTTGATACAATACCCCACTCAGGCATTATAGATAAGATCACCAGCGTAAATATAAACCCCTATGTCACTAGATGGGTTGCAAACTGGCTCAAGGACAGAACCCACATGGTTAGAATTGCTGGAGCCATGTCAGACTCCAAACCAGGTACAAGTGGTGTCCCACAAGGCTCAGTCCTGGGACCTTTCTTGTTCGGTATATATTTCTCGGAGGTACAGGCCAACACGGAAGGACTGTGGCTGACCAAGTTCGCAGATGACTGCAAACTGGGTGCCATAATCGACTCTCTAGCTGACACAAGCATCCTCCAAAAGGGCCTCATAGAAACAGACAACTGGTGCCAGAGTCATGGCCTCAAGCTAAACGCTAAAAAGTGTATAGTCATCCCTTTGGCAAAAACAGTGCTCACAAATTACCACATAGGTGGTAATCCATTAAGTACAGAAGAAGTAATTAGGGACCCGGGGACCCAAGTTGATAGCAATCTCTCATTTGACAACCACGTGGCCAAAGTGGTTAGAAAAACCTTTTATATAGCCCACCTAATCATGAAGGGATTCACATCTAGATCAGGGAGGTCATTGTGCCTCTTTACTCATCCCTCATCAGGCCCATAATTGAGTACAATGCCCTTTGGGATGTACTTACCAGACACCTGCAGCAACTGGA
>NC_056733.1:1649318498-1649435998 GCF_019279795.1 Protopterus annectens
GTTATGCCACCTGTAGTGCATATTTTACCATGCATAGTTAATTAGAAGGTATGCACGCAGTGGAGCCCTGCTTACCGAGTTTGAGCAATGCCCAGCAGTGCTGAGCAATATCAACTGAAAGCATCCTGTTCCTATTTATTTCTGGATGCTAAACATTGTGCACTATTTTCAAGTGTTTCGAAGTCCAATAGCATGCATTTTCAGTATCTGTCATAACAGGAATTGGTGGGAAACACCATTATTCATCAGTGTTCATCTGCATCGGACATGTCTCGTGTTCCGTGAGAGGTTCCGAGATTTTGATCTCAAAGATGGAATGTGCAAGAGTCCAAAATATTTGTTGGACTCCTAGTGAATGATTATGGTCACTGGCTGTTACAGGAGCACTATCATGGATCAAATTACAAATCAGAAACATGGAATAGTTTGGCGCAGGATCTGTCCAGTGTTACCAGTATCCCCTGCACTGGTAAACAGTGTAGGAATCACTACCGATACCTCAGAACGAGGAAGAGGGATACCCTCAATCATTGAATTGAAGAATGCAAGAGTGATGGCACCCCACAGATGTGTAAGTATAACTTACAGGCACTATTTTTAGGATGTAGGAGCTACATAGGTTCAATATTGTTGTTCCTAATAGTATTCTGTTGTGTTCTGATTTTCCCACAGCTTGATGCTGACAGGGCATTGAATTTGTGGACCTATGAAGAAAGAATGATAAAGATGAGAGATATAAGTGTCATGTGTGCTTCAAAACAGTATTGCAATATAGCATTATAGGAATAAATACAGCTTATTGTGGTAAAACCTTTTATCACACTGAGTATGCATTTTTCCATTGTAAAGTAAAAGCATGGATGCATTAGTATGTTGCTTAGACCAACAGTCCAGTTTTAGAGATTGGCATAGGTGGTAATTTAGAAAACCACAAATCCAGTCTAGACAGTACTTATATAAGTTGACATAAATAGTGCAATGTAAAGTATGACCTATATACCAGGGTCAACAAGAGCATGCTGCAGATTATCATTATAACACTGAACCTGCGTCTATAAAGTGAAAAAGGAAAAGAGTGATTGCATTATTCTGTATTACAAAAGAAAGGTACAGAATTACAATAAACACTGCTTGTGGGTTCAAACTCCCCATATTTAAAGGAAGCTGTTTAGAATACTGTTTTAGAATATCTTGCAGTATATTTAGGACATTTTGCATTTATATAATTTTTATTCATTTTTTACTATTTACTATGTACTTACTGTATCTTTGTGTGGAGTTTTCTCCCTGGGTCTCAGCTGAAAAAGGACCTGTGTCCAGTCAGATTTTCTCAATAAACAAATGTAAATAAATAAATATCCTCAATAAAAGCAGAGCTATGTTATGTATTCCTAGTAATAGCATCAGAGGTGCAGACCTCTATAGCTTGGGCTCATATGGCCTGCTGTCAAACGTAATCAGTGTACCTGGAACATACATATCTGCAATGTATGCCCCAAAGAATGATTGTTGGATGCAATATGATCTGCACTATAGTGTTTCTGTGTTAGCAACAGAATAGTATTCATAGCACTAAAGTTAGTTATTAGCGTATTTTATTATTGTGCATAGAATGTATCAGAATATTATATATTATTTGTAGATATTTTGTATATTATCTTTGTGGTTACTAATGTTATTTTATTTTTTCTCTCACCCCGCCCATTCTCTCTGTTTGTTTTTTTATGTTAGTCATATTTGTTATTATTATTTGTATTATTATTATATGATGCATATAATCATATTTTTCCTTATCATAATCATTTCATTACCTATGGTATATGTATAATTGTCTTTTGTTTTACAGTTAAATACATTTTCATGTCATATTATTTTTCATTGTGTTTATAAGTCTAGTATTTATTTTTTATGTATCACTTTATTATTACATACTTAACATTTTATTTAATGTTATTATTATTCCATTATTTTATGTTATGTTTTATTTTGTTATGCATTTTCCATTGTATTTATGTTATTACTACAGCATGGCAGGGTAGGCCAGTTCCATGAGGTCCACCTACACTTCCTCCACTGGCTAAGGCACTGCAACCCCTGCACTTCTGGGCTGCAGCCTGGCAACACCCCTCCTTTCTGCCCCTTCCATAACTGGACCCTGAGGTAGTTCTGCCCCAGAGGATAGGCCTGTGGTTCCCTCTGGGAGCAGAGGAAGAGGAGTGATTTTGTCACCCGAGCTGAACTGCCAGGTCTGTTGCTTAGGATTGTGCGCCAGACAATTGGTGCATGCCTGCGATGAATGGAGACACTGCTCTCCATTGTCATCTTGAATAATACCAGGACATGCAGATGTTAGACACTATGGCCATCAGAGCAGTGAGGTGACAGTGATGAGACCAGTGGATGAGGACTTGATTCTCATTGTCATCAAATATGGCATCCACAGGTCAGCAATCCCACCTCCCCAAACCAGCCAAAGTGTTCACCCCCCTTCTTGTGTCCTTCACTGACTTTGTCTCTTGTCTTGTATGTCTTGTCTGCCTACAATTGCTTCTCATTTTCCCAACTTGCCTGCTCCAGACTCACCTATGTCCCTTCCCCAACATTACACTCTCACCTTAATAAAAAAAAGGCACCTGTCCTCTCCAAAAAAGTTGTCCCATACATAGCTCTCCATCTTGCACATGTCTACTTGACATAATTAATTTAGTCCAATTAACTCCACAATATAATTATGTTATCACCCCTCTCTGTGGTGCTGACAGTCCAAACTCAGCCAATAAACTGTAAAAGTGCCCAGGTGTTACTATTGAAGAAATGGATAGCTAAGGTTCTTTCCTACACCCTTAATGCACATTTTTGCCTTCATTTCACTTTGTTTCCCCCCCTGCTTGCTCATCTTCTCCCATTTATTTTCTTTAAAGGATAATTGTGCTGCACATTGCACACCATTGCTTAAAAGTGGTTATTAATTTTGATTGGATAACAGTACCATCTGGCAACTGACATTTCATCATTATGGCACTGAGTGCATACAAAGCTGACGAAACAGATTCATAAATATCACATTTTATAATCCTAATGTACACATACAAGTATTTAGAATGATAGATACACCAAAAACACAGCATCCATGGGACCAGACAACATCCCAGGCTGCATTTTACACGAACCTCAGAAGGAACTGGCTCCCCACCTAAGCAGGATATTCAATCATAGTCTCACATCAGGCTTTGTGCCCACTGAATGGCACACAGCAACAGTTATCCCACTCCACAAAGTGGGAGCCACCACTGATCCTGGGAACTATTGCCCTATTAGCCTGATAAGCCTGGTCTGCAAGGCCATGAAACGTATCATCATGGAACTCATAAACAGAGACATTGGTAACCTCCAAACTCTGGACCCCACCCAGTTCAGGTTTGTGAAAGGCAGATCATGCCTTCTGAACCTGATCAACTTCTTTGAGGTAGTCACCAAAGCCATAGACGATGGGGTAAGGTGGTTCACACAGTCTATCTTGACCTCGCCAAGTCTTTCAACACCATCCCCCATTCTGGAATTATAGCTAAACTCACTAAACTAGGTATAAATCCCTACATCACAAGATGGGCTGCCAACTGGCTCACTGACAGAACCCACACTGTAAAAGTTGCAGACTCCAAATCTGACTTCAAACCAATGACAAGTGGAGTACCACAGGGTTCAGTCCAGGAACCTCTCCTGTTTTGGTATCTACTTCTCTGAAGTACAGGCTAACACAGAAGGCCTCTGGCTAACAAAGTTCACAGACGACTGCAAACTAGGAGCCATAGATGAGTCCCCAAATTATGTGGACATCCTACAGAAGGGCCTCACTAAGACAGATGACTGGTGTCAGAGCCAGTCACACTGAGCTACATGCTCTAGGGACCTCAACCTTGTCACCGCAATAAACAGGACATGCTGGAGGGATAAATTCCTGTCCCAGAGACTTCCTGTACTCTGGAACAAGCTACCCATCTATGTCAAGCAAAGTTCCTCATTAGCACTCTTCAAGAAAAATCTTGATGAGTGGATGGGAAATAGGAAGTACACCCAGGGGATCACTTCTATGGATCTGCTCAACAGGGGCACAGGAAATTAACTTTCTTGGGTGGCATAAGCCAGGGAACCTTGTTGGCTAAGCTTACTTAGGCCCTTGGGCTGATAGCCTAGTACCTACCTATGAACCTATGTATTTGAACCCAGTACCATCTGAACCAAAAGAATAGACCAGCAATGTATTTAACAGCTTATGCTACAGAGACAGTTGAGGAAGATGTGTATTTTATACATTGTATAGATAATTGCAAAATAAAGTGCTGTTTCAAACACCTGCTACTCAAGCAAAGCAATGAATAGTATTGAAATCATAGCTCTCAAATGCCGAGAGTTTCACAGAATGTACAGATCGTTGACTCATATTTTGGTCCATTTCTCACAAAACTGTAGTTTTCTGGCAAATTACTGGCAAATCATTAAGAATTGAAGTCAGAAAATAATGCCAGACATTTGATTTTCAGACTTCATAACCTTCAGAAAATTCATGCTAATGTAAATCCTGTTATTCTATCAATGTTTTAAGTTTGTAAGAGAAATATTTAAAAAGTGTCCCTATTCTGGGGCCTTTGTTCCCCCATTATTTGTGCCTTTGCCCAGATTTCTTGCTCTAACAGGTTGAGAGGTATGATTGAAGTATCTGTTATTCTATTATCTTTCTAAGTTTGTTACAACATGTTGCTTTAGTGATGGCCCTTTGTCCTCCATTGTGTATGGCTTTGTCCATATTTTTGCTCTGCCAAGAAGATAGTAATGTTCCTAATATTTATTTAATATTTTATATCAGCTTTGCTGAGAGATGCTCAAATATGCTATATTCAGAATATGTGACAATTACTATTGATCATTTAAAATACATCTGCTAATTAACTGACTCTGTGGGTGGATGGTTTAATGCATTGTTAATGAAGTCAGATGGTACTGGGTTTGAAATAGGGTGTCAACATAAAATTTACAAGTGTGAATGATACGTTTACATACTTTCACTGTTCCTACTTCCAGTTAGCATTCCTTAGCAATGGTGCGCATTGACACATGGTTGTGGTGGGGCAGAATACTTTGCATCTTTCTAGTGGGGAAAGAGCCATGTCAACTTAGTACCTGGATGATATCATTCTCTGCAGCACTGTATTGCATTTTACAGTGTTCAGACGTTTTGGGCACCATAAACCTATAGAAGCTGAAAAGTAAAAGAAAGATATACTACACATATTGAGCATAGCTAGCCTTTTTTTGGCTTCACAGTATAATTAGTGTGACATATAGTGATAATCTGAACTGTGTCTTGCGATTCTTCTGGTGTTCTAATCCTGACATGGCTATGTTTTTGTGAGCATTGTGATGTTTAATGAGCATATGTTCATGCTGAAACACAGTCATGTTGAGAAAATATCAGAACAATATATTTTAACTATTTGTTTCATAATGTTTCCTTTTTGGCTTTTTTTTTCTTTTCTCTTCACCATTTGTGGTCCATTTGGTATTGCACACTCTGGACTGACAGTGGTTTACAACAGTGAACTACAAATGAATTAGGCCACCTTTTGTAGCACAAACAAGCCTGGTGCCAGTGGGCAGCCATCAGCACTCTGGATAGTAGTCAGTGAAGAAAATCCACCTGTCAGGTAGCTACTTCTGCAGTACGTGGTATAAATGCAGTGATCTTAGAGAAAGAAAACGGCTGATTCAGGGTTGCAATCCATTAACTGATCATTTTAAAGGGGTGGTGGAGGACTGAATGCATATTTACAGAGATTTTGAGATATCATTATGTTGCTATTTGAAAATCAAATATTCCCAGAACTGCTAGCATGTGAGCTGCTGTCTCTCCCCTTTACCTATTTGGTATCAGCTATCATGATAATGAGTGCCAGAAATTAATGTTCTGATACATCAAGGAGATATGAGAAGGATAAATGTGCACTGTAATGCAATTCTTCCTCTGGTCATTGCTAGGTATACTCTGTGCTTGAATTTTTCACCTTTTTTCTTTTCTTTTTTTTCTTCTTTTTCTCTAATGTCTTTTACATTTGGTGTCTGTTCAACAATGGACAAACATGGTTCACTTCCTAAGTAAAAAATTGAAAAGTTTAGTTTGGGCTGCCTTCTGCAGCACACACAAGTCTGGCACTGGTACACAACCCTCAGCACTGAATAATACTTATTGAATAAATTCCACCTCTCAGATAACTATGCCTGTGACAGAAGATATAGCTGACACGACTTAAGAGAAATTAGGTGATGCAGGCTTGAATCCAGTTAATTCATCATTTTACAGAAGGGGTATGAATACATATTTATACACATTTTTTTTTCATATCACTGTGTTGTGTAAAACTCACTTACTCTAAGTAGTGCTAACAGCATGTGATCTGTTATATGTCCACTTTCACATTATTTATCATTAACTACATGTTTGATAATGTGTGCCACAGACTATTTCTGATGTTGCAAGGAGATCTGAGAAGGATGAATGTGTCACTTGAATGTATTTCTTGCTGTGGTCATTGCTAGGTATGCCCATTGATTGAATTCATGTTATTACCAGCTTTTTGTCTGTTATCTTTTTCTAATGTCTTTTGCAAATGAGCTCTGCAGCATGCAAACACAGTTCACTGCCTAAGAGAAAAAGTGTAAAATTTAATTTAGGCCTTTTGTAGCACTAGCAATTCTGCCAATGATGTGTGGCCATGAGCACTCTGGATACTACTCAGTGAATAAATTTGACCCGTTAGGTAGCTTTCCCTGTAGTACAAGGTATAAGTTCAATGATCATAAAAAGTGAAAAAGGCTGATACAGGGTTTGAATCCTGTTGACAAATATTCTTGCAGATGAGGTCAGACTTCATAGGGTCATAGAATCATAGGAGGTTACAAGGCTATTGGCCCTAAGGTCTCTACAAACATACCCATATTATACCCTTGTTCCCTTATGGTGCAAGATATATGTCTATGTTTGCGCACAAATCTAAGATCAGCACTGCCTCCCCTAAGAGGGACATAGGTGAAAACCCTGGTGTAAATGTATGGTTTCCGATCCAACTGTCCAGGTTACGCTTAAATGGGGTCATTGAGGAGCTCTGTATTACATGAATTGGGAGTTTGTTTCAGAGGAGTGGCAACCGCTGGGAGACAATTCTGTCTTTCCAGCACATCATGTTAATATTGCAGGCTAGGTTAAGATCCCTAGAGTGAGTAAATCTTGTCCCTATAGATTTGCAGATGAGCAGCAGCTTCATCAAGGCAGGGTCTGAGACTGCTGTTTAGGCCAGTCACACGTCATGTCTAAACAGTCTATACCATGCTGAGTAAAGTGATAGGGGTTTCAGTCTGTCTATGTAGGTCATGAGTTGTAGGCCTTGAATTTTCTTATTGAGAAACCTCTGATGTCTCTCCAGTTGCTGCAGATGTCTGGTGAGGTACATATAGAATGGAGCATTGTACTCTTATTATTGGTCTGAGGAGAGTTGAGTACAGTGGAGTTATAACCTCCTTAACTTTGGATGGAATGCTCTTGCTTATGAGGTGTTCAACATAGAAGGCCTTCGTTACTACTCTGGACACTTGATAATCAAAATTAAGGCTGCTATCAACTTGCTTTCATGAATCCCTCACCAGTGGGTTTGAACTTAGGGGGATATTATTAATATTGTAATTATCAGGAGTTTCTTCTTTGCAGAAAGGGATGCTAATTCATTTTGTTTGTGTTGAGTTTAACTCCATGATTTTGACACCAATCATTTGTCTGTGTAAGCCCATACTGTAGTATGTTGACTGTGATGCCCTGCCACTGGCCCAGTAATCAAGGAGCCTCAATCCTCACCACTAGCACCAGTGTGGGATGTACATTGGGAGGATGACAGGTACACACACCATATTTCTAGATGTAGCTGTCTGCATCTAGTACAATTTCCCTTAGGAGCACACAGAGACCACAGTCAGTCCAGGACTGGTTTCTCCATCTTTCACCACCCCAATAAGACTCCCCACTGGCACAGCTACAGAGTTGAGATCTCAGCTGAGTGGCTAAGCCAAGACCTCCAGCACCCTCTCTGTCCAACCAGTGCTTCATTTCCATGCCCAAGTAGCTGACACACACTTTGAGGTTTGATTTATGCACACACACACACACACACACACACACACACACACACACACACACACACACACACACACACACACACACACACACACACACACACACATGCACACACACGCATGCACACCTGGGAAAGGCTGGCACAGGTTTACTAGCTATGCCTCCTTCTGCCCAGACTACAAGGTAGTTATCACTGCCACCAGCCAGGTACTTATCAGCTACTTTAAGGCCCTTACCAAAGGGTGTCCAATCTTACTGTATAATATTATTATCAATATAAATTGTAGTTTGACCAAGAGCAAAGCTATTAAGAGTGGCCTACACAGTGTCACAATATAAATATGCAAGTACTCTAAGAAATTAAATATGGCTCACAAAGGATCAGCCACAATGAAAGGTTTAAATATATGTAATAATAAAAGAACAAGAAAATACTCAGTATATAATCATAGTAACATCAGAGTTCAAAATCACAGGAAATATTTAAAGCAACATTGCAGGACAGTCTCAAATAAATAAAGAAAACCATCTAAATTAAACTTTGCTATATTCCTGACTGTATCTCAGATAATTACTCTATTCTAGTTAACTTACAGAGCAAGCAAGGCAGATGTGGTGAGTGGGTCTTCCAGCTGATGTTGTCAGGTCAAAGCAAAATACAGAATACTCAGTCTCTCTCTCTCTCTCTCAGTGAGTTCTTAAATTAATATCTGAAATATTGCTGCTGGGATAATTTGCAGAATGACATCATTTCTTGTCTTCTGACTGTATCCAAGGTAAAACCCATTGATGCAGCAGGTAGCATTTAGACTCTCCCTGTGAAAACACATAGACAGGGCTTTTCTTTGATCTAAGGCAGATCCTAAAAGTCATAAAACAATAGAAACATTTTCAAGACAATACAGTGAATCTCTAGTTCTAGACATTCCCCAGGATTTAATAAAATCCATGTAGGCACCATGAAGAGTCTACATGGATTTTAACTGTGTTTGTGGTCACTGTTCCCCCTCAGCAACGTGCCACACATTTTAATGATGGCACGTTGCAGAGGTAGAGCCAAGGAACACCATTATTGAATCAGTGTAAATAGAGATGCAGTGCTAACTATGGCTGCAGAGGAGTATGAGACTCTATGCAATGTCATTTGTTTCATTTTTATTTTATTTTTTTTCTTTGTTTAATTTTATGTGTTAAAAAAGGTATGTTAGAACAGTGTGGTGTGGATTGCAGCAATGCCAAGCTGCACTCACATATAAAATAGCAGACACCTGCTAGATATCTAAAATAGAAACCAGATATAATTAATTATTTAATTAAAGGTGTGTTTAACTGTGTCTGCATGTTTTTGCATGGTGCGGTGCTCAGCACTGCTTATAGGTAGCTCAGTGGTATATGTGAAGGTATACCAGATTTCTTAATATCCTCGTAGCTAAATGGGTAGAGTTACAGCTTCATGTGTAGTCCAAGGTTTGAATACATGAAAGGGAAAATATGTATTTAATTTTGATATACATATTATGCATTTTTTAATAAAAAATGGCCCTGCTGCAATCTGCTAAGCTCTGCTCAACTATGCTGAGACCTGCTAAGCACTGCCTAAACATGGTAATGGCTGTAAATGTTTGTGCACTGCTCAGCTCTGCTTGGCCAGTTTATATACTGCTAAGCTCTGCTATGACTATGGTTCTGGTAGTTTTTGTGAATCTCAGCTCAGCTGCACTGGTTTGCGCAGTGCTAAGTGACACGGCGCTTTTTTGAATATTGTCCATTGACATGTAATGGTGGGAAAACAATCCATATTAAGCCAATAGGTGGGAGTACAGAAGAAATCCTTAGAGTTCTCTATCACTGACAGTATATTATGGCTGGCGGTGGTGAAGGTGTGTGCTTTCAGGTGCAGCATTGGGGCATTCTGAGTTCAGGGTCATGGATGGGCTCTTTGTTCAAAACCATGCTGACAGGCTGTTCAGGGTGGTTTCCAGGGCTTGGAGTATAATGCAGAGGCCTGGGACTGGCTGGACAGAGGATTCACCAGTGTTACTGGTATCCCCCGCACAAGTGAGCAGCATCATCACCACCAACACCATGACCTGAAAAGATGGAAGAGGGGACTCTTGGACAACCCTGTCTGAGAAGCGAGGGCAGGGAATGCCCCACAAGTATGTAAGTACTTTTTCCTCTGTTTTACCAATATGTCTGCAAAACTGGTATGCATAATGATGTGCTTCTCTCCCATCAGCTGCAGCTGAGAGGGCTTGCAATGTCTAGTCACATGCCAGGCAATTGGCCAGGTTGCACAGTGAATGTAGTGAGTACGGAAGTATTATGCTAACTGTACTGAAATAAGCAAGAAAGAGTAAAACATAAACCGCAATCAAATATATACAGTAAAGTTGTAGTGCAGTAAATGTGGACTTAGAGCTGTAGTGCAATAAATGAATAATGCCAACTGTGGTGAAATCAAAACAGGAAACAATACCAATAACTGCATTAAAGTATATACAGTAAAGTTTGTAGTGCAATAAATGTGGAATTGGAGGTGTATTGCAATAAATGAATAAGGCCAACTGTACTGCAATAAAAACATAAAACAATACCAATAACTGCATTAAAGTATATACAATGAGGTTTGTGGTGCAATAAATGTGGAATTAGAGTTGTATTACAATGAATGAATAATGCCAACTATAGTGCAATGAAAACATAAAACAATACCAATAACACCAAGGAAAATGGTGTACATCAGGATTGTGTTGTCGTAACCATTGCAGTAGAACTGTATGAATTGAGGCTTTAAAGTAAGGAGCTGCAGTCAAGTATAACACTATAATAGCTGTAGAATGCAAATATAATGGCTGCAAATTATATTGATTAACTCATTTAAGTACTGTTTAATGCTGTCTCTAGGCCAATATTGTTCACATAATGCTCTGTCATCCACAGACATCAGGTAATAAAGGTATATGTGCGAGTTAGCCAATTCCATGAGCTGATATTGTTTGGTGACTTCACAGATATGATACTGAAATCTAGCTTACCTACTATCTGTGTTATGGTTGTATTTCATTAATGTGCATTCTACTGTCACTGCGGTAGTGTATAACACTGTAGTAGTACTGCAGGTCATATTTTGGTTCCAGGTGAACTCTAGGCAAATAGTCATTTGCTCAGTTTGCTAAATGCTCTGTATACAGGGCTTTTTGCCAGACACAGTCCAGGGTTCAAATCCAGTGGTATGTAGCAGTAAGTATTAAAGTAACAGTCACATAATGATCACAATTTCTGTCTCCACAGGAACTACAGGTAAATGGGTGAGGTAGCTCACATTATGAGTAGATACTTGTGTGTTTAGATGTTACAGACTGTTAAAAATCATTAAATCCAAAAAGCATATGCAGATTGGAGTACCAAACAGCTTTAATCCCAAATTCTAAAGCTTAAATATATTAAACAATTAAAAAATTATGTTTCAGAATTCATCTATACATCACACTTTTAAAGTGACCACTGCACATTATACATAAACACATCCTTTAGTCATGGAAAATTACTAAATATCCCATAGAAATTCAGCATCAGCAGAATTACAGGAACACAATTGCAATGAAATTAGCAGCAATAACATCACCAAAAAAATGTTCAAAGTTTTACCTAAGAAATACAGCAACACCTTCACATAATGTAAGTATATACTCATATAAAAATACACACACACACAGACACTCCACAAACACAGACACACACACACACACACACACACACACACACACACACACACACACACACACACACACACACACACACACACACACACACACACACACACACACACACACACACACACACACACACACACACACACATATATATATATATATATATATATATATATATATATATATATATATATATATATACATACACACACACACACATATGGGCATATTATCAATGAAATTTCTTCAAAAAATTCTTCAAAAATTTAACAACACCTCCTGATTTAGTCCATGTGGGACCAAGGTTCCAAAATTAAAAAAATAAAAGTAGTTTCCAGCTGATTGAATTTATTAGCAAATAAAGTACCACTACCACAATTACCAGATAGTTGGGCTAATACACTAAAAAACAGTGAATCAGAATTTCCTGAATCGGCATCAATAAAATGTTCTGCCACTGGACTAAAGCTCATATTGCCACATCTAATGTTTCCCAAATGTTCCAAAATTCTAATCTTAACTTTTCTTTTGGTCTGTCTTATATACCATCTAACCTCATTACATCCACAACCCAGAATGTATATAACACCACATGATTCATAGTTTCATAGGTTGGTAATAGGCTATCAGCCCTAGGGCCTATACAAGCATAGCCATAACAATTCCTTGGCTATTTCTTCCCACAGTAGTTACTTCCCTGGACCCCTGTCTAGCAGGGTGACTGACATGATCCCTGGGGTGAATTTCCTATCTCCCATCCAATCATCAAGGTTCCTTTTGAAGAGGGCCAAAGAGGCACTCTGCTTGACATGTATGGGCAGTCTATTCCAGAGTCTGGGGAGTCACTGGGTCAAGAACCTATCCCTCCAGCATGTTTTTTTTTTTCATTGTGATGACAAGGTTTAGATCCCTGGAGCATGTGGCTGTGAGAGATTGGGATTTCTTTAAGTATAGCATGTTCAACAGCTCTGGGTTTGACATGGTCTTGTATGTTAAGCAGAGATCGCCTCTGAGCAGATGATATTAGGGTTACCCCCTGTCCCACTTTGCGAGGGACAGTCCCTCTTTGGGCAGTTGTGTCCTGACAAAAATTTTTAAAAATGGCAAATGTCCTGAGATTGTAGGACAAAATTATTTCCTATATTTTATGTAATAGTTGCATAAAACAGTTATTCTATATCTAAAATACCTAAATGTTATAAGAAACAGAATAAGCAACTAAAATGCTACAAGAATAAACTTTTATTTAGGCAAAAAAGTAATGTTCTATCCCTTGTACTGACCGTGGGTATATGTTGGCCTATAAAATCTGATGTTTGTACAGAAAATGTCCCACTTTGGTCATTTGAAAAGGTGGCAACCCTATGCGACAGAGTATAGCTGGAGTTTTTCCAGATGGTCATCATAGGTCATCTGCTTTAGGTCTGTGATTCTTTTAGTGAGGTATTTCTGTGGCCTTTCCAGTTGTTGTAGATGTCTTGAGAGGTACATACCAAATGGGCCGTTGTATTCTACAATGGGTCTAATGAGGGATGAGTACAGTGGGATAATTACCTCCTTTTTTCTAGATGAAAAGCCCTTAGTGATGAGGTGTGCCACATAGAAGGATTTTTTGACTGTTGTGGCGATGTGGTTATCGAAGGTGAGACCACTGTCCACCTGTGTCCCTAAGTCTCTTATCAAACCTTTGGTGTTTAGTGTACTGCCACCTATGTGGTAAATCATGGGTACATATTTTTTCCAAAAGGGGATTACTGTACATTTTGTGGCATTGAGCTTGAGCCATGGCGCTGCACCAAGCATCTCTTTCTGTAAGTTCCTTTTGTAGAATATCCACATCATTTGGGGATTCAATAATGGCTCCCAGTTTGCAGTCATCTGCAAACTTTGTTAGCCAGAGTCCCTTAGTATTGGCCTGTACTTCAGAGAAGTAGTTGCCAAACAAGAGCAGTCCCAGGACTGAATCCTGAGGTACTCCACTTGTCACTTGTCTGGAGCTGGATTTGGAGTCGGCTACTTTTACAGTGTAGTTTGTCTTGTCAGTTGGCAACCCATCAGATAATGTAGGGATTAATGCCCAGCTTAGTAAGTTTGTCTATGATTCCAGAGTGGGGATGGTGTCAAAGGCCTTGGCATGGTCCAGATAAGCTATGTGAACCACTTTACCCATGCCCATTTCTCTGGAGACTGATTCAAAGAAGTCAAACAGGTTCAGGAGACAAGATCGGCCATTCACAAACCAAACTGCGTGGGGTCCAGTGTGTGAAGGTTGCAATGTCTTTGTTTACAAGTTCCATGATAATACGTTCCATGGTCTTGCAGATCAATTAAACCTTGCTTGAGAGACAAATTTGTGCCCATTTATCATAGTATTAGATACATTTTTAATTCTATGGCACACACTGCATCTCCCACAAGGAAAATACCCTAATGAACTATTCTGGGTCTGATTAAAAATTGGGTAATTTAACAGTTCTTTTAGGTTAAAACATCTACCAAAAGAAAAAGTCACATGTTGTGGCAATAAAGTGCTGAGTTTATCATCAGCTATTATCACTGGCCACAACCTTGTCACCACCTAAGTGTGTCTGAAAAAGGACTAAACCTAGTAACATAAAATATTTTGTTTTCTGTCCCCTCCTGTCTTGAAGTAAATTAAATTATATGTCCAAACTTACTATTCTCATGCAATTGTTCCCAATGTGTCACATTATTCAGCAATTTATTTTTTTCTTCATTAAGAATTAATCTAGAGTACCCTCTGGCCAATAATATATCCTCTACTTCAACCAGGGATTTCTCTTTAGAAGCCATCTCAGAGGTATTCATCCATAGTCTGCTAAATTCACCATAAGGCAATGACTTAATGAGACGTTCAGGGTGCATGCTAGAAGCATGCAAAAAATTATTCACAGCAGTACTCTTCCTAAAGGGAACATATTGATTAACTCCCATCTCTTTCACAAAAAACTGGACAGCCAGAAAGCTGATGGTACTGAAATCTGTATGACAACAAAACTGTAAAACATGACTGTTAGAATTCAAGTCCTCCACAAATTTCTCAACCTCAGATAAAGATTCCTTACATAAGAAAATCAAATCATCTATGTATTCCTATATAACATCACCTTCTCCTTATAATAAATATGGCTGTACACAAACCACTTTTAAAACTCCCCCATGTACAAAATAGCATAGGAGGGAGCAAAGG
This sequence comes from Protopterus annectens, assembly GCF_019279795.1. NCBI lineage: Eukaryota > Metazoa > Chordata > Ceratodontiformes > Protopteridae > Protopterus > Protopterus annectens. The sequence goes on from NC_056733.1 coordinate 1,649,333,602, forward strand.
GAGCCCCCATGGCAGTGCCCCTTAACTCCAAATAATATTTCTTGTTAAAACTAAAATAGTTGTGTGTTAAACAAAATTCAAGTAACTCTAAAATACAGGCACTGTGAGGCCCTTCACCCAGTATTGATGCCACATCTTTAAGACCCTTACCTGTTGTAATATTTGTGTACAAAGATGAAATATCCAAAGTGGCCCAAAAATATTCTTTTCTCCACATCATATTCTGCATCAGAACACAAAGCTCTTGTGTGTTCTTCATGTGGGCTGGTACGGAACTCAAATGCATTTTAAGTAAAGAGTCCAATAATATCCCCACATTTTCCAGGTAAGAACCAATGCCAGCAGCAATCGGTCTCCCTGGTGGCCTGTTCATATTCTTGCGAGTCTTTTGTATAGCATAAAAATATGGGTCTCGAGCACTGGCAACAAACAACTTCTTAACAGACTGGAATGAAAGGAACCCCAATCTTTCCCACTTCTCTAATAGTTCACTTAACTCAATTTTAAACCATGAGAGAGGGTCGTAAGGGACATAACATAAATTCTATTGTCACACAGAAGTTCAGTTACCATGTATGTTCTGGTAGTCAGCTTTATCCATAATAACCCAGTTGCCACTCTTGTCTGCTACCCTAAAGATATAATTTCCTATCCGGCCATGAAGTCTGGAAAATTCCTGCCATTCTTTACTTAAATTAAATTGTTTACATTTGAATTTGCTAAATTCTTTTTCAGTGTTATTCAACAACAATTTTTCAAACATAGCAACAACAATGGACAGTTTGGGAGGACAAAAAGTGCTTTCTACATTAGGTAAACTAGGAATATTAAGCTGACCATAATCAATAACAAAAGCAGTGCTACGTTCAATGCTTTCTTAAGTGCTGCAATTAAATGCATTTAAACTTTCATCATAGTCATATATAGATACATCTAACAATGAATCCTCAGAATTTTTAGATATGGATGAAACATTTCTTTGCATGTTAAAGTGTCTCTAGAAAAATATACTTTCAAATGAAGTTTGTCACAAAATGTACTAGCTTCAATAAGTACATTAGCAAGAGAAGGAAATTTGGTGGGAACAAACTTGGCTCCCTTTAACAACACACCAGTAGCTGTATCTCAAAGTGCTAAATTAGGAAAATTAATAATTTTTAAACAGTCAGCATTACTACCATGCATTTCATTGAGTCTATGATCAACAATCTGTGAAGGTACATGCTGCAAATTTCCAAAAATTAGCATTTCCCTTCCCTTTCTTTTTCTGTTTGCTGCCTGTATTCCCATTGCTGCTGCTGTGCTGGAAACCCTGAGAGCCCTGCGATGACCTGTGTTTATGTATAATGTGCACTGGTCACTTTAAAAGTGGAATCTATAGATGAATTCTGAAACACAATTGTTTAATTTTTAATATAGTTAAGATTTAGAATTTGGGATTAAAGCTGTTTGGTACACCAAATCTGTGTATGCCTTTCGGATTTACTAGGTTTTTGGTTTTCTCTAGTTTTGATAAGTGTTAAAATTGTTAGCAAGAATGTGTTCAATGTTCAGTCAGAAATAAAATGTGTAATATCGGTATGGCTGAATGCCTGGAATGTTTGTAAAAAGTTGCTGCAGTCAATTAATACATTTTATGCAGATGTCCCTGCTATTGGGTTTTTCTCATGCCTGTGATCCAAGGCATGATAGCTGTTTAGTGTCTGTACTGTAGACATACATGTCTCTCAAGTGTCACAATTTCATGTTATGTAATTAGTAGTACATAATCCATCTGTCACAGGATTATCATGGAAATGATTACCTAGATTACAAAGTATCAACAAATCAGCCCACAAAACACCTTGGTAGGTATATAGGTCCACTGATGTGCAAGTGTTCTGTGTAGTTGTGTACCTGCAGTTGTTACTGCTTAGCCCATAGTATTCCATGCAAATAGCTTGAGAGGAATGTATGTGCTACATCAGCTATAGGAGACTTGTTGTCACTCTACATATAAACAAAATACAGACCCGTAGAGTAGATAGTAGTACTGTTGTCAAGGAAATAACTGGAAATGTTACTAATGGGGTGTTTTCCTTTCTCTCTCCACCCCTTATCTTCCTTTATTTCCTTATTGTTATTCATTGATCATGGTTTGCTATTAACATATGTTGTTACATTAACTGCATTTTGGGATACGTGTTTTATTATTGTTATGTATTATGTTTGCATACTAACATGTCTTATTAAATTACCTATTTTGTTGGTGTTATGCTGTAACTGTTACTGGCATGCTGTTAACATACTGAATGTTCTGTTATTTATTGTTGTTTTACATAATATGCATTGATATGTAATTGGGTTTTTCCAATGTTCTTTCATGCTGTTATTACTAACAATGAGTTGTTCAAAACTAGCCTATACTTATTGCTATACCTCCACTACCATAGCACATCAGGCAGGCCAGTTCTGGCTGATCCACCTACCTTGTCTCAACTAGCCATAGCACCGAGTCCTGTCACATCTGGGACCCACACCAGTGGTGCCCCCTCTGCTGCCCCTGCACCACCTGTGGTGTCAGTTGGGACCGCCTCAGGGGAAAGGGCACAGCCTCCACCTGGGAGTGGTGGCAGTAGGAGCATTGTCACCCAGGATCATCTACCAGTCATGGTGCCCAGGATTGTTCATTGGAGCTATGAACGCCACCTGCGCCAGATTGAGGGCATGCTGGCCAACCTGATGGGGCAGCCTCGCTCAGCCTCCAGCATAGCCACCATGAGAGCAGTGAAGGAGCAGTGTCAACAGTCCCATGGGTGGGGTCATGCGTCACACTGCTGCCATCTGGAAGCACATGCAACTTGGATTCCACAACACCCTCCTCATCCAAGGTGTTCACCCACCTCATGTATCATACACTGCCTCTGTCTGCTGTATTGTCTGTCTGCAAATGCATCCTGTCCTACCCAACTTACCTCCCCACACAAGTCCCTTCCCCAACATTCCACTCTCACCTTAATAAAAAAATGGGCACCTGTTCCAAAAAAAAAAAAAAAAACATCGCCCCATACATAGCACTCCATTTCACACACGTGTCCACTGGACACAAATAATTTGGTCCAATTGACTTGACAACATAGTTATGTTATCCGCACCCCTCTCTCTAGGGTTTGAGAGTTCAAATTGATCTACAAAATCTGTCAAAGTGCACAGCTGTTGCTTTACAAAAAATGGCTAGCCAAGGTTCTTTTCAATACCCTTCCTGCATATCCCTAACTGCCTTTCACTATGTTTTTACCACTGCTTGCCCCCATTTCACCACTTTCCTATCTCCCCTTTTTTCTTTTCTTTATATTTCTTTACAGCAGCTAAATAGAGCTCTTATGAGTATATGTGTTTAAAACATTGTAAGTCACATGTACAAAATAAACACCTCTGCCATGTTTCGAATGCAACCCGATCACACCTGCAGCACACTGCATTAACCTGCAATGCCAAACAGATCTTAATTAAAACAGGTGCTTGCATCAAAACATAGTGATTGCCACTTACAGTCATTAGGCATTTCTCAGTGGAGCTGCGTGCCGCACCATGCAAACTGAATTAAAAATTATTGGGAAAAATGTGAGTGTGCCTTGGACTCTGGTGCAATAATACATGACTAGACAGCCAAAGACATAGAAATGGAAGTAAGTGAGGCCTATGATAGCACTAAATATGCCCTTGTATCAGCGACATGTAGAAAAACACCTGCCAAGGCATTGATGGAAAAGAACATGTTCATCTTGGACCCTAGTGCAGAAATACAGCCATAGAAAGCCATGCAAATACTGGTGGATGCAGACAATGTGTGTCACAGCCTGTATGTCTGCACATATACCTTGCAAATACACCTGCTATAGCAGTGACTCAGTAGCTCAGTCCATTAATGCCTTGCATACAGTACATTTTGCCACACAGTCCTGTGCTCAAATCCAGTCTTGTGTTGCAGTCCAATTACATTATTGTGACAACAGCAATTAATGACTGAATCATGCAATCTATATCCACACAGCTTACTGCTAATTAGTGAACTGCTATCCAGTTTTGCAGGTCAAAGGCCTGCAGGTGGAGACACACACTGAACATATCTATATAGTATAACTATATGATGCCTACTACTCTGTTATTGGCACTGTTGCATAACAGATGTACCTTAATCACATGCCTTAACTGGTCTGTAAAGGGTACCCTTACCCTGGCTCTGCCTTAATGACTGGGTTGACACAGCTGCCACAGTTACATGTACAGCTTATTGTCCTCCAAAGTGTTCACACATCTACCTATGGGTATAGCTCACACACCTGTATGGAAAAGTAGTTACTACAGACCTACCATACCTCCCAACTCCCGACCACAAGGAATCTGGACACAGCCATACTTAATGAGAGGTATGAAGTCTGACACTCAAATGTGAGTCTTCCATTACTGACCTCAACCCACAATGTTTGCCAGTGAATTGCCAGATGACCACAGTGTCATGGGACACTGACCACACATATGAAGTGAAACTGTGGACATACTGCATAAATCTCTATAGTTGACAGTTATGGTACCTACCCTTTGTGATGCTGTAGTCTCCACACCTAAGTAATGTACATCTTAGCAGCTAAGAAAGGGGCCCAGGTCTACATGAAGGCCTTATATATTGCACTGTGATGGCATGTCATTAGCTAATTATAGTGCAATTCAGCTGTTTTGGCTGCAATTACCATATCAGAGCCACAGATTAGTGCAGAGGCAATTACTTGCTAATGATCAGTACCTTATAAAAGCCAACCAGTTGGTTATGTGGAACAAGTCTGTATGAGACTTACCTCACACAGAGAGTGTATTTTCAAAAGATTACCTGAAGTAAACTTCAACAAAGGAGTACTGCACTCATCCAGGTATGTAATTGAGTTCTCCATATAACAGGATGCAGATGGGAGGATGGAGGTGTGGGGAATAGGGATCACAGCAGTAAGCCTTTCTTAGATCTATGGTAATGACATATCGTTAATACTCAGCTGTCCTTCACCAACAGGTATGCCTCTCAAATGTCTCTGATTTCCACTCAGATCTGAGCTCTGTCTCTTTTATTCCCTCCTCCAGTTGGCTGTTGTAGGGAAGCTAGTGAATCACACATAAAACATAGTGATAATAACTAAGGGTGTATACTCCTTTAACATCAGATGATGTACACTAATTCTCCTCCTCTCATTCTGTCAATGTCTCACATAAATAGTTCTAACATTATAAAAGTGTCCCTGATTGACCCTGATGTACACTGCCTAGTCCATGGTCCTATTTACATTGTTCCCTGTCTGGTTGAGAGCTATGCCTAACATACCAGCCAACTTGTTACAGCAAGATATCTGAACAAAGCCATAATTAATGGAGGGACAAAGGCCCAAAACTAGGGACACTGTAATTATTGCTTGTACAAAGTAAGAAAGTGAATAGATTAACAGATATTACAGTAGCATAATTGTGTTCTGAAGGGTATAACATCTTAAACTCAGATGTCTGTCTTTATTTTCTGACATCAACCATCAATGATTGGCCAACCTTTTGTCAGAAATCCACAATGTTGAGTGAAATTGACCAAAACTATGAGGCAAACATCTTGACATTCTGCAAACATCTGTATAGTTGAGAGGTATGATGCCTACAGGGAACACATACTACAGCAGGTTTGCATTGTTTTCTGTCATTGTGACACACTGGTGTTTCTGGACTGTCCCCATATGGTGGTTTTAATAACACGCTGCTATTTGTATGACAGTGGCTGTATGACATATTAGTGGGAGTTTGCCTATAGGGGACACACCACAGTAGACTGCAGTGCTGGGTATAGGAACATACAGCAGAATCTGTCACAGCACACAGGGACATACCCCAGTATTGCTACTATCTTGGTGGTATTCACACGTAGTGTGCTGCCAGACTGTGAGGTATGACGTGTGAGGGAGCAGTGGATAGTGCAGGCCATTATGGGTGTGCTGGATCTGTACATAGTGGACACCCACATATCTGGTCCTGTAATGTGTTCCCCTTTTGTTGTCTTTCAGGAACCATGTACCACAGAAGACATGCCCCCTTCTCAGATGTGGAGAATGACATAATAGTGGATGGACTGAGACAGCACCATCAGATCTTGTTGTACAGGGGGAGGCATAATTGGGAACAGTGGGCAGCACTGTGGGCAGACCTTGTGCAGGATGTAAATCAGATTGGCCAGCAGGACAAGACCTATGAGGAGGTCCAACACCAGGCCACAGACATGCAGAATGCTGCACAAAGAAAGGCAGCTAATGTTACCAAAGATCTTGCTTCCACTGGTGGAGGGCCTGTGATGGAACAACCACTCTTGACCACAGAGGAATTCCTGGTGAACCTAGGAACACATGATAGCTCCCAGGCATCCATCACACCATACATTGTGGAGGTGGGTGCCGCATTGTCCACAGCAGAGTAGTGTCCAGGTAAGCATACTGTGTTTACCAGTGTAATACTGTATCAGGCATTGTGGCAGGCTGTACATACCTGTACATGGGTGTCAGGTCTATCTGCACTGCTGGGAGGATTTGGAGTTTATGCTCAGTTATGCACACATACTCAGAATGTCAGCAATACAGCCAGTATCACAGTAGCTACTGTATATGTGGATACATGCACATATTACCTTATAGTGCTTCAACATTTGGTGGTGCTGACAATTACTCTCCCTCACCTTTTCATAGGTCTGTTAGGTGTGGCTCAAGTCCATGATCATGTACCTGTTAAGTCTGATAATGTTTTTTGTGGATCATATATACCTTATGAAAGTTAAGGGCTGCCATATTGCCCTATGTACAAGTGTTGTGTCTCGCCAGAGTAGAATATTTGTATGTTCCATTCTGGAACAGTTAACTATGGTTCATACTCTGAGTAATCACAGGTTTGTATTTGAATGACCATTGACACGTTTACACTTATAGTTATGAGTGGCTACACAGCCTGGTATACATGAGTCAATTACCCCCAGATGCCTGTTCAAACAAAAAAGAGAGATGGTACATACCTGAGGCAGTGACACTAGTACTGGCATATCATTCTCAAGGTAGATATACTGGGTTTTATGTGTAGTTCTATCACGTATAGTGTCATATTGCATACCCTATAGGCAGATTGTATCGGCAACTTTAACTGAATGTGGCCGAAGTGTATGTTATAAAAGGCTTTTCTTGTCTGTGCATGTTGGTGTGAGGGTGTCTGTTGTGCATGGGAGTGGAGATGAGAAGATGCGAGACTGGGAATGCAGTTGAGGATCCTCATTTGTATGAGTCTGTGTGGTTTACCATACATAAAAGTGCAGGTAGTAATGTACTACTTTTTTCTTGTTTTTACAGGTGACCAGGGAAGGGGTTGGATCTGTCCGTCTCACAACCTGATGTCAGTGTCTCATTGGACTCTGATGATGATGGTGGCCATAATGAGACACAGGTGGGGTTTCAGGAGAGGAATCTGTCCCAGAGGTTGACATCCCTCTTCTGCCCCCATTGTCACCGCACACAGTCACTATACCCACACATACCCAATCCCCAGAGGCCACATATATTGGACAGTCAGAGGGTGGGGGCATTGAACAGGGCAGTGTAGCAACTATGAAGTCAGTGAGTGTAGACACTGTCCATAGCCAGATGGCGAGTTTCCACACAGGCAGGTTGACAGGGCTGCTTATAGGAGAACTGTTGTCCATCCGCCACGTGTTGCAGATGTCACATCATGGATCACTCTGCACATATTTCGGGCCATTGTGGAGGCACGGGCACATTCTGAATGCAACATTAGATGGATGCTTAGGTTAATGGATGCAGCACAGTCTGACATCTGTGACTGCCTCCACCTCATTGGGGACACCCAAGATCAGTTCGCTGATGCAGTGGACAGATGGTGGGCTGATAGAGTGTCTAACTTGGACCACACATTGTCTGTGCTGGCACATCTGGTTAGAGTTGGGCATTGGACATGTGGACGTAGGTCAGCAACACCACCTGCTGAGTGTCCATGTAGCCATGCACAATCACACTCCAGTAATGGCAGTACCACCACCAATACAGAGGAAAGTGTGCTGTCCACACTATGATGTGGCAAGCCATGGTCACATGGTCCTGGGGGTCCTGTGGGGGGACAGAGCCCCAGCAGACAGCAGTCACTGTCAGATACTAGCACCGCATCTGACCTTGGGTACGGCAGTGCCAGTGCTACTCCTGGCAGAGCCAGTTCCTGTGTTTATGGCTGTAGACTGTGAACTGTCTATCTGATTAATCTGGGCATCTTGGGGCAATGTAGCAATTGTCTCATGTACACAGGCAACCCCCTCCTCCTCCCATCCAACGCTACAACCTGTGAGAGCTGCATTTATCTATCCAAACTGGAGGTAAAGCTCTCTCCAACCAAGACTGAACTTGACAATCAAGAGAAGAAGGTAAACACTTGCACCACACCACACTCGTCACATAGTCCAACTAAACCTACAGCACCAAAATCCACACATAGAAACACAAAAACATTAATGGAGGCTCTCAATAGTAATTTGCTCAAGCAACAGAGACCTCCAATGCAGAAATGCAAGCAACCTCCACCTCCCAACACAACACAAATGACACATAGCCCACAGACTCAGTGTGCCACTCAACCACAACCCATAAGGCAAAACAACGTACCCAACACACTAATCATAGGTGACTCTATAGTCAGGCACACTGATGTCCCACTCACCAGGCTAAACAAGGAGAAGGTTACTGTCAGCTGCCTGTTGAGTGCCAGGATCCCCCACATAACCCACACACTCAGGTCACTCCACAACAAGTACAAATTTGACTCTATCATTGTACATGTTGGTGTGAATAACCTGAGATGTATCTCCCTGGACTACATGAAAAGAGACATGGAAGAGCTCTCCGATCTTGTAGCCCAGGCAGGTATGACCCTAGTCCTGAGTAGCATCCTGCCATTGCTCAGAATGATACCACAGTACAAGAACAAAATGATTGACTTCAACAATTGGCTAAGCTTCTGGTGTCATTCTAAGGGGATCCAGTATCTGTCTGCCTGGGACGACATGGTCGACAGACCATGATGCTTTGTCAGAGATGGCCTGCACCTGTCATCCTGTGATTCTGGATTTTGTCTAAGGCTAGTGCCCTTTTAGGCAAGGTTAAAATGACAAATTCACCACCGTAACAGGAACAGGCAAGCAAAAACTGAGTATAATGCTACTCAATGCTAAAAGACTAAATCTCAAAATGCACTCTCTCGAGGCATTCCTTAAAATGGAGAACATTGATATCTGTGTACTGACTGAGACCTGGTTCAAGGCTCCAGAGAGCTGCATTACCAGGCTATAACTCATACCACACTTTTCGGCCGCCTTACCTGGACTGGAATAACAAAGGTGGAGGTGTGTCCATATTCATTAAGGATATCCACACCTCTAGGCTAGTTGTGCAGCATAATGCATCCGAGGCTATCCAAGTGCAACTAACTCTGGGCAAAACTGCAATCCAAAATGTAGCTTACTACAGATCCCCACCATGCCCCAGGATTCTCATTCCTCTTTTCTTGATATACTTGAAATATTAGGGTTCAACCAAACACCCTAATAATGGGCAATTTCAACTACCCCACAATTAACTGGGAAAACTACTCATGTACCAATTCCTTCACTCAACGCTTTCTGGAATTCATAAATTTCAATGCCCTGGATCAACTTATCCACACCCCCACCAGGGGCAACAATATCCTAAATCTAGTCATTACCAACATGAGTGACCAGTGTTCCACACCTGAAGTCAACTCCTCATTGGTCAGATCCGACCATAACTAATCATCCCTAGATATACACATCCCACCCCCAGCCCCCACTTAAGGAAACCACAGTAAAAAATGTCTCCAAAGCCAACTTCATGCTTCTTAAGACAGAAGTGTCAAACTTCATGACACCCATGCAGATGAACAAAACAGTTACGACTTCTGAATCCTACATAAATGCACTCTATAAGCACTTACGAGTGCATGGATCATGCTATCCCAAACAGAACCAAGATGCTCTCCTCCAAAAAAGGAGGCCAATCTGGTGGTCCCCTGCCATAAACAAACTCTACAACAGAAGGAAGAAACTGTTGCAAAAGAGAGTAAAATCCCATGAGTGGAGGAGCTCCCTGGTCAGCCTCAGTAAGAAGCTGAGATCCCTTATAAGATCCTCCAAAGCTAGCTACGAATACAAAATTGCCACTGATTCTAGGGACAACCATAAAGCATTCTATAGCTATGTCAAAAATCTCAATGGCAACACCCAGATCTGCTCTGAGTTACAGCACAACGGCATGAAAATTACAGAACCAACTGATATTGCCAACATCCTGGCAGATAGGTTCAGTGATAACTTTACCCCCCTCTCATCCTCTAAAGGGCCCATATCTACACAGGAAGAATGCAGAGTCCCTGTAATCACAACTACACAGGTAAAAGCTGCATGCTCTAAAGCCAAAAACATAGCATCCATGGGACCGGGCAACAACCTAGGCTACATTTTACATGAACTTCAGAACGAACTGGCTCCCCACCTAAGCACCATGTTCAATCATAGCCTCACGTCAGGCTTTGTGCCCACTGAATGGCACACAGCAACAATTATCCCAATCCACAAAGGGGGAGCCACCACTGATCCCAGAAACTATCACCCTATTAGCCTGACGAGCCTGGTCTTAAGGCCACAGAACGTATAATCACGGAACTCATAAACAAAGACATTGGTAACCTCCAAACTCTGGACCCAACCCAATTCTAGTTTGTGAAAGACAGATCATGCCTCCTGAACCTGATCAACTTCTTTGAGGCAGTCACCAAAGCCATAGATGAGAGTAAGGTGGTTCACACAGCCTATCTTGACCTCACCAAGGTTTTCGACACCATCCCCCCATTCTGGAATTATAGCTAAACTCACTAAACTAGGTAAAAATCCCTACATTACAAGATGGGTTGTCAACTGGCTCACTGACAGAACCCACACTGTAAAAGTTGCAGACTCCAAATCTGACTTCAAACCAGTGATAAGTGGAGTACCACAGGGTTCAGTCCTAGGACCTTTCCTGTTTGGAATCTACTTCTTTGATGTACAGGCTAACACAGAAGGCCTTTGGCTAATGAAGTTCACAGATGACTGCAAACAAGGAGTCATAGTCAACTCCCCAAATGATGTTGACATCCTATAGAAGGGCCTCACTGAGACAGATGCCTGGTATCAGAGCCATGGCCTCAAGATCAATGCCAACAAGTGCATTGTCATCCCCTTTGGTAAAAACTCAGTACCCATGAGCTACCACATAGGCAGCAGTCTACTTAATGCCAAATGTATGATAAGAGACCTTGGGACCCAGGTGGACACTAGTCTCTCATTTGATAATCACATCGCCACAGTAGTCAGAAAATCCTTCTACATGGCACACCTCATCACAAAAGGGTTTTCATCTAGGAAAAAAAGAGGACATTGTTCCCCTCAATTCAACACTCATTAGACCCTTTATAGAGTACAACGCCCCTTTTGGAATGTACCTCACAACACATCTGCATCAGCTGAAAAAGCCACAGAAGTACCTCACAAAGAGGATTACTGGCCTCAAACAGATGCCCTACACTGACCATCTAAAACTCTAGCTTTACTCCGTAACATATCGCCTACTCCGAGATGATCTCTGCCTAACATATAAAGCTATGTCAAACCCAGATATGTTGGACATGCTACACCCAAACAAATCACATTCCATCTGAGCTACATAGTCTAGGGACCTAAGCCTTGTCACCACAATAAACAGGACATGCTGGAGGGATAGATTCCTATCCCAGAGATTTCCCATACTCTTTAACAAGCTACCCGTCTATGTCAAGCAAAGTTCCTCATTAGAACTCTTCAAGAAAAATCTTGATGAGTGGATGGGAAATAGGAAATACACCCTTGGACCACTTCTGTGGCTCTGCTTGACAGGGGCACAGGAAAATAACTTTCCTGGGTGGTGTAAGCCAGGGAACCTTGTTGGCTAGGCTTACTTAGGCCCTTGGGCCGATAGCCTAGTGCCTACCTATGAACTTTTGAACCTATGTACTGTCCACTCTAATATTTATGGTCCACAGCTGTCCAACATACACACATGTAGGGCTAGCACTGGACTTGACTGTGTACACGCACACACTCAAACACCACTGTCACATGCAAGTCACCAGCAGACATACACGGCACCTCTCCATGGCCAATCTAACACACACCACTTCCTGACTCACACACACGCTGTCAACATCACAGGCCTCTGGCACCCTCACACCACACCCCTGTGCATGTGATGATACCTGTGACACATCTCTGCCATCCATGCCATTAATGCAGAAAAATACTACTATATGCCTGATGCACAAGGTGTCTATATTACTTGATATGTACTTGTGTAGTGCAATATTGTTTTGCCATGCCACTTGTGTGCTACAACAGGTACTGTATGCTACCATGTGTCATGACTACACATCGCACATTTTGCATCTTTGTTGCATGATGGTGGACAGGGGGTAGGGTTACAGAATGATAGGTGTGTCATGGGCCTGTGTATGTTTCTGTTTCAGGAGTCTGAGGGGATAAACTATGGACACATGGTGGCAATACAGTGGCACAGGATGGCATGACAGAACAGCAGACATATGACATCACAAAGGTACAGCAGTATACATTAATGGCTCCCAAGGTGTATATGTGTAGAACAGTCTATCAGGGACAGTGGGAGCAGTCAGCATAATCATGTATTCATACTTTTTGATAAGGTCTTCTACCTTTGCTACATGTCATCTGGGTTTTGCGAACTTACAAATCTTGAAGCTGTGGCGATGGAGTTGACACATCTACACATATCCTGTGTCCAGGTCAGACAGGTGGCGGACATCAATTATGATTATGTAGAGGAGGCAAATTTAGGGTCTGCATCTAGTTACAGTGTGATAAAATGCATAACCATTGTACGGAGATAGCCCCTATGTATGTGCCCATAGTGCAGCAAGGGAATATGTTTACACACACACTCACAGAGTTGGCTGATGTGAAATTAGAATCCCTACCTATCTACTATTACACACTATAGCTCACAGTACTTATTGCATGCACACCACAGACTTTATCTGATATTAGACTGTCTGCCAGCACCCTTAAGGTGGATGACATCAGCAGACCTTGTAGAGGAGGGCAATTTAGAGGTGAGCAGCTCCTCACAGGGCCATAAAATGTGTAACCATTGCATGGAGATGGCCCATATGAGCATGTCTGTAGTGCTGCAAGGGGATATATTTATACACATACACACATTTGGCTGATGTGAGATTAGAACCTCTACTTATCCACTATTACACACTATAGCTCATAGTACTTATTGCATTCACCACAGGTTGTGTTCGCTGTATGTGTGATTGCAGGCACAGTACTTGTGGAGTATGCAAAGTAATGTTGTTTTAGACAGCATGTATGGTCTACAGAGTGATATTGCTTGGCACTGTTATTGTATCTAGTGTCCTAGGAGTGGAATACCTGTTAATATCCCTGCTATGTGTGTGTACAGTTACCAGTATGGTGATATGTGGCTGGTTGCAGTTAGATAGGCCATAGGCCACCAAGTGGCCAGGGACAATATGGCCTATTCAAAGCATGCATTGAAACAATTGTACATTACAACACCTGCTCACCTGTGTCTGTCTACAAGATGACATTCCACAGGCACAGGGGTCTGTGGGTGAGTGGATTATGTACTGTTGTGGCCTTGGTTCCTTTGGACAACTGTTGCAATGTGTAAGTGCAGATAACCTCAGCATTCCGAGGGTATGCGGGGACATTCTTACATCCCCACATTTATATATATATATATATATATATATATATATATATATATATATATATATATGTGTGTGTGTGTGTGTGTGTGTGTGTGTGTGTGTGTGTGTAGCAGGGATGTCTCTGTAAATGTTTCTGTGTGTGTACATTATGTAAATGTGTTAGACATATGTAGGCAGTCTGTGTATCATTGTAATTTATATAGCTAGATATATCAGTGTCATATGTATATGTGATACATATTGATAGATACACTAATCATGTGTGAGGGGGATAGGGACAGACAGATATGTCTGTATGTCCAGATGTATTTCTACATATCAGGTCTTTCTGAGGAAGAGGCAACAGACTTGCACTCAAGTTAGCTAAGTGTAGGAGTATGCTCAGTGGGACTGTCAGTACTTACAAGGTAACTCCAGGACAGAGCTCTCTGTACTCTGGCCCAGGATCTTGTGTGCTGCAGATATTGGCTATTGCACCTGTTTCCACATTACAGCACTTCCCTGAAATTTTCCAAAGCAATTCCCGGCTGTGTGCTGTACTTAATATGTGACTGGGGTACGTAATGTAACACCACATACAGGGTGACAGTCTGCATACCTCTCACTGCACATGTTTTTGCAGAATGTCCAGCATTTCACCACATATGTCTGATGTGTTCCTCAGACATTTGTGTTGTTCCAGTAAAATAGTATATAATGCAGTCACTGAATTGTACTAACTACTGACACAACTAAGTGACAACCTTTACATCCTGCAGCTATTCTGTTCTGTTGCAACCTGCTGTTATACTAGTCACCTACTAGGTTCATCAGAGCATGTGTAATGTCTTTCTGTAGTTTTAACCCCCCCCATTCTCTCTGACTTTGTCCAGCTTTCCTGCAGTAACAGATTGAGGGCTATGACAATCTGTGGGAATACCACCATACAAGTACCTCACATGCAAAATATTTGGATGCTGCCAGATTCAAATCATCAACACCATCACCCCTGCTAATGTTCCTATCCCAGTGAGCCACACCAGCCACCAGACAGAAAGGTGTCATTCCTCAGCATACAGGCATACATTGTCACCCTTGTGTTACATGAGACATACAACATGTGGCTAGGTTCTATGTCACAACCCTAGAATTGGCTGGTCTGCTGATATATCATTGCAGACTTACTGTTACAGCAGTTGTATGGGAACACTGATGTTTTGGGGCTGAAGGCCAACCAGCCCATGCTCTGCTGGCACAGACAATTATGTGATTGTCCTGTGACCACACTGTTTGTCATCTCCCTTGAATAATGTAGTTGATTTTACAGCCATGTGGCCCAGTGCATGTTATGGAGCACATACTATTTGACAGATTACCTGTTGTCCAAAGTGGCTGTTAGATCTCTCCAAGTAGCCCAGTAGCCCACTGTATTCCCTTGCATACATGCAGCTGGTCCATACATATGTTACTATATTCTAGTATATCTTACAAGTGGTGTATAGGTGAGTGACTTGCCTTACAAATGCAGCAGTTGACAGACCTGTAATTTGGGGCTGACTCTGTCTGATGCATGCAGTACACAGCCAATACATGGTTAAGTGCAGGTTGTGTAGGTTGGCTGGCATCATTTTTATTATATGTATGCAAGTTGGAGTAAGGTGTCAGTCCCTAGGACCCTAGGTTGTCAGTGCATGCACTATACGGTGTCTCTTGGCCAAGGCCAGCATATACTGGGCACTCCTACATCTGCCTATATAGACATCCTCAGAGGTTCCTTCTCCGAGTCCCCATCTGGGTGTGGCTGTGGGGACCTGGGTACTGGTGGGGGGCTGTGTATCCCTTCCCTTTGCTGATCCTGCTGCAGCTGTTTATGCAGTATCATATTGTGTAGCATGGCACATACTGTGAACCTCTGTGCACATGTTGCTGGAGAGTACTGCAGAGCTCCACCAGATATATCAAGGCACCGGAACTGTAACTTCAGCAACTTCTGTGATGTTCCTCATTTGTGCATGTTTCTCATTACAGCATTCTTCCATGGGTGTGTGTGTGAATTTCTGATGGGTATTATCATCCACGGTTCCAGTGAGTAGCCAGCATCCCCCAGTAAATGGCCATGCAGTATGTGCCTAGCAAACATCTGGTACAGATGTGATGCATACCAGATATGGGAGTCATGATAACTGCCAAAGCTGCCACCACACACATTCATGATAATGCCCTGGAATTTGCACACCACCTTGCAGTTGATGAAGTGATACCCCTTGTGGTTGACGTAGATTCTACCTTCCTCACTGGAAGGTGCCTTGATGTGTACGTGAGTGCAATCTATGGCACCCAGTACCTCAGGGTAGTGTGCTACATGGTAGAAGTGTTGCATACTGCTGGCCCTTTTCTCAGGGGTGTGGGGAAAATAAATGTGCTCACTGGCATGTGGTAGCATAGCATCTAGGAACTGCTGGAGTACCTTGAATGCTGATGCTTGTGAAATCCCCATAATCTCCCTAAAGTATCTGTAACTAGTACCCTATGAGCTACACATGCCTTTGTTTCCAATGGGTGGGTTCCCTTCTGTTGGCTCTGGGTCTGTGTTGAGGGCAGCAGAGCTCAGTGAGTTCTTGTAGCATGCCCCTGTCCACCCTGTAGCACTCTACAATCTCCAGCTCATGTAGCCCCTGGAAGATTACCTTAGGTCTGAGCACTCTTCTCCTTCTCAGTCTATGCCTATTGTCAGCCGCAAAAGCAGCAGCATTGACCTCAGCATCTAGCACATACAGATGTAGCAGACCTGCAGCAACCTCTAGCATTCTTTCAGTTAAAAATCCCAAGTCTGTACTCCACTGGTGCAGAGTATGAGGGTGAAATCAGATTGTAGGGTGTTTGCAGCTTTTATAGTGCTGTGCTATAGGTGCAGTCTGTGTGATTGGCTACCTATGATTCCATCTGTGCTAGTTTAATTGAAACAGGGGTCATCAGTAATTAATATACCATTGGCTTTCTCAGCCAATTTTTTTTTCTTTTTTTTTTGGACAGCCTTCCTCGCTGACCACTGTGGTGTGCCATGCAAACATGCGCTGCAAAGGTAAACAATGGTCAGCAGTCACTGCACACACCTCCATGAAAGGTCATACTCAGCATGGTAGCTTGTGGCACAAATACACTGAAACATGTGCTCTGAAGATAAACAAAGCTTAGCAGTCAGTGTACACACCCTCTTGTTGAGCACAGAGGTGCCACGCAAACAGGCTCCACTGAGCTACAATGAGCTAACACATTCTCAGACACACCCCACCCTCGATGTCAGCTACCTCTTCTCTGAAAACCAACACAGTTCTGTGCCTACATGGTTGGGATCTGCAGACACGGATACCCATTTGTGCTATTCAATAACCTCACCTTATTTGCATAGGGATTCATGCACACAACCTGGAAACTACATGGTTCCAAGCCCTGCCTCATTGGCAACAGCACCATTCCACCATTGTAGATACTCCATGCAGGGTCCTATAATACATTACTGTCACATACTAATAAATGTGTTTTTTTACACTCATTTTTATTTTATTTTTTTATAACAGCATGTTTGCTCACTGCGACGTGCCACATAAACATACCCACATCATTAAAAAAAATAAAATTATTTTAAATTAGTTCCCATATGGTTTTGGACACATGGTGGATAATTTTGCACATATCTGTGCCTGCTATGCTATTTCTATCCATCGAACTACACTTTTGCAGCCCCTGTTGTCTGTTTAAAATCCTGTACATGGAATTTTTCCATGTACACTATGGACACCAACACAGGGTCTGCAGGACTGCCTATCTGCTTGCTAGATCACTCTACCTCCCTCATTTCCATGCAATTCACCTGTTTATGAGGTGATTTGCATGCCATGGATGCTTCTGTGTTGGCATCTGTGTGTGTGTGTGTGTGTGTGTGTGTGTGTGTGTGTGTGTGTGTGTGTGTGTGTGTGTGTGTGTGTGTGTGTGTGTGTGTGTGTGTGCAGCCCAGCTCTGTTTACTGGATTGCAAACCTGCTTGCTTTCATGTAAGCAGTGTGCCATGATACCTACATGGAAAAAAGTCCATATAGGCTTTATTAAGTTCCCTTCATTGTGTTTGTTACTGCACTGAAACTGAAAGATAACATCCATTTTTATGGAATGGCTATAAAGCAATTTAATTTCAACTATTTAAGTTTTGCAAGTTAACCTTCTGTATTCCAGTTTCCCATTTTAAAATATATACACCTAAACAGTTACAATAGTGTATGTACATTTCTGTTGTGTCACAGTAGGGTACTTTGTGGATACATTTTTCAAGCTCAGTACTTTACAACCTTTTTCAACCCAGTTTTGTACCAGTAGTTTGATATATACATAATGTACAGTTCTAATATATTTTTAGCACAAGCATATGAATCATGTTGATATTCACAAATGACATATAATTATTTACAAAATTCAAGATAGCTGGGCTGGCAGTATCTGCTTTCATGACATCACCATCTTTGGGGGATTCGATGATTGCACTCAGTTTGCAGTCATCAGTAAACTTGATAAGCCATAGGCCATCTATTTTTGCCTGGACTTCTGAAAAGAGATATCAAACAGTAGATAACTGGTAACAGGTCTGCTAGTAGAGTTGGCATCCTCAGTTTTGACTGCATGTGTTCTGTTTGTGAGCCAGCTGGCAAGCCATCAAGTAAAGGAAAGGTTAATCCCCAGCTGGGTGAGATTACCAATGATGCCTGAGTGAGGGATTGTGTCAAAGGCCTTGGCTAGGTCGAAATTTATTTAGTTAACATTTGTTTACCAGGAAAGTCCAACTTGGAATTAAACCAATTTTCAACAGAGGCCTGGGGAGAAATGCTCTAGATGCATGTCTTTGTAACGTGGGAAGAAACCGAAGCACACGGAAATAATTCACACGAATGCAGGGAGGGCATGCAGACTCTGCACAGAAGGCACTCTGTCTGAGAATTTAACTGGAGAACCTCTTGCTGTGAGGCAACAATTCTATCACTGCATCGCTGTGCCATTCAAGAGATATGTAGTGTGAACTGTGTTGCCTTCATCCATGGATTTGGTGTCATTTTTAAAGAAGTTTAACAGGTTTAGCAAGCAAGATCTGCCCTTAATGAAGCCAAACAGGGTTGAGTCAAGAGCTTGGAGGCTACCTATATCCTCATTGATAAGATCCATGATGATTCTCTCCATGGCCTTGCACATAAGACTGGTTAAGCATATGGGTCTATAGTTCCTGGGATCGGTTGAGGGACCTCCTTTGTGCATGGGGATTACAGTTGCTGTTACCATTCAGCTGAGACAAATCCAGTGCTTAGAATGAGATTGAAGAGTGTGCTCAGTGGTTCTGCTAACTCTTGTTTTCAACCATTTAATAGGAAGCCTGAGATGTTGTCTGTTCCAACAGTGGTTGTATTTTTGGCCTTGGAGAGTGCAGCTATGACCTGCTCTCTGGAAATATGAGGCAGAGAACTGTTGAAAGACATGGTATGGGATATGATTGGTGAGGACAGGGGACATGACGTTTTTGCCAAACCTGTCCGATAACAGGTTGGTTATGTCCTCGGGTTCATTATAAGTGGTACTGTCAACAGCTAGTTTGGCACTAAGCTGGGCTTTCCCTTTTAGATTTCAAATATAGCTAAAGAATGCTTTGTGATATACCTTAGCCAGGGATGCTAATTTGCTTTCATAATTAGCTTTAGAGAACTTTACAAGATCCCTAATCTGCTTGTTTATGCATTGGAGGGAGTTCTTCCTTTGCTGCGACCATTCCCTCTTGTTTTTTGACAGCAGTTTTTTTTCCACTTATTGCATAACTTATTTATGCTGCATGTCCACCAGGGTGGCTTATTTTTTTCTTGAGGATCTTGATTTGATCCCTTCCAGTATGGCTGAGTCTATACATTTATATAGGTGTTTATACAGGGCATTTGTGTGCACCTCAGTATAGGGGTCATTGCTGTCAGTGTTGGCAGGGGTTCTGAAACTATTGATGCCATCACTCAGTAGGCTATAGTTTTCTTTGGAGAAATATTTTAACCTTTTTGTTCCTGAAGGTGGGTCAGGTATGATCATTACTTTGAACGAGACTGATTTATGATCTGACTTTACCAGGGATGGCCCAACACATGGGGTGGTGTAGTGATCCTCCATGTTTCTGAGCACTATGTCAAGGATGTTAGAGCCCCTTGTGGTGGTGCTGATGATCTTCTCCAGAGCATTTGTGTTAATAAAGTCCAGGAACCTTTGCTTGAGTGTGTTTGTGCTCTTAAAAGTTAGTGAATCGATGGAAGGATACTTAAAGTCACCCATAACCAAGGTATTTGGCTGTACTTAGAGTGACTCAAGTAGGTCCAGTTAGGCTCTGTGATTTTTGTGGTTCATGGTGGGGAGACCTATAGCTAGCAATGACATGGAAGGGAGGTGTTTCCTGCAGTTAGATGGACTTGGAACAACTCTAAGGAGTTGTACTGTTTAACCTGTCTAGAGGTGTGTATGTTTTTAATGAAGATGGATACTGCTCCTCCCTTGTTTTTTATGTTCTTTGTGTGGTCTGAATGTGTGGAAGGCATTGTAGCCCTGCATGGCCAGGGTACTCTCTGAAGCCTTGATCCATGTCTCTGTGACTGCGCAGACATCAGCATCTTCCAGGGTGAGAAGTGCTTCAAGTGAGTCCAGTTTCTGATGTAGACTTCTAGCATTAATTATTATAACCCTGAGTTTGTTTCTGGAGGATATTGTTACATTGAAAAGTTTGTTCTTATGACATTGCCTAAAAAAGGCACAATGGGGGAGGGAAGTACATTTGCCAGCAACCTAAAGCCTTGAGGCAACAGATGAAGACAATATCTAGAAAAACAGTGTGGCCTGTCGACCATATCATCCCAGGCTGTCAGATACTGGATCTCCCTGGACTGATACCAGAAGCTAAGCCAATTGTTGAAGTCAATCATTTTTTGTTTCTATTGTGGCATCATTCTGGGTGAGGGAAGAATGCTGCTTAGGGCTAAGGACATACCTCCCTGGGACACCTAACCTGAAAGCTCCATCATGTCTCTCTTCATATTGTCCAGTGAGGTACAGCTCAAGTCATTCACTCCAACATGGACAATGATAGAGTCATAACAGTACTTGTTGAGAGACTTGAGTGCATGCGTGATTTGGCAGACCCTGGCACCAGACAGGCAACTGACCCTGACCTTCTCCTTGTCCAGCCTAGTGAGGGGGACATCTGTGTGTCTCACTATGGAGTCACCTATGACCAAAACATTTGGTTTAGATATATTTTGCCTTACGGGCTTACTGGGTGAGACACTGATGTGTGTGTTATTATGGGTAATGAGTGCTGTTGGGACCATATTGTATGCAGAAGGTTTGCACTTCTGAGGTCTTTGCTCTTTTGGTATATTTCTAGTGAGTACCTTTGCGTATGTGGATTTATGTGTTGTGTGCTTGGTATGTGTGGGAGTTGGAGTGTGGCTGCTGATAACCTGCTTGGTATTTAGTTTATTGTTACATGAGATAGAGAAACCATTGATTCTATATTCATAGTATACATCTCTCACATATTGTATTTGCATGTTTTAGGAGTAGTAGTTTGTATACATGAGGTAATTGCTACATTGCCTCAGGATGCCTATGTCAATCAGGCTGACTGGAGAAATGGTGGGAAACTGACCCTCCATTATACTAGGTGTATTTTGTAATAAGTGGTGGAGGGTGGACTAAATGGACTAGGTTCTGTTCTAGAACTAGTAAAATCAGCTAATCTATGGGATGTTTAGGGGTAGAAACCTTCATCAGTGCTTCAAAAATCATAGCTGGGTTGCTGTCTGGGCAGCAATGTGCAACTGAGTTGTGCGCTGAGATGTAGGGAAGATTAGGAAGGTGCCCTAGCAGTTATCTAGGTAAAATTTGACTTTTTAAGTGTTTGCATCTGTACACAGCAGTGCTAACCTCCATTGAATGGTGCTCAGCTATGTAAATGCTGTTTAAATATCAGCTAAGTGAAACTTTTTTCAAATATTCCAATCGATAAGAAAGCCTGAGACTGAGCCTTTTTCCAACAATCCCCAATTCAGATCGGTCCTTCACTATACTCTTGTGCCACGAGGGTGCATTAGGGCCCGCTTAATGTAAGATGACTGGCTTTTGTCTCAGAAAATTCCATTTGTCACCACATTTTCCTTAGGAATGCAACAGTAAATGCACATCAGTATTAAAAACTCTGTTTATTGTAAGAAATGTGTCATTACTGCTTTCTGTATAAGCGCAATGTAATGTACCTAAATAATGTTCAAATGTTCAATGATATGTAATGTAGAATGGACATAAATATACAGGATGTGCACAATAGTTTTGTTATAATTATTGAATTGCCACATATCAAAAGTATGTGTTTATGACAGCACTGTATGTGTTATGAAATAAGTATGTATGTAACATAACCCACTATGTCTTACTAAGGTCATGCAACTGCATGCATCTGAGATGTATTTACAAACACAAACACTGCCTTTACATAGAAATACAGTCCAATGACTTAGTAAAGTCACAGCCATATAGGCTCTCTTCATAGTTTCATAGTTTCATAGTATAGTACTAGGCTATCTGCCCTGGGGCATTTGTATGCCTAGCCATAGTGATGTGGCTTTTGCCACCCCATGAAATGGTACAAAAATGTACAGAATAAATCTAGAATACTGTGCCTCTGTCTAGTAGTGACACAATGAAGGTCCCCTTATATAATAGAATTAGTTTACTGTGCCCCTGTCTAGCAGTGACACAGATGTGACCCCTGGGGTAAACTTACGCTCTCCCATCCACTCATCAAGATTTCTCTTGAAGAGAGTCAGTGAGGGGCTCTGCCTAATACGAACTGGGATCCTGTTCCAAAGCATGGGAAACCTCTGGGTTATGAATCTATCCCTCCAGCATGTCCTATTCATACTTTTGCCGAGGTTTAAGTCTTTAGCTCTCGTGGTCCTGATGGATTTGGATTTTTTGAGGTGGAGCATGTCCATCAGATCCTGATTGGACATGGCCTTGTACATCAGGCAGAGATCACCTCTGAGCAGGCGGTATGCTACTGAATAGAGCTGAAGTTTCTTTAGTCTGGCAGAATAAGACATATGTTGGAGACCCTTGATCCTTTTGGTGAGGTACTTTTGTGGTCTCTCCAGCTGTTGCAAATGCCGGGTGAGGTACATACCAAATGGGGCATTGTACTCAATCATGGGTCTGATGAGGGAGGAATATAGGGGTACAATGACATCCTTGGATCTGGATGTGAATCCCTTCATGATGAGGTGTGCAAGGTAGAATGTTTTTCTAACCACTTTGGCAACGTGGGTGTCAAATGATTGGTCGCTGTCTACTTGGGTCCCTAGTCTCTGATTACTTTTTCCGTACTCAGTGGGTTGCTGTCTATGTGATAATTTGTGGGTACTTTGTTTTTTCCAAAAGGGATGACTATACATTTTTTGGCATTTAGTTTAAGGCCGTGACTACGGCACCAGTTGTCCGTTTCAGTGAGGCATTTTTGTAGGATGTGTGTGTCTGCTGGTGTATCGACTATGGCACCTAGTTTGCAGTCATCTGCGAACTTTGTCAGCCACAGCCCTCCCATGTTTGCTTTAACATCTGAGAAATAAATACCGAACAAGAGGGGTCCCAGGACAGATCCCTGTGGGACACCACTTGTGACTGGCTTTGAGTCTGACATTGCTCCAGCGATTTTAACTTTATGGGTTCTATCCTTTAGCCAGTTTGCAACCCATCTAGTGACATAAGGGTTTACTTTTAAGCTGTTTAGCTTATCTATGATGCCTAAGTGGGGTATTGTGTCGAAGGCCTTAGCCAAGTCCAGGTATGCTGTATGGACTGCTTTGCCCTCATCAATGGCTCTAGTGACTGTTTTGAAAAAGTCAACCAGGTTTAAAAGGCAGGATCTGCCCTTTACAAAGCCGAACTGGGTGGGGTCAAGTGTCTGTAGGTCCCCTATGTCTCTGTTTATGAGTTCCATAATGATTCTTTCCATAGCTTTGCAGACCAGGCTAGTTAAGCTTATGGGGCGGTAGTTACAGGGTCTGTAGAGGCACCCCCCCCTTGTGGAGTGGGACCACTGTTGCTGTACGCCAGTGTTCAGGTACATATCCCGAAGTAAGGCTAAGGTTAAATAGCATTTTTATGTGTGGGTTTAGCTCCTCTTGGAGTTCACGTAACACGCACCCCGGGATACCGTCAGGTCCCATTGATGCTGTGTTTTTTGCTTTGTTTAGGGTGGTTCTCACTTGGACATCTGAGATGACAGGGAGATTACATTCAGCTGGGATAAGTATTTCTTCTTTTGGGGGTGAAGGAGGGGAGAAATTTGCACTGAACCTGTCAGCCAGAATGTTAGCAATATCTGTGGGTTCAGTGTATTTTTTGTTATGAACCAACTCTGAGCATATCTGAGGGTTTCCTCCCAGGTTTCTAACATAGCTGAAGAAGGCTTTGTGGTTATCTTTAGTGCCCTTAGCGATTTTTCTCTCAAAGTTTGCCTTGGATGTTTTTATGAGAGAACGTAGTTTTCTGCTAATGTTGATCAGAGATGTCTTCCCTTCATGGGATTTCGCTCTGACGTGCAGTAGCTTCCTTCTTTTGTTATACAATTTGTTTATGGCTGAGGTCCACCAGACAGGACGCTTACATTTGGTGGAGAGGGACTTGGATTTGTTTGGGATTGCATGATCCATGTATTCTTGGAGATGTCCATAGAAAGCATTTGTGAAGGATTCGGCATTGTGGGGTGTGGTATCCACTGGCACAGTGGGCTTAAAGGATACCATCTCAGTCTTAAGAACAGTGAAGTCTGCTTTTGAGAAGTTTTTAACTGTGGTCTTTTGTGCTGGGGGTGGAGGTGGGATATGTATATCCAGGGTGATTAGTTTGTGGTCAGATCTCACTAGTGAGGGGTATACTTCCGGTGTGGAGCATTTTGTCACCATGTTTGTGATGATCAGGTCTAGTATATTATCTCCCCTAGTGGGAGAGGTGACTAGTTGTTCCAGTGCATTTGAATTTATGAATTCCAGAAACCTTTGGGCTAGGATATTAGGGCTAGAATAATGTACCCAATCTATGTTTGGGTAGTTGAAGTCTCCCAGTATGATGGTATTTTGTGATACATTCATATCCTCCAATGTCTTCAGGAAGGCTGAGTGGGGTTCTTGCGATTGGGAGGGTGGTCTGTAACATGCTACCAGTTGTATAGCAGTTTTGCCTGTGGCTAGTTGCACCTGTATGGTCTCTGATGCTTCATGTGTTGCTACTAACCTGGAGGTGTGGGTGTCCTTTATGAATATGGACACTCCCCCTCCCTTTGTGGTTCGGCCTGGGTTTTGGGGCCGAAAAGCATGATACGAGGTATAGCCTGGTAGCACTGGGGTGCTCTCAGGAGCCTTGAGCCAGGTTTCAGTTACTGCACAGACGTCGATGTTCTCCATGCTGAGGAGTGCATCAAGTGCCTGCATCTTGAGATTTAGACTTCTGGCGTTGAGCAGCATTACCTTTAGTTTTTTTCATTTTTGTTTTCTAAGGAGGTGGGTTTGTCTTTTGAGCCTTGCCTAAAAAAGGCACTATGGGGGTGGCAAGAGCCTTAGCCAATATCCGGAAGCCCAGTGGTGACAGGTGTAAGCCATCCCTTGCGAAGCAGCGTGGCTTGTCCAACATATCATCACAGGCAGACAGACATTGGATCCCCTTAGAATGACACCAGTACTTGAGCCAATTCTTAAAGCTGATCATCTTGTCTATGTATTGTGGTATCATTCTTGGTGAGGGCAAGATGCTGCAAAGGGTCAGGGTCATACCAGCCTGGGCTACATAATCGGAGAGCTCCTCCATGTCTCTTTTCATGTAGTCCAGGGAGGTACATCTCAGGTCATTCACACCAGCATGGACAATGACGGAGTCATATTTGTACTTGCTTTGGAGTGACCTGAGTGCTTGTGTTATGTGGCAGATCCTAGCTCCCGATAGACAGCTCACAGTCACCTTCTCCTTGTTCAGCCTGGTCAGTGGGACATCAGTGTGTCTGACTATGGAGTCACCTATTACTAGTGTATCAGGCAAGGTGTTTGGCCTTAAGGGCTGTGATTGGTTGACACACTGATTTATTGAAGTATGTGTTGCATGCGTTTTGTTTTGAGGTGGTGGATTTTTGTATGTCTGCTTTGGGAGCCTCTGTTGTTTGGTAAGTTTTTTATTAGAGCCTCCGAGTATGTCTTTGTGTTTTTATGTGTTTGGTTTGCAGTTGTGTTAGGTCTATGTGGGACTGGGATTGTTGTATGTGTGGTTGCCATCTCCTCCTGTCTGGTCATGCCAGCCCTGAGTTGAGAGAGTTCAGCCTCCAGTTTGGCTAAATAGTTGCATCTCTCACATGTATTTGTGTTTGTTGGGAGGAGGAGAGGGTTGTCTGTGTACATGAGACAATTGTAGCATTGTCTCAAGATACCCAGATTGACCAGCTGAACTGGAGACGATGCCAGTAATCTACCACTCAACATGCTAGAACAGTATAAGGTAGTGGTATACCTTTAAGGGAAGTGGATATTCACAGGGGTGGTAAGTAGATGTAGTGCTTTACTTAGTACGAGAGTGCTTACTTAGTAGAGAAGTATTGAGAACAAGTGCTAGGCTTATACTACAGTGAGTAGTCTGGTTATACTAAGAGTAGAGCTTCCTTAAGGGAAAATTTGAAGAGCAGACTTGGCGGAGCCAGGAAAAGTTTAACCTTGTTTAACCGCTATGCGCACGACCGCGCAAAGCCGTGCAAATGCAGATTTTAAACAGTGAACTACAAAAGAGCTTGAAATGGTCCCAAACAACCAATTACTACAGCTTCTTGTGCTGAGGTCACTTCCCCCAAGGACAGGTAGGCTGCTCAAGGCTCCCCACTCCCACTGGTGAGCAAAGAAACTTCCTTCTATCCAAGTAAGGTAATGGGCAACACAGGAACTACACCACAGCCCAGAATACAGCAATGCCTGCAAACTGGTCTAAACTAGTCGAGGAAGGCGGGAAAACAAGGATTATTTTTTTTTGTTTTTTTGGTAGAAACACACAGAAAATGCAGAAACAGTGATAAATTAGTTACACAGGCTAGCACACTTTAGTGGGCAGCCTCCACAGTTAAATTAAACAAACAAACAAGCAAACTTTCGATCAAATTCGACTAAAATGTAACTTTAAGTGCAGATTTTAAAATAATGCAGCAATCAGTTAAAAAACAGTTCAGGCTAGTTCAATGTACGCTACAGAAGCTATTTCAAGTGAAAAAAAAGCAAAGATACTTAAATCCAGAAGGTAGTCATTATTCGTACATTTGATATTAAATTAGTGTACTTCCAATTATTCTACCAAATAAGCTATCCTATTGCAGTGACAATCAGCAAAGTTTAACAATTTATCCTTTTGTTTTTTCTTGTGTTTGATTCCCAGCGGTACTACTCAGTCCTACCAGTGTCTAACTCCCAACATGTTATTATGTGAGAAGTCACACCATTTTTCCTCTGAACAACTGTAATCATAATCAAAAGCATAAAGCATATCAGAGTTTTACATTTCAACATGTTTCGCTAGTTTGAGCATCACACGTGGCCAAATCTCTCTGCCATTTTTAACACCTTCTGTGTTTCTTGATGTACTGAGTGCCAATGTGTCTGCACGTCATTGCTGTACTTCAAGTAGAGCAAATGCAGTTGGTATACTGTGCATCTTTGTGAAAAATCTGTTGTATGTGAAACTTGATTTGGATGCCATTTCAGACCCATATTTCTAGCTTGACTGCTTCAGACATGGCTAGTGATGGTAGGAATGGTGTTCCATTTAGGGCACAAATGTGGGGTGTTGAGGAGTCCAGGATTTTTGTGGAATTTCTCATGAAGCAGTGCAGCTGGAAGATACTACAGGGGGGGGGAATATAGCAAATCTCAGTATAAGCCTAAGGCTTGGAATAGCTTGGCCAAGGTTGTCTTCAGTGCAACTGGCATCCCACACACTGGGGAGCAATGTCATTACCACTGCAGTGACAGAAAGAGGTGCA
This sequence comes from Protopterus annectens, assembly GCF_019279795.1. NCBI lineage: Eukaryota > Metazoa > Chordata > Ceratodontiformes > Protopteridae > Protopterus > Protopterus annectens. Next base: position 1,649,361,607 of record NC_056733.1, read on the forward strand.
AGAGCGACCCCCTTAGCTGACAGGAGGATAAATTTAAGACTGCAAACACCATTCAGTTGTGCAGGTATATGATATGACATTTATTAGCCAGCCAAGGCAGGTATTCATTATTTTTTCATTTTTTTTTCTGCTGTACATCTGCAGCAGAGATAGCAGAAAACTATGAGGTACAGCAAGACAGATTAAGCCACCTCAGTGAGGCACAGGGTAAGTACATATCTTTCTAATTGCAAGGCACGGTCATATTCTTAGTCAATCAGTGCATATCTTTTTGAGAAGGCATACCTTAAATTCTATAAAGCCTATACACCTGGTCCAATAGCTTTTGGTTATTGCATTAGGCAATGAGTGCATCAGATTAATTGCATGTGGGTTCAATACCAAGAAAGAGATGTTCATTTTTTACAGGCTCCTTTTTATAAAACATTTTAACTTCAATACTGCATATCATTAACAATTCAATATTTGCAAATGCAGTTATTATCTTAGAAAACCGATATCTGATAGAGCACATTGATAAACATGACTCTGTTTGTCATAGCATACTACTGTAATTGATTGATTTTATGACACATTCATGCCTTCTCATCATATCTGTATGTGATAAAGGTGCACTTATGTAATTCTCATAATGTTTTATGTATTGGAATAATTAAGTAATGTAGCATGCCATTCATCTCATTTTCTATTTTTGTCACCCCCATCTTATCTCTCCTTTTCTTTTTATTTTTGTAATACATTGCTGCTGAAAACAAAATGATCATCAGCAGTGGGAGGTAGACAGACTGCTATGGTCTGGCCCAGCATACTTCCACAAGGTGTCTACAGTGGCACCACCACAGGCAGTACAGATACCCAGCACATCTGATTCACAACCTGTCAGTATTGCCTCCACAAATTCTGCTCTACCTGCTTCATCTGCATCAGGTAACCTTGCCCTGGCTACTGTTGCAGTGGTACCTGCTGAGAGCAGTAGTAGTAGTGATGTTGGTTTTGTCACCCAATAGGCACTGACAGGGCTGTTGAAGGACATTATGGAGTATAGTCTTGCTGCTCTAATTGGCAGGGTTGAAATGGTCCTGCATCAGATTGCAAACACTATGCCATGTCCAGCCCTGACCCAGGCAGCTGATATCAGAGACAGTAAAGGCAGTTCAAAGGGTAAGAACTAGATTCCCACTTTTCTCAAGCTGGATGCTGATGCATTCCTGAGCTCGTCTATCATGATGTCCTCCAACCTTTTGTGTCCCTGCCTTTCCTAAATATCTTGTATGCCTACACCTGCTGCTTCACCTACCCTACATACCTGCACCTCTCATTACTAAGCATCTTCCCCAGCACTCCTTTTTCTGAAAAAATGGGCACCTGTCCCACATAAAAAAAATACTCCTATACATAGCTCTCCACTTCCCCATTGTATCATCATGATGCACCTGATTTGGTCCAATTAGCTATACAGCATTATTCTGTTGTTGTCACCCATCCTTGATGCATTGACTTTCCAAAGACATGAAATTGTGTGCACAATAGTACAATTATGTTGTGAAAACATGGATAGCTATGGTGCACTCCCACCACCCTCCTGCAAATATCTGCAATATTTCTCCTTTGTCCTACCCTCTGTTTGCCATGTTCATTTTCAATACTGTCCTATTAACCATTTTTTTACACATTTAATCTGGTCAAAAGATGGAATCACACACACTACACATAGGCAGAAAAGGCCCATCAAAAATCCATTGCTTTTTGTCCTTAGCATTTGCACAGAGGTTGGCAACACACACCAATGTTGAGTGGCACTGCATACAGTTCAACTTTCTATGGTAAAAGCTAAAGATTTTAGTTTTAGCTGCAATAGTCTAGTTATATTTCTGCAAATGTGTTTAAATTCACTGTGCTATGGAAATATTGAGTAAAGGCATGCTACAGATGTTACTGAGAAACAGTTAGTGTAACAGTTTTTAGGCCGCTGGATGGAATGAAGCAGCAGTTTTTAAGTGGCAAGTGCAGCTAATTCCCCCTGTCTGTAAAGTGATGCTTTTCTATAGTGTCATTGGTACAATTACAGCTCTGGGTCAAACTCTTATTGTATGAGATTTTTAATTTCTATCATACAGTTAACTGCAAACATCTGTATTTATTTCCCTTTCCTAAATTTCCATAACCTACCATTTAAATACTGCAGTAAGAAAGCATTTGCAAAAACATTCCAGCCTCAACCGGGAGAATTAATAATGTACCCTTATTCTGCTTATGTCTTAATGTTGGCTGTACTCTCCTATCCCTTATTGCTCTGTATAGCAATATTTTACAGAGCATGACAGATAAATATTGAGAAAATAAGCAAGAGTGGCATACCATACAGATGGTTCTGCATATCCCAAAAAATACTGTTGATATTCCTCTCCCCATCTCTCTCTCTCTCCCATTAAGCTGTCACTATCCCTTAATTGTGCGATTTAAAGTGTGTGAAGTAGGAGTTCCTTTGCATTGTGATGAGATAATGCTTATATTTTTGCATACTTTCAAGGGTTCTAATCCAGGCAATAGCTAAGAGTTCTAACTGTTTTTAATACACTGTTTTATGTGTTGCTGTTGAGTATATATCATTATAATCCAGTATTATCCTGCTTCTATCAGAATTTGCTTGGTCCTTGCCTCCTTCTCCCCTGTCTATGTATCTTCTCCCTTCTATGTCATTAGTCTTCTTCTTTTGCTTTTGCATGATGCCTATTGCTAAGTACCAGACTAAGGCACGATGGAAGTATACAGATAATGACAAAATCTTTGCATTTGGCTGCATTATTCTGGTGCCCTTCATATTGCTGAGCTTAGCCATGTTTAGTCAGGTTAATGTACTTTTGAACAAGCTGAAAAGTTGAATGTACGGCATACAGTAGACATGAGGCTAGCGAAGAGTGATATATATACATTTCCCTTTTCTGTGATTTGTTGTCACATGGTAACTTTGTAAAGTAGGAGTTATTATGTAGTGTACTAAGAAAATACTCGGGTCTACAGACTTTTCTTGGAATACTCTCATGGTTCAAATCCAGATGTATTCCATGATGTTTTTGAATGTTTTGTATGACTCCTGTGTGTATGCAACTGTTGGCTATACCTTTTCATAACACACTATTATCTTTCTGCTGTATTAATGTGCATGCTCCCTGTTGTGAAGCCTGTCTTGTACATATCTTGTGTGACTAGTTAGCATGATAAAGCCATCAGTAACACAACACAAATATGTGTAGAAATGAAACATGAACCAAACTCTTATTATGTGTATATGTGTATTCTTGTCAAGAATTGCCTACCTGTACCCACCACTTCTTTGTCATCCATTACACCTCCTTTTTTCAAAACTGTTTCCATAAGCCATCATTTTTACACCAGCAATAACATACTTGGTCACTTATGTCTTTCATAATACAACTGCAACATACATATAAGGACTGAAGTTTTTATGCTCAACTTCTGAGAGATATGCTTGGCTATAATCACCTGCATTAGAAGCTGAAGTTAAGTACAAACTTGCAGTTTTAAAAGTACTGTTTTTCATTTTGTCTGTACCTAATTGTGTTTCACTGAATAGTGTGTGTGTGCATGTGTGTGCTGTGTCTCTCTCTGCTATAAGAGGGGGTGGTGGTCTTTTCACTTTTTATCTGATATTTAACTGTTAGCCTAGAGGGATTCCTCTATATGTTAAGTGCTAGCCACAAAGTTTGAGAAATCATTTTATGCTCAACTTCTGAGAGACTTGCTTGGCTATACTCATCTGCATTAGAGGCTGACGTTAAGTACAAACTCGCAGTTTTAAAAGTACTGTTTTTCATTTTTTCTGTACCTAATTGTGTGTTTCGCTGAATAGTGTGTGTGTGTGTGTGTGTGTGTGTGTGTGTGTGTGTGTGTGTGTGTGTGTGTGTGTGTGTGTGTGTGTGTGTGTGCTGTGTCTCTCTCTGCAGTTTGTTCCCACCCTCCCTCCCTGTTCTTGTTTTGGTGTTAGTGTTGGTGGCTCTGGAATTGCCCATCCCTCCTGTACATTTGTATTTCACCACTCCTCCTGAGTCCATCTCATTTGCTCACTTAACCAAATACAGTGAGATCATATTCTGAGTCTAGTGTTCACTCTACTTAATACAGAGAGAAGATTTGAGAAGGCCAACCCACTTAGGTTATTCCTTCCTCTCTCCTTTCACTTTACTAACAAAAAAAAATTGCACTTTATTCATCTCCTTTTACTGTATTTGTGTTTCCTCCTACTTTATTTTGCTTTTGCCTCTTCTTAAAAGTACTCAATTTTATTTATTCTGCTGCATTTATCACTGCTTGGTAGTAGCCTGATTAAATTGTAACTTTTATTCTAAATCTTTTGGTTTAAGCAGTTGGGCTTCATACTGGTTGTTTTACATTAAGGTTTGTGGTCTGCACTGTTGTGGCAGGACAGGTAGCTTACATCCTTCTAAGCTGGGAATTGCTGATGGAAGGCTCAGTGTCTGCTATTCCACAAGTGTATTAGTTCTGCTTTAAGCACTTGGGCTTCAGGCCAGTTATTCTATCTTAAGAATGTTTGTGGTCTGCACTCTTGTGGGAGGAGAGGCTGGATTCTGTCCTTCTGAGCTGGGAATTTCTGGTCACAGGCTTATTGTGACTGCTTACTTGAACTGTTTCTTTCTAAAATTGGTGCAGCTTGTTGCTGTAGCATAGGACCAGATTCAGACCTACTGAATCTAGCTTTGTTTGTATAACTTGAGCACTGAACCAGGCCATCTTTTTTTCGGAAGGTTCCCCTGCACCCTAGTATTGGAATTGTGCAGTTAGAACTTGTCTGATTGAAGACTGCTGGAACAGAGCTCAGTTTTGAACTTTTTTCTGGTTAACTGGGTAACTTCTTTAAATCAGTTTGTTCATTTTCTATTGTTTTTTATATATATATATATATATATATATATATATATATATATATATATATATATATATATTGCACTTTATTCATCTGCTTTTACTGTATTTGTGTTTCTTCCTACTTTATTACTAGGGGCATTGACTACAACTCTGAACTGAGATATATAACAATAAGCATCCTTTTCTGTGCATTTAAAGTGTTTTTCTTATTGTATCTGCTTTATTTTCTGAAATAAATACTTGTTTCCTACCTTTCTAAGCTAGTATAGTCCAGTTTTCAGGTTAGTGCTGAATTCAGGGCTGTGTTACAAATTTCTGTGTTTGCCCATACCTCACTTGGATAGAAGGAAGTTTCTCTGTTCACCTGTGAGGGAGGGGAGCTTTGAGCAGCCTATCTGTCCCTGGAAGAGTGGTTTCAGTCCAGAAATTAGTAATCTATTAGCCATTTTGGACTAATTTCTATCTCTTTCATGTCCCTGCTATAAAAACTGCATTTGCTCAGTTTTGCATGCCAGGCAGCATTGGCTAGCTGGGGTATAACTATTCCCAGCTCCACAAAGTCTCCTCTTCAATTTTCCCTTGGAACTAGACAAACTTTCAACTTAAGCACTCAAATCATTCATTTCTCAGCCTGGCACTTGCTCAAAACTCATAGCAAGCACTTATAAACCCTAGCACTAGACTCCCCTATACTGTATAGAAGGACAAGGCTCTCTATTTGACCTTACCAGCTATTCAGTAAAACAGTTCACTGAATCTATCCAGGCATGTCCAAAGGGCAGTTTCAGGTGTACTCTCCAGTCCAACTGGTGAATCTGAGCATTTTGAGGCAATATTACAACTGCCTCATGTACACAGACAACCCTCTTCTCCTACCACCAAACACTAATATATGTGAGAGATGCAATTTTACAGCCAACCTAGAGGCTAAGCTCTCTCAACCCAAGACTGGATCAGACAGTGAAGAGGAGAAAGGAAATATTGGCATCACACCACCAGTCTCACATAGACCCATTAAACCAGCACCAGCAAAAAATTCACATAAATATATAAAACATACTCGGAGGTTCAAAATAAAAATCTGCAAAAGCAACAGAGATCTCAAAAGCAGACATGCAAGCAACCTCCACCCCAACCAACACACACCATGAAACACATACTTCACAAAACCAGCATGCCACACAATCACAGCCCTTAAGGCAAAATAATATACCCAACATACTAGTAAAAGGTGACGCTATAGTCAGGCACACTGACGTCCCACTCACTAGGCTGAATAAGGAGAAGGTTACTACTAGCTGCCTTTCAGGTGTCAGGGATCTGCCACATAACACAAGCACTCAGGTCACTCCAGAACAAGTAAAAATACCACTCTGTCATTGTCCATGTTGGTGTGAATGACCTGAGCCATACCACCCTGGACTACATGAAAAGAAACATGGAAGATCTCTCTGATCACATAGCCCAGGCCTGTATGACCCTGACCCTGAGTAGCATCCTGCCCTCACCAAGAATGATACAACGGTATAAAGAAATAATTATCAGTTTCAACAATTGGCTAAGTTTCTGGTGTCATTCAAAAGGGATCCAGTGTCTGTCCACCTGGGATGACATGCTCAACAAGCCACGCTGCTTCACTAGAGATGGCTTGCACCTGTCACCCTTAGGCTTTCGAATACTGGCCAAGGCTCTTGCCACCCCCATAGTGCCTTTTTTAGACAAGGCTCAAAAGACAAACCCACCGCCATAAATAGCACAAGTAACAAAAATCTGAAGGCAATGCTATTCAATGCCAGAAGTCTGAACCTCAAAATGCATGCACTTGAGGCACTCCTCAGTATGGAGAAAATCAATATATATGCAGTAACAGAAACCTGGTTTAAGGCTCCAGAGAGCACCCCAGCACTACCAGGCTACAACTCATACCATACATTTTGGCCACAGAACCCAGACCAAAATACAAAAGGCGGGGGAGTATCCATATTCATCAAGGATACCCATACCTCCAGGTTAGTGGCACAGCACGATACTTCAGAGATCATCCACGTGCAACTAACAATCGGCAAAACTGCAATTCAAAATGTAGCTTGCTACAGATCACACACCATGTCCCAGGACCCCCATTCCTCATTTCTGGAAACACTGGGAAACATAAAGGTCCTACCAAACACCCTAATATTGAGTGATATCAACTACCCAAACATTAACTGGGAGAACTACTCAAGTACTAACTCTATTGCCCAACATTTCCTAGAATTTATAAACTCAAACGCACTTGATCAACTGGTCAACACTTCCACCAGAGGTGACAACATATTGGACCTAGTCATCACCAACATGGGCGACCTGTGTTCCACACTGGACATCAACCCCTCGCTGGTTTGTTCCACACTGGACATCAACCCCTCGCTGGTTAGATCTGACCAGAAACAAATCACTTTGGATATCCACATTCTGCCCCCACCCCCAGACAAGGAAACCACCGTGAAAAACTTTTCATGATCAAACTTCACGTTACTTAAGACTGAGGTGGAAAGTTTCAAAGCCCCCATGCTAAAGAATAGCACTGTCCAAGCTTCAAAATCCTTTACTAATGCATTCTACGGGCACCTACAAGAATGCATGGATTGTGCTATCCCAAGAAAAACCAAGACTCACTCCTCCATGAAAAGGAAATCAGTCTGGTGGACCCCTGCCATAAACAAGCTATATTATAGAAGAAGAAACTAGTACAGAAAAGAGTAAAATCCCAAGAAGGGAAGACATCCCTGATCAGTATCAACAAGAAACTATGATCCCTCATAAAATTGTCCAAGGCAAGCTTTGAAAGTAAAATTGCCAAGGACTCCAAAGATAACCACAAGGCATTCTTTAGCTGTGTCAAGAATCTAAGTGGCAATGCTCAGATCTGCTCGCAGTTAATGCAGAATGGCACAAAATACACTGAACCAAACGATATTGTCAACATCCTGGCAGACAGGTTCAGTGCAAACCTCACCCCCCCTCTTACCCCCAAAGGGGCCCATAACCATACCAGAAGAATGTACAGCCCCTGAAATCACAGACACTCAGGTTAAAACAGCCCTCTCCAAAGCCAAAAATACAGCATCAATGGGACTGGACAGTGACCTAGGCTGCATTCTACACAAGCTCAAAGATGAACTAACCCCTCACCTAAACACATTGTTCAAACTCAGCCTCTCCATAGGCTACATACCCATAGAGTGGCACACGGCAACGGTTATTCTGCTCCACAAAGGTGGAGCCACAACAGACCTCGGAAACTATCACCCTATAAACCTGACTAGCTTGGTCTGTAAGGCTATGGAGCGCATCATCATGGAACTCATTAACAGGGACATTGGAAACCTCCAAACACAGGAACCTACCCAGTTCAGCTTTGTTAAGGGCAGATCATGCCTCCTAAACCTGGTGGACTTATTTCAGACAGTTACCAAGGCTATAGTCAAGGGAAAGGTGGTACACACAGCATACCTAGACCTCACAAAGGCCTTGGACACCATTCCCCATTCTGGTATTAAAGACAAGCTCACCAGCCTGAACATAAACCCCTATGTCACAAGATGGGTTGCCAATTGGTTCACGGACAGAACCCACATGGTGAGAGTTGCAGGAGCTAGGTTTGACTCTAAACCAGTTACAAGTGGCATAACCCAGGGCTCAGTCCTAGGACCCCTCCTGTTCGGCATATACTTCTCAGAGGTACAGACAAGCACAGAAGGACTATGGCTGATCAAGTTCACAGATGACTGTAAACTAGGGGCTATAATTAACTCTCTGGCTGACACAGACATCCTCCAAAAGGGTCTCACTGAGACGGATACCTGGTGTCAAAATCATGGCTTCAAGCTTAATGCCAAAAAGTGCATAGTCATTCCCTTTGGAAAAAACAAAGTACCCACTCTAAATATGGCAGATGTAATAAGGGATATGGGGACCCAAGTAGATAGCAATCTCTCCTTTGATAATCACATTGACAAAGTGGTTAGAAAATCCTTCTATGTGGCCCACGTAATCACAAAAGGGTTTGCATCCAGATCAAAAAAGGTCATTGTGCCCCTCTACTCATCACTCATCAGACCCATCATAGAGTACAATGCCACATTTGGAATGTACCTTACAAGACCACAGAAGTACCTCACCAAGAGGATTACTGGCCTCAAACAGATGACCTATGCAGCTCGACTGAAGAAACTTCACTGTACTCAGTTGCATACTGCCTATTCAAAGGTGATCTCTGCCTGACATACAAGGCCATGTCCAAACCAGAATTGATGGACATGCTTCACCTAAAGAAAACCTTATCACCTTGAGCCACACGCTCTAGGGATCTAAACCCAAACACAACAATAAATAGGACATGTTGAAGGGCTAGATTCCTGTCCCAGAGACTTCCCATGCTTTGGAACAAGATTCCAATCTACATTAGGCAGAGCTCCTTGCTAACACTCTTCAAGAGAAACCTTGACGAGTGGATGTGAAACAGAATGTTTACCCTGGGGATCACTTCAGTGGCTCTTCTGGACAGAGGCCCAGGGAACTAATCTAAGGGAGTGGAAAGCCAACACATTCTGGCTAGGCTTATAACTGCCTTCAGGCAGATAGCCTATTACCTACCTATGAACCTATGAATACCTACCACTGCCATGATAATTGTGTAAAGCTTGATGCCTGAAACATGACCATAATTCATATCTTTTCTGTATCTCATCACATTTAGACATGGTTGTATGTGTGTCCTGCTTATTTGTGCAAAAGTTGACAAAGAGCACCACAAATGTACCCATGAACTACCACATAGCTGGTAGTCTACTTAATGCCGAAAATGTGATAAGACCTTGAGACACAGGTGGACAGTAGTCTCTCCTTTGATAATCACATCACCACAGTAGTCAGGAAATCCTTCTACACCTCATCACAAAAGGTTTCTCATCCAGAAAAAAAGAGATCATTGTTCCCCTCTACTCATCACTCATTAGACCCATTATAGAGTACAACGCCCCTTTTGGTATGTACCTCACAAGACATCTACAAGAACTGGAAAGGCCACAGAAATACCTCACAGAGAGGATTACTGGCCTCAAACAGATGCCCTACGCAGACCGTCTCAAAAAACTCCAGCTTTACTCCGTCGCATATCGCCTACTCAGAGGCAATCTCTGCCTAACATACAAAGCTATGTCACACCCAGAGCTGTTGGACATGCTCCACTTAAAGAAATCCCAATCCCTCCGAGCTACACCCTCTAGGGAACTAAACCTTGTCACCACAATAAACAGAACATGCTGGAGGGATAGATTCCTGTCCCAGAGACTTCCCATACTCCGGAACAAACTACCTATCTATGTCAAACAGAGCTCCTCATTAGCACTATTCAAGAAAAATCTTGATGACTGGTTGGGAAATAGGAAATTCACCCCAGGGATCACTTCTGTGGCTCTGCTCGACAGGGGCACTAGGAAAATAATTTTCTTGGGTGGTGAAAGCCAGGGTACATTTTTGGATAGGCTTATATAGGCCCTAAGGCCAATAGCCTATTACCTACCTATGAACCTATGAACTACTGCTAATTCTCATTCAAAGTTTAACACGTGAAGATGTGGTTAAATATATGCTACTACTTTGACATCAGCAGTGCAAATGAGCTTGTTAATGCTGTGCTTTAGGGAGAGTTTTTAAAAAAATTACAAGAAAGAATTACACTAATAAGTTGTACATCTGTTGTATTTGTTGGAATTTTGAAACCAATTTATATGGATTTCAGAGTGATCTTGACTCATTTAAGTCAGTATGTTAATATATGCCTGCACTTCAATAGTTACATATGCAAGTGAGTTACAATGTTGGGTAACCTATTAACACACATTCCATCACTGTCATTCTGCAGTGTACTGTCATCTTTAAGTAGTATCTGTTTGGGTTTTTAGTGCACATTGTGCAAGCATGAGTCAAGTCAAGTGAGACTGACAGTATAAATATTTACTATTTCCATGCAATCATTCTGGAATGAAGTGTCAGGAAGGCTATATAGTTAATCCCCTGGTTTACAACTTTGATTGTCATTGCCATCCCACACTGTGAAACAGGACCATATTCCTCACAGTAACACAATGTATAAACCTTAGCAGGGAAGGATGCCAATACATGGGAAAACCACAGCTCTGTTATATTGGCCTGTCCATACACATGCATTGGTCCCGAAACCTGTGATGCATAGTAACAGCTGTTCCAAACAGGGAATTTGTACTAACTACAAATGTACTTTTTCACATCATTAAATTCAGAATAGTCCTGTGGCACTTGAACTACTACTGTGCTCTCTGGACTTTGTAATTAGATAGGCAGGAGTTGTCACCATTGGGGATCGGGGGGGGGGGTTATTGACTGGTAAATAATGCCTCAATGTCAAATATGCTGTGGCTACTTTCACTAAGGAAAATACATTTAACTTTGGCACAGCTCCTTCTACAGATTATCTCACATTGTTAATAGAAACATCCTTTCTACAACATACTTATCAAAATGTGCACCCTCATCCCTTAGGAGTCAGACTTCTGTTATGGAACTTGCAACTAGTATTGTGCTCCCTATATCATGTAATGTGAGAGGGAAGATGTTCTATTCTTATTGTGTGGAACATGTGTGTGCTGGGGGGTCTAGTAACAGGTAAATAATGTCTGAATGTCAAATGTGCAGTGCCCACTTCCACTGAGGAGAAAACATTTAACTTTGCTCACACATTCTCCTGCACATTATCCCAGCTTGAATAGAAACATTCTCTCTGCAGCACACTGATGAAGTCATCCTGTCAGTAAGTGCACTCTCACATTTAGAGCTAAACATCTCCTTTGGTGCTTGTGAGTAATAGTGTGCCATTCAGATTGCATAACAAGATATGTGGAGGTTCAGTTTTCACCTTGGAGAATTTGTTTATGTGGCTGCAATATCAAGTACATATAGCTTCCTGAACAGGCATGCTGTATCAACTTCAAGTCATGGAAATAAAACCTTATTGAGAATTCTACACTCCTGTTATCCAAGTTTTACCACAAATAACTCTTCTGATCTTCTCTGCAACATAGTAATGAGGTTATCCTGTCAAAAGTGCACTCTTCCCTCATAAGAGTTGGACTTCTTCTATGGTACTTGACACTAATATTGTGTTATCTAGCTTGTGTAGGTGGTTTGAATCTGATAGTGGTGAACTTGGGTGTCTGTGTTGTTCTAGTGTGATGGAAATAAAGCTTCAACAACATATGTGCTATATCCAGTTCCACTCAGGAGGAAATTTTAACTTTGGACACAGCTCCTTCTGCAGTTTATCCCACTTTTAAAACAGACTTCCTGTCTGCAACACACTGATGAGATTACCCTGGCAAAAGTGCACTCTGTCTCCTTAAGAATCAGACTTATCCTGTGGTGCTTGTGGCATATATTGTGTTCTCTAGATAGGTATGAGGTTCAAATCTCACAGAGGGAAGCGTATGTGTTGCTTCAATGCCAGTTATATACAGTTTCCTGAACTGATATGATATATCAACTTCCAGTCAATGGAAGAGGATGTCCCCATTCCCTTATCCCAATTTTACCACAAATATCTTCTCTCCATCCCACTGATGAAGTCTGCATGTCAAAATTGCACTCTGTACCTTTACAATTCAGACTTATTTGACACCTGCAACTTGTGTTGTGTTTGTAGATTAAGTAGGGGGTTCAAATCCAACACTGGATAACTAATGCCAGTGTGTGAGTACTGTCATGTACAATTGCATCTGTGTCAAAACCCCTTATGTAAATGCTCACTTAGGAGATAGTTTCCCTGGCAGACAGTTATCCGATGCCAATAAACAGTTTTGGAAATACAATCCTAACATCAGGTTATTAAAAATGAACCACATCAAAGTGCTCATATGAGTTTTCCTATGCACTATCTGTTTATACTGTACTCTCTACACTATGTAAAAAAAGAGGACAGAGGTTTGAATCCAATAATGATTATCTACTGTCAGTGAGTGTTTGTCACGCTGTATAGAGAAAGCTTATAAAGAATTGATTATGGTTAGTGTTACAGTCAGCTTCAGCCACATTCATAGTTTTTTAGAAGAACATCAATGTAGGAAAGAATGGTGATGTCCTACATTCAAATGTGCACTGTCACAATTGTAAAAGAATGTCTCATGTGGCAGGTATGATACAGGTAGTATTTTGTACCTTGTGATCATAGGTAGTCTGTTCAAATCCAGCCATTATTCCTTAGACACACTTGTGTCACTATGTCTTTGAATGTGCAGGTAGGTAACAGTGTTGTCAACCAGATTTCTGCTGTGTATATGTATGGATGGAGACTCCTATTACAATGTTTTCTATTTGTTTTCACACAAAAATTCTTTGTTTGATAATGATGATGCCATGGGATGACATTTGGCTTTCCCAAGAGAATTACTAAGGCATTTCATGTGATATGATGACATGAGACCATGTTCTGTATGCCTTAGTAAGGCATGTGTTCAAATGTGTGATTATTCACACGCTGTGCCTGGTTACCATTCTTCCGTCACAGTGACAGATGTATTATGCATCACACATGTCTGCGTATATCTAGCAGCAGGCAATGTTATGTGAGAAACATAAATATAGCAACAGTATCTTAATGAAATGACAAGCACACATCTTTCTTGCAGCAATAGAATGATGTCACAGCTTCAAAGACCAAAATATCTCACACTTATGACACCAGTGGCACCATGACACATTAATTCTTCCCAATATTGTATAGCTTCTGTCATCACATAGTAAGGTGGTCAAAACCCATATTGGGTGACTGTAAGCATTGCATGTCTTAATGCTGCCATGCATGGGTGATATCTAACAGGTGTTATAATGTATACAATTACAGTGGGAGAAACCTATCTTTGCTCCTTTATTTCATACATATTTTAGCACAATCACATGATTTAATGACTTCACATAGGTGGAGTATCACAGCTTTGTTAAGACGTCTACTGTGGTGAATAAGATTTATGAATATGTTTGCAGTTGCTGGGCATACATAGCTTGCTATTTATTTCCAGCCAAGAGTAAGATTCTGTGAATGTATTGACACTACACAAACATGAAGGTATTATTCTCAATTTTTTATTTATTATTAATACAAATGATATAGGTTTGTGTTGTTTCCATGCTGTGATGGCAATGTTTACTGTAATATCTTGTGAGCATGGCCAGTATAATCCTGTATTAGATGCAGTCCATTTACAAATGGAGTCCTTTAATTGTTGCAATGTCATCAAATATATGTTGTCATTTGCAACTTGTGTATTTTGATTGTTATCATATTACTGTTTATGATGCACATGTATATAAATCACATGCTTATCAAAGACATTTGTAAATGTAGCATACCCCTTATTTATCATTGTCCAATGACAGATGTCAACACGTGTCACATTCAGCTGTGCATGATACAGCTGATGTATGGCTCATGCCTTGTTTATATAGGATAGTGTGGAGGATACAGCACTACAGTCAGTTATCACACGTATATTTTCAGTATGTACATGTAATATTCAATAACTCTACTACATGCAAATGGCCCCAGTGTAGCCACTGTCCTTGATAACTATTATCTCAGCTTGGTATGTTGTCAACATTAATATCAGATTTACACTCTTTTGTTACAATGTTGTATTGTGCCCCTCTCACATGCATGTTTAGCTTGCCCATTTTTAAGTTATGTACATGGGTAAACACTTGGAAACAGGATTATTTATCATTACCATTAATATGTCTTTCTATTGAAAGAAATTCCTTTTGTGATATCATCACATTTGAATGCATTAACTGCATATATTTTTTTCCATGTACCCTTCACTCATAATTACCCCTGCACTTTTAACATTGTATTCTGTGTACATTCCCCAATTTCACATCCCCTGCATCTAATTTCTTATCATCCACCTGTACTTACTTCATATAAGCTGCTGTGAACAGAGCAAGGTAATATAACATTAGCAACAACTTTCAGCCCCCCCCATAATATAAAACCTATTGTAAATATAAGTTTTCTCTCATTTCATATAATGTGTGTGATAAAAATATGAAGTCTGATTGTATATTACTTACATTCCTCCTCAGGCATGAAAAAAGCAGATTTGATATCTGGATTTTTATGCACTATTGTTTTTTTCATTCCTTACAGCTTTTACCATAATGAGATGGAATTGAAGTTTTCTGGTATTTTTTCTAACAGAGTTAGTTTTGATGCAAATGTATTACGCAAAAAGGAAGAAATGTCAGGCATGTGTACAGTAGGATTTCTTAAATCTGACATCTTAGAAAAAGCCCACATGCATTAATATTTTATTTTAGCTGCAGGACGTCCATACCCATTCACTGACCTGCCTTAAGGGTATTATACAGAATTATTAAAATAATGGAAGTGGAAATGATATGTGTCATAAGCTTCAGTGTCAATTGTTGTTTTATACATCTAGCTGCATATACAGTCTCAACTTTTCTAACATGATAACTTCAGATAATTTAGTTTTTGCCTTCCTAACCATCAAATTTGTGATATTTTGATATTTGCAATTAACCTCTTATGTCACTTCCTTAAATCTTTTGTTTTCTCAAATCCTTAGTTAGCAGTGTATTAACAAATAATGAAAACGGCTGCTAGAATATTGATAGGACAATAATATGCACTGCAATGTCATTGAAGCAAATCATGGCGCGTAAATTTTATATATATCTAATTCCTGCCTGAATGAGAATCAAATACTTTATGCAATCCCTTGTATAGATATCTACATAAACGTGTGTGTGTGTGTGTGTGTGTGTGTGTGTGTGTGTGTGTGTGTGTGTGTGTGTGTGTGTGTGTGTGTGTGTGTGTGTGTGTGTGTGTGTGTGTGCGTGCACATATGTGTCTGTATGTGTTTTAATAGTTTGCTGATTGTTTTTCACTTTATAGAGTACAGCTGGTTCATCCGTGGAAATGTTCAGGTTTGATTTAATACTTTGTTGACTGTTTTTCACTTTATAGATTATCTCTGACTCATCTGTGCAACACTAGTAAAATGTTTTGCATTGTTAATGCATAGAAAATGAAAGGCAGAAGAAATAATCAGATGCACTGTTAACACAAATAGTGTATTGATTACAAAAAGAAAATAATATATCACAGTACTTACTTTATTACAGACTTGAATAAAATGGAATAGAAAATATGAAATGCATTTCTGAGTATGAAAACTATCATTATGTCTTACATAAAAAGTCATGTGTTAAAGCCTGGAATGACTAAAAGCCACCTACATCATCCACTCATTCCCCCTCTCCCTTTTCATCCTGCTGTGCTGCCTAGGAGCTTTCCTTTGATACCTTTGATTTCAGAATAGCCTATGATATTTTTAGTAAAATTACAAAAAGGTCGCCCACTTCTAGTCTCCCATCAGCTCACAAGCAATTAGCATTTCTAACAATACACTCCTGGGGCCTGTTGAGTAAGGTTGAATTCATGGTGGGATGACTTGTCATTCATCTCTATTTCCAAATTCCAAATGGCATGGATTATTTATAAGTGAAGAAAGAATGCCAACTTAATAAAAATTGATTTTTTTCAGATCTTTCTAACACCCCAGTGGCAGGAAAACCAGGGAAGTATGGCTTATCACTATTGCCGAATTCATCATCGAGAGATGCTGGTTCAATCCAAGCCCCAGATGACCTAGTCTTGCTTGAATGAAGACTGAATCCTGCCAGAAGCACACAGAGCTATTCAGTATCTTAGTGACTGAGTTCTTCATTTTCAGGTGACATTGACTTTATCCAAAGAAATGTTGAGATGTTACTTTTTTCAGGTATTTGACTATAACATCAAGAAGGATAGCATAATGATATACCCACATTAAATTAATCCCTGAGTGGAAGACAAGTAATATATTAAGGAAACTAATTTTCCAATGAATGCATTCTTATCAAATCGCTCTTCAGTTTTGTGCCCATATTTACAAGAAAAACATATATTCTTTAAACCTCTCTTTCTTTCCTGCTATTTTTTCCTCTTTGTCCTGTTATGTAAGACTTCTGTCAACCTTTACTTGCAGAAGTTTTAGTATGAAGTCATTCTTGGCAGAAATAGTAACTTGTCATATATATCCTAGAGAAAAGAACAAATAAACAACACAGAACAAGACCTCTTGTCAGATGTAAGTATATGCATGTAATATGTTTATGTTACGTAGTGAAGTGCATTTTTTTCTAAACTATGCCGCTCAGTGTTTTATATAAGTTATGCAGTGTGAAAAGATATGAAAGACACAGTTATAATAAGACTGTACGAAACATCGCCAGCACTGCAAAGAGACATGACACATGCCACATGTTGAAAAACAAGATATGATTAAAAATTATTCAATGAGGGAGATCAGGAGCAGGCAGCATGCAAAGATTAAACAAATGAATAATGGATGTAAAAAAATGTACGTGTATATATATATATGTGTGTGTGTGTGTGTATATAAAGAAAGAGAAATGTATACAAACACACACACACACACACACACACACACACACACACACACACACACACACGTACACACATACAAACTTTACTTTCTGTCTCTCTCTAAATATATATCTATGGGTACAACACATTTCATCAATGTGACCTTTTATCATCGAATGGAAAAGCCAGTACAACTGATAAAAAATCATCAGACTGAAAATTATTGGCTTTTTTTGCTATGAGATCATGGTACAATTGAAATTGGGGTATATGGCCACTCTCCACTGTAGTGAGATCTTGAACTTGATATATATATATATATATATATATATATATATATATATATATATATATATATATAGTTGGCAGGGAGTGTGGGGGTGCATGGGGGTTTGAACACAGCAAAAAATCTTTTTAATATCTTTTTATCCTTTGGTTGATCAATGTTCTTCTATTGATCATTTTCTTTTGATCATCTATTGATCAATTTTTGGGGAATTTGTGGAGATGTTAGGTTCCCATATCTATCTATCTATCTATCTATCTATCTATCTATCTATCTATCTATCTATCTATCTATCTATCTATCTATCTATCTAACTCTGTATCATAGGTTCCTAGGCTTATAGCTAAGTATTAGGCTAGGTGCCCTTGTGGGCCATTTTAAGCCTAGCCAATTTTCCTTTATGTGGTTAAAATAATCTATCCCATTTGGTTATAGATTGACCTTTCCCATGCCATGGTTAATAATTATATATTACCCCTAATGAGAATAAATAAGATCATAACATAGTTAATTTGAGGGGATCCCTGTATAACATAAAGCATTTATGAGCTACCTCTATCCATTAGTAGTACAGAGGCTGGCCTGAGCTAAATTTTCTGTTTCCCATCCATAGATCTAATTTATGCTTGAAACTAGACAAGGATGAACATTTTGTTATGTGGATGGTCTGTTCCACAGCAGCTGTATCCTCTATGAGATATGCCTGTTTTCTCCAAACCATTCTGCTGATGTTGCAGAAGGGGCTTAGCTCTCTAGTCCAATTATTTCTGATATCATTTGACTTGCTGATGTGCTGTAAATCCATCAGTAATAGTTCAGGGGATGCCTTGTATGCCAGACACAGGTCACCTCTTAGCAGTCTTTAGGATAAAAATTATAGTGACAGGGCTTTGAGTTGGTCAATGTAAGAAACATTGTTTAGATCTTGTATCCTTTTAGTAAGATATACCTGTGGACATTCCAGTTGTTGCATGTGTCTGGATAGATGCATTCCAAAGGGGGCATTATATTCACTGACAGGCCTAATGAGGACTGACTAAAGGGGAAAATAACATCCCTAGGTCAAGACACAATCTCTTTCTTTATAAGCTGTGAAATATGGAAGGACTTTCTTACAATAATAGACACTTGGGAATGGGTTTTAACATGTGTTTTGAAAGGGTGGTAATATCACTATTCTATTATGTCCAATTTTCCATGTTATCCAGTCATTCACTGGATTAGGAGTTGGTCAGTACTAACCCTAACCCTTATATTTCACTGCATAGAGGCTCAATGAACTTAAGAATATCCAGTCATAGTGCAGATCTTCTATGCCCCTGTGCAGTGCTATTTTATGTATTTGCAATACAGAAAGGGAATATAAAAATCAAGTGAATTTAATGGTTAACAAATTTAGAAGTAAGTATGATTCTAAACTATTATGTTGAAAGAATTAATAATTTGAGTCACTTAGATTTTATGAGATACAGGACCACAGACAAAAAATGATTAAGCAAGTTAGGTTTATAGCTATATATGGAAATAATATTTTTAAGGTCAGAGATATTCTGAATAAACATTGGGATGTATTGTTATCTTTTACTTGTATGACCTACAGAAGGGGATAAAAATTGTCCAGTTTTTTCTAGTTATAAAAGGAATAATGTTAATACTAGAACTAGATGTAAAACTATTTGTGGTAGCTTATCTTCTGGTGATTATAAACATTGTGATACTGTTTATAACACTACACATAGTTATGACATACAGATTTCTATTACTTGCAGCACAGAATGGCTTATATACACAGTCGTATGTCAGTGTAGCACTGGGAACAAGCATCACTCATGTGGAAGCAACAAATATCTCTCCAGTTGAATGAACCTGCTTTTTCCTCAGAATTCCCCAGCTGGGTGTTATCAGATGCAAAAGAAGAGAAGTGCCTTATGCAAACATCTGATGGAACTTAATGAGGATGCTATTACTTTTATAGGTATTGATAAAATAAAAAGTAATTTATTCATTACCAGGACTCAAAAAATAAAAAAAAAAAACAAAACAAAACAGATTGCTTATTTTGGAGCAATGGCATAAATTGGTTTAATTGAATTGTTTTAAAATTTTGAATTTAATAACTATTTAGTGGCATGTAATGTGACGTCACTGCACTAAATGGTAGTGTCAGAGTTCTAGTTCTATTGGTGTTATTGATTACCACAGAAATGAAATTTTCATATTGTTTTTCAATTAATTATTATTGAAAGAATTCAGTAATAGGAAAGGAATTTGTATTTTTATTTTTTTTATAAAATTTGATAAATTGATTGACTAAATTACTTTAAAATAGATAGTACTTAGGCTTCTTTAAGTTGTGACTGGGAAGTTACATGATTTGAGGAATTTAATGAAGCTTACATGGACTTATTTGCCATGTAGGCATAGTAGCACGGTGCTTACACAGAAGTAAGCAGATGTGCGATCCAGTATAGGGACCCAAGAGGCATGCACAAGTGTGTGAACACGGAAGTACCTGTGGCATGCAAATCATCTCATAAGCAGGTGAAATGCATGCAAGTGAGGCAGGTAGAGTGATCCAGCAAGCAGATAGGTGGTCATGCAGACCTCGTGCTGGTGTCCATAATGTACATGGAAAAATTCCATGTACAGGAAGTAAAGATTACACCAGAGGCTGTAAAACTGTAGGTACAGTGGCAGAAATAGTAGAGGACACAGATATGTGCAAAAGTAACCACTGTGTGTCCAAAATCACATGGAAAATAATATAAAATATACTTTTTAATGTCACGGGTATGTTTGTGTGGCATGCCGCAGTACGCAAACATGCCATTATGGCAATAAATAAATAAATAAATAATGTAAAAACACAAAATTTGTGAGTATTTAACAGTAATGCATTAGAGGACCCTGTGTGGAGTATGTACAATGTAGGGATGCTGTAGTTGTTTATGAGGCAAGGCTTGAATCTGTGTAGTTACCAGGTACTGTGCACAAATCTGTATGCAAATGAGCTGGTATTACTGAATAGCACAAATGGGTATCTGTGTCCGCAGATCCCATTCATGTAGGCACAGAACCATGTTGATGTCCACAGAAAGGGTAGTTGACATCAAAATGGGGTGTGTCCACCAACTTTTAAGCTCTTTGGAGCTCAGCAGTGCCTGTTTGAGTGGCCTGCCACTCTGCTCAGCAGGAGAGTGTGTCTGGCAACTGCTAAGCTTTGTTAACCTTAGGGGCACTTGTTTCAGTGAGTTTGAATGTGTTTGCACAGTGCACAGCAGTGCTGAGCATGATCTGGCATGGGAGCATGTCTGCTCACTGCTAAGCTTTGTTTATCTCTGTGGTGCGGGTTTTGTGCAGCGCTCCACAGTGCTCAGCAAGTAAGGCTGTCAAAAAAAAAATGGCTGAGAAAGCCAATGAGATATTAATGACTGTTGAGCCCTGTTTCACTTAAACTAGGGTCATTATACCCCTTAATGATGTACTTGGCAGGTAGAATGCATCATAGCTAGCCAATCACACAGAGTATACCTAAAGTAGACCATTTAAAGTATACATACACCCTACAATCTGGTTTTCCCCATACTCTGCAGCATTGGAGTATAGACTTGGGAATTTTAACCTACAGAATGCTATGAGCTGCTGCAGGTCTGCTACATATGTATGTGCTAGAAGCTGAGGTCAATGTAGCTGCTGCTGATGTTGACCATAGGCCTAGACTGAGAAGGAGAAGAGTGTTCAGGCCCAGGGTAACCTACCAGGAGTTACATGAGCTGGAGATTGTAGAGGGCTACAGGGTGCACAGGGACATGAAAGAACAACTCAATGAGCTCTGCCACCCTCAACTCAGACCCAGAGCCAACAGAGGGGAACCCATCCCACTGGAAACAAAGTCAAAGATATGTGTAGCCCTTAAAATACTAGCTACAGGTACATTCCAAAGACAAACTGGGGACATGATGGGGGTTTCACAGGCATCTGCTTCCAGGGTACTCCACCAGTTCCTGGATGCAAGCTACCACATGCCAGTGAGCATATTTATCTTCCCCACACCCCTGTGGAGAGGGCCAGCAGTATGCAACTCTTCTACCATGTAGCACATTACCCTGAGGTACTGGGTGCCATAGTTTGCACTCATGTACACATCAAGGCACCACCCAAAGAGGGTTGAATGTACATCAACCACAAGAGGTATCACTTCATGAACTGCCAGGTCATGTGCAATGCCCAGGGTCATAGCCGGCCTTAGGCATAGGCCAACTAGGTGGCTGCCTAGGGTGCCACCCTATCAGGGGCGCTTTACCAGGATTTATTTGATGTAGGTAGACCAGGATGGGGGCACTGGGTGGTGTGGTGGGGGTACCCTGGAGCCCTTTTGCCTTGGGCACCAGTTGACATAAGGCCACTCCTGCCCAGGGTATTATCATGAATGTGTGTGCTGGCAGCCCTGGTAGTTATCATGACTCCCATATATGGCATGCATCACAGCTGTACCAGATGTTTTCTAGGGGTGACATCCCACACAGCCATTTAGTTGGAGATGCTGGCTGTGCACTGGAACCATGGATGATAACAACCCTCAGAAATGCATATACACCCACCAAAGAACACCATAATGAGGCACACACCCAAACCAGGAATAACATAGAGCATGTGTTTGGGCTGTTGAAGTCACGTTTTCAGAACTTCAGTATATCTGGTGGAGCCTTGCATTACTCTCCAGCCACATGTGCATAGATGTTCACAGTATGTGCCATGCTACACAATATGATCCTGTAGAAACTGCTGCACCAGAATCAGCAAAGGGAAGGGATACACAGCCACCCCCACCAGTGCCTAGGTCACCACAGATGCACCCACAGGGGAAGTCAGATGAGGAACGCCCTGAGGCTGTCCCTGTAGGTAGACATAGGATTGCCTGATATGCTCTGGCCTTGGCCAAGAGAACACATAGCACATGCACTGACAGCCCAGGGCCCTAGGGACTGACACCATACTCTGACTTGCATACATATCAGCAAAAATGATGCCAGCCTGGCCACACAACCTGTACCTCACCATGTATTGGCTGTGGACTGCCTGTATCAGACAGAGTCATCCCAGAACTACAGGACTGTCAACTGCTGCATTCAGGAGGTAAGCCACTGTCCTGTACACCACTTGTAAGGTGTACTATAATATGGTAGCATATGTATCAACCTGTCACATGTATGCAAGGGGAATATAGTGGGCTATATATATAGTGTGCTACTGGGTTACTTGCAGAGATCTATAGTGAGATACTGAGCTACTTGTACAGATCTAGCACACACTTGGGGCAACAGGTACTCTGTTCACTAGTATGTGCCCCATTATAGCCACTAGGCCACATGGCTGGAAACTCCATGTCAGTAGTCCAGGGAGATGCCAAACAGTGGGGGTCACAGGACAGTCACATGACTGTCTATGGCAGCAGAGAATAGGCTGGTTGTCCCCCACCTCAAACATATCTGTGTTGCCATGCAACTGCTGTAACAGTACGTCTGCTGTGATATACCAGCAAAACAGAAAATTCCCCTATCTTTTTGATAGTGTGAAGGAAGAAACCTTTCTGCCTGGCAGCTGGTGTGGCTCAGTGGGCCAGGGACAGTAGCATGTGTGATGATGTTGATGGCTCAAATCTTGCATGATCCAATGTCTTTTGCATGTGAGGTACACATATGGTGATAGTCCCACAGACTGTCAGAACACCTCAATCTGTTACTGCAAGACAGCTGGACAAAGCCAGAGTAAATGGTGGTACAAAGGGCCATACCTGCAGACAGACATTATACATGCCCTGAGTAACCTAGCAGGTGGCTACTTTAACAGCACGCTGCAACAGGTCAGATTAGCTGCAGGATGTAAAGGCCAAAAGTTACATGCATTGGTAGGTGCAACAAGTCAGCGATAGAACTGGGAAACCAAAAATGTATGAGGAACACAGCAGAGATATGGGGCAAAATGCTGGACATTCTGCAAAAACATGTAATCGGAGAGGTATGAGACTGCCATCCTGTATGTGCTGTTTCACCATGTACCCCAGTCACATTATACCTCCCAACCTCTGACAGCAGGAAGTCTGTTGAAATAAAGTGAATAAAAATGAGACCAAGGCCCACAACTTGGGACAGGTTTTAAATAATTGCTCCTGCAAGTATAGAATGTGGGTAGAAGAAGAGGTCCTGCATTCACATGACTCTCCTACTGTGCATGGAGTCTGAAACTCAAATATATTTTGTTATTAAGTTATGTCAATCTTGACTGATTTGCCACTAATTTGCCAAAAACAACGAAGTTATGTGAAACGGGCCAAAAATATGTGGCAAGAGTCTGGACAGTCTGTGAAGCTCTCTTCTGTTCTGTAGTTTGAGACCCATATTAAGGTCAGCAAACAGCCGGGGAATGCCTTGGACAATATCAGGCAACTGCAGAACTGTGGTAACAAGTGCAGCAGCCAATGACCTGCAGTACACAATAATCCCAGACTGGAGTACAGGTAGCTCTGGCCTGGAGTCACCTTGTAAGTACTAACAATTACACTGGGCATGCTCCTACACTTAGCTAACTTAAGCCCAAATCTGTTGCCTCTACCACCCAAAGACCTGCTATGTGGAAACATGTCTGTACAGACATACAGCTATGTCTGCATAGCTGTCTCTCCCTATCCACCTCATGACTGATTAGTGTCTCTATCAGTATGTTGCACACACACACACACACACATATATATATATATATATATATATATATATATATATATATATATATATATATATAATAACAAGATGTATATATAGCTATATAAAGTGCAGTGATACATAGACTCCCCACGTACTTCTACAGAACACATTTACATTACTGACACAAACAACTACATTTTTGGAGACAACCCTGTTATACACATTGATATAGATATGGGCGGGGATGTATGAATGTTCCAACATACCCCTAAATGCTGGGGTTATCTGCACATACACATCACAGCAGCTGTCCGATGGCACCAGACCAAGGCTGCAACAGAACATAATCCACTCACCCACAGACCCCTGAGCCTGCAGGCTGTCACCATGCAGACAGACATAGGTACTTAGGTGGTGTAAAGTACAATGGGTGCAATGCATTCCTTGGACAGGCCATATTGTCCCCGGCCATACTGTACATATGCACCTCTTACTGCATGATATATGGACAAAGGGTGACAGACTTGGGAGACAGAGGCACAAACACAGGGCCAATATTGACATATTGCTGTGATAATCTGAGACATTTCCTAGTGCAACAGGGTTTGTTGTGACATATCTCTTGTGAGGGATATGAAGTCAGTAACTCACAGGGATGTCACCATGTACTGACTACAATCATCAGAGTATGCTACTGCATATGTAAAGATAGGAAATGTGTGAGTAACACAACACATGTAAGACTTTAAACTCTGGACAGTCTACAGATAGCCCTATAGGTGAGAGTTTCCTCAACCACATAACACTGTCATGCCAGACTTTAAATCATGTAAAACAGCCATATCCACACAAACCCTGTTAAACCAACATTACTTCAAATGTAGAACAGCAATACCTACATTCTGTTTCCATGTCTGGAACATCACCCTCCTGTTAGTTGGCCTGTCTCCTCAGTGTATGTTGTAAGAAATATTTCCAACTACCAGGATACATTGCAGTGTGGGTTTTGCTGCATCATTATATTGAGGACATATATGTCCCAATGTCCACATTACAAGGCCAACAGTTTTCAAACACTGTAGAGGTTGTTGTAGACAATCCTCAGCCATAAATGTGTACAGCCATGTGCAATTACTATGTGACAGTATGGATTAATAAACAATATAGACAACCGTTATAATACCCAGATACCACTCTCCACCCACGGATCATACACAAACACGCTTGGCTCTTACTCTGCTACTCCCTTCCTTTCTTACTTTGTCTCTGTCTCTATCTCTGTCCCTGTCTCTGTCTCTCTCTCTCTCTCGCTCCCCCTCTCTGGTGGATGTGGAAAAGTACATCTGTTTTGCATAGGCAGCAGCTAGAGTTTTGTAAATAATGCTCATGATCAGCTGATGGCCTGTGCATGAATTGCAGTCCCCCACTTGCTAATTGCATGTGGAACAGCTGTGGTATCATTCCTCTAGCCAATTGCATGGAAACACACTCCCATAACTAAGCACCTCATGTGGGTGTTGGCCCTTTTCCTTCACTGTGAGCAGGACTTCATGTGGGTGTCTGACAAACAGCATCACAGAGGTTAGCTGGAAATACCTCATACAACATACACTGTGGAGACAGGCCAACAAACAGGAGGGAGATGTCCCAGACATGGGGACAGAATGTAAGTATTGCTGTTCTACATTTGAAGTAATGTTGGTTTAACAGGGTTTGTGTTTATATGGCTGTTCTACATGATTTAATTCTGGCATGACAGTGTTATGTGGTTGAGGAAACTCTCACCTGTAGGGCTATTAGCAGACTGACCAGAGTTTGGAGTCTTAGATGTGGTGTATTACTCATACATTTCCTATCTTTAGAAATGCAGTAGCATACTCTGATGATTGCAGTCAGTACATGCTGACATCCTTGTGAGTTACTGAATTCATATCCCTCAGAAGAGACATGTTATGGCCATGGTATTTGCCATGCACACATTTAACACACCTACCCATAATACATGCTGTATATGTTCACTTATTGTTGCTGTTAACTGCACTGCATTACAGTGGTCACCATGGTGGCATATCTGAAGGGTATGTAAGAGTCCTGTAGTATACCTAACAACTTGTCAGTGCAAGATGTGTGGACAAAGATAAACATAATGGTGGGACAAATGGCCTACAGTAGGGATATGTCTGAAACATTACCCTTATACAGTGGCTACAACAGTGTATACACCACTATTACAATGGTAACTGATCCAGATCTAAACAACGGCAAATCACAGTACCACATTCCACACCTTTTACAACCTGAAATGTGCTACCTAACATGAGCAATGAATGTATAATATGGAATCCTATGTTAGGACAACAAATATGGAGAACACATACCTTAACAAACACTGGAAACATATGTGTGCACACACTCCAAATAACGTATTGTGGAACCAGCTTTTGAGGTACTGACAGCATTCAATCTTCTTGAGTACACACCTTCCATCAAGTACAGGGCCTCAATGTTACACCAAGTAATGGTCTGCTGTCCAAGAAGTATGTCCATGACATTTGCCCACTCACCTGCAACAGAGGTAGCCATATCTTGCATACATCTTAGAAACCATGGAATGGATCCCATATCTGAAAGGCAGCACTCAGGAGCGGGAGAAGTAGCCTTATCTCACCATTGCACATACCATGGAAAACAGTGCAGACAGTCATGTATGTGTGTATGAAGTATGGGACAACATTAATGTAGAAGATAAACAGATGCCCATCCAAAACAGATGACAACACATGTTGCAAACTGGTCATGGAGGCTGCCCAGAAACATGCAGAAACACTGAGTGAGTTGCAGGAATGTCTAGCAAGTACTGCTTGTGCAGTACCTTTGAAGTCAATTGTCTGGAATCTGCATAAGTAAGGCCTATGGGTTAGGGTAATCAGATGGAAGAGTTGTTCCACAGGAAACATCATCCAGGGCTCTTTACAGGTAGCATATGTGTAACATCAAGTTTCCCAAAGGAATATGTTGCAATGTGTAATGGTGTACTGAGACCAAGGCTGAAACCTACAACAGTATTCATAAAGATACATGTGGTGCAGAAGCAACACCTCACTCCACCTGAGGCCCACCATCCCCATTTTTACCTTGCTGGTGCCAGTGTACATCTTTAGGTTTGCTGTTCATTAGCAGGAACAGATTGCCCCTTTTTTTTAAGGTGAGAGTGGGATGCTGGGGAAGGACAGCATGTATATTTGTGGAGTAGGTTGGGTTGGAAGACAGACAAGACAGCATACAGGGGTGGTATATGACACATGTGGGGTGTAAACACCTTGGACAGGGAGGGGTGCTTGGAAATTGGAAGCCTATGAGACCCCTAATGAAAACAGTGAGACTGCACCTTCATGGCCCCGAAGGTGGCTGTGCTGGGTGCTAAGCAGGAGGGGTAGGCTGACCCTCTAAATGCGCCCCATGGCCCTCAAGCTGGTGTAGCAGATCTCCAAACTCCCTTTAGAGCTCGCTATACACCAATCCCTGGACCTGACTTCAGGTGACAGGATCCTGTCTGCGCCCGCTCCTGGGGGGGTGAGCCCCATCCCCGGAGGCAGTTTCACCCGAAGGTGGTGCAGGACCAGTGGACGAGGAGGTCCTGGGATGGGTCTCAGATGGCCTGGGGCCTGGTGCCATGGCCAGATAAGGTGAGAGAGGTAGGTCCGCTGGGACCGGCCTTCCCAAATGTGCTACGGTGTTGCAGTTTTAGAACATATTTAGGTTAGTAATAGTCAACACAATCCAGGATTAGTTATGACAGCATGCATAGATATTCCCATTAACCCAAAACAACAGATTTGAAAGAGTTGCATAGCAAACAGAACACAT
Source organism: Protopterus annectens (assembly GCF_019279795.1). Taxonomy (NCBI): domain Eukaryota; kingdom Metazoa; phylum Chordata; order Ceratodontiformes; family Protopteridae; genus Protopterus; species Protopterus annectens. The sequence continues at coordinate 1,649,389,892 of NC_056733.1, forward strand.
GCATATATGGAACCTCAGTGGCCATTACAGCTGCATGCAGGTTACATTGATAGCAACAGGCCACCAATGATAGTATTTCAACATGGAACATTGATAGAAACACATTTCAATATCAATATGACATATGTCCCAACAGTAGGTTTGGTGTAAACATACCCATTGATTTGTGTGTTTAGATTATTGTTGCAGATATGGCAGGGGGTGAGAGAGATGTCAATGAATAACTTATATATCCTTGCAGTACTCACAACTTTAATGATCATTGTTCTAATCATTACTCTACAGATATTATTACAATACCCTATGGCCTTGGTTTGGGCAGTGGTATGTTTGTACACAGTGTATACTTCAACTGTCTTATAGCTAATTTCTACATCTCTTACCTGGTAGACCTGTGGAGGGAATGTTTGTTAACACTACCTGAATGTTTCTACACATATTCCTAAATTCCGAGTTAATATTATGCACATACCTCTCAATCTCTTAATGCACACACTCTGGACAAAGTTTGACAACATGGGGGTACAAATAGGGACATATTTTGAATATTGCTATCGTAGACTTGGAGAGTTGCTAGAGTAACAGGATTTGTTTTAATATACATTTTCTGAAAATTTTGAGGTGTGAAAATGAAATGTATGTCATTATTTAGTGACTACAATTCTGAGATCATCCCACTGATTTGCCAGGGGGACAGAGGAGCAGGCAGAAAATATGTGCCAGTTATCTGGACATTCTGCGAAGATCTGTACAGTTGAGAGGTATGATTATGCATACAGCTTACTACCACTCCCAGGATTCGAACCATGGCTGTGTCTGCTAAAAACATGACAATGTAAGTTTCATCAGAGTGTGTTATTTGGATACTGCTGTATATTTCTTCAGTGTTTTCTGTCTAAGTCTCTCCTGGTTGTACAATCTGATCTTGTACTTACAACCATCTTATACAGACATTCCTAGACATTTTTTTATGTAGCACAGTGTGGGTAACAGTGGTTAACAAAACATTACTATTCAGAGAATGCAACACTAAATGCCATACAATACCAGAGTTAACACATCCAGTCCAGGATTTAGAACTTTATTGCCAGGCAGTTACAGTTTTATTTAAATATGACCTATATGGGGCTATTACTGTCATTGTCTGGTTTATTCAGTACAACCCATAAACAGTTTTTATTCTACCAGGTGACTTTCTACTACTTTATTTTTATTTGGTATGACTACTACAAGCAGGAGTGTTACTCACCAGCCTTGTGACACAGCCTTTGCAACCTACTAGCATGTGCTTCCTGATTCACAGCCCCCCCAGCTGCAGCTGTAAGTCAAATAGAGAAATATTTAGGCATACCTATCCATCACATACACAGGCTGGACATTAGTAAACAGTTATTAGTATGACTACTTACACACTGCTGGGACATCACTCCTCTGCCTTGCTTCTTGGACCCACTCGTCCAAGAGCTCCCTCTTCCTCCGCTTCAAGTCAACATAGTGATGCCGGACCTGCTCACCAGTCCAAGGAATACCAGTGGGACTGGTGAGATCACGTGCAAGACATCCAAGGCTTCCGCTTTATATTGGGAGCCTTGGTACTGGCCCTACAGCATTCTCTCATCATGGTTTTGTACCAGGAGTCCTACCATAACCTTGGACTCCTGTATGCCCCAGTGCTGTGCCCAGAAGCACATGCCCTCACCAACTTCTGCCATACTGCCTACAGTGGGAAGCTGCAACCAGTTATGAGCTGTATTCCCATCTGTGGGGTTTAAATATGTTTGATTTCCCGCCCTTTGCCGTGATTGGATGGTTTTGAATATGCTGAGCTAAGCTAAGCTACGGGCAAACCTGCTTATCTAAGGTTGGCAGTTCTTAAAGGGGCAGCTTCAGCATCGTTTACCAATGGGCAAATCCACTTAGCTGGGCTATTCATTGCTTAGTATTCATATGCACACAATGCTTACACCCAGTCAGCAAAGCTGTGCAATGCTTAGCATTGCTTATTTTTTATTTTATAAATTATATGCTGTATGAAATTGATTTATCATTCATTACATATTATAAATGTGTTTACTGTCCCTGACAACCCCAATGTGCTTTCATTACATTTATTCATGTATGACTATACTGTATTGGGCACTTGTGTTTATATCGGGGTTTCACATCTTTATTAAACTGACACCTGATCTCTGGACCTACTACAGTACTCTGGTTAACAAATATATGTTATTTAGTAGCTAATTATTAAAAAAAAATGTTTATCTACTGGTTTCACATGTAAAATTCAAAATGGTTGCAGTGGGGATTGAACCAGGAATGGCTGTTTCCAATGCTTATACTTTAACCACTATACTATTGCAATACACAAGGCTTGATATCTCTTGCTATTTAACTTTGTGTGCTGTTTAAGCTGAACTAAGTGTAGCTAAGCAACAGGCACACCCACACAGCTACACTTAAACTTTATTCCATGTTTAAAAATAAAATTATTTGTTGTGTTTTTTTTTTTTATTTTTACCCATCAGAATATCTATGCTAATGCTGAACCTGTTATTCTATCAACTTTCTGCTTGCTTTTTCCAAATTCCTTACTCTGATGGGTTGGGAGGTGTGCACTATGTGCTTATACTAAATGTGCTATTCTAACAAAACTTTTGTCTTGGTAGCGACAATTGTCCCTTATGACTTTGACCAGATTTGTTATCCTGATGGGTTGGGGTGTTATGCGCATTCTCGCTCATTTTAAATTGCCAGAAGGCAATTCTGGAGTGCAGAGGGTGTGTATATTGTGAGAGCTCTGCTCTCAGACACACACCCTTCATTCTTACATGGAATAGTGTCCGTTTTACAGCATGGCAGCATGCCTTCATACATATGCATAGCACGCTGCTGTGCTGAACAGGAACAGTCCCTGCCATGCAGGAATAACGTATTCCTGCATGGTTACTTGCTGAATCTGGGGGATGGTCTGTAGTTTTCTTTACAATATATACAAACTCTTTCATTGTTTTTTATATGGCATATTTTCCTTCACTGGTAATTTATTAATCAATAATCTCCATAAAAAAAATCTTGACCTTCTATTTTCTAATTACACCATGCTTTTTTTTTACTTTTATAACTTAAACTTTTTATCTATTAGCTCAGCTCAAGAATTAAAATAATAATATTGTATCATGATATTGTCATACCATACTTTATATTGCATCAATTTTTATTTTCCATAAAATAATTTTTCTTGATAACATTTCTTTACTTTATTTAAACATGCTTTTCCTCTTTTGAATTTTTTAACATATTCCATTTCCACTCATGTACTTTGGTAAATTTACTACTAACTTTTCATATAGCCAAAACAAAACTTTATACAAATTCAAAGACTCATCATAGAAAATGGTTTTATTAATCCTAAATCTCCATCTTCCTTGTCCATGTATACAGTTACTCTACTCACTGGATTCAACCTTGAATCCCATATAAAAGAAAACAAGGAAATACTTGGAAGTGTTTCTTTTTCATAGATTACTGGCCACAGACAGATATGCAATCTTTCCCAGTGTAACTGAATTCACTAAATAAATCTTTATATTAAACAATAGCGTGCATGTTTTCCAAAATTCCTGACATCCTTTTCCCTTTAAACTTTATATGCTAGCTTCCATAACAATTTTACTTTCCATTCTCTTCTGAATAATTGTCAGAAAAATCTTTTTATCTGCATTGTTCAATACTATAGGTCTCCGTTTTCAATTTTATTTTAACTTACTTTTTCCGTATAAATTTATGTATACCACTGCATAATTCTTTGTACATAAAACCTTCATTCTGACCACTCATTCTTAACTGTTCAGAAGTATTTTTCTGCCAATCCATAAAATTTGCATCCTATTCCATCTGATCCTGAGACTGACTATAAATTAACTTGTCTAAGTACCTTATCTAATTCATATAAGGACATCTCATTTTCCAATTCCTTAATTTTTTATTGGACATTTTTTTAACATGCCACTCTTTTTCTTTTATTTATTTTTGTACTTTCTTTCTTGAAGCATTTTCTTTACATAATTTATAACAATGTTCATAATTTGTTCCTGAGATAATCCTCCCTCTTCTATCATCTTTTATTTGTTTCATTATACTAGCATTCATTTTAGCTATACTACTCAAATAAGTTGATATCTTTTCTTTTTTAACTTGTAAATAGTGGTGCAGATTCAATAAAGTCTACAAAGTCCAATAAAATCATATGCGCATTTAGCCACAATGTGCACATGATAGCTCACAATTTTATATTCTGGAAGTGGCTCTACAGGCCGCGTAGAAGCACACATTCTGTAAGTGGCTCTACAGGCCATGTAGAAGCACACATTCTGTAAGTGGCTCTACAGGCTGTGTAGAAGCACCCAGTTTTATATTCTGTAACCAGGTCTACATGCCATGTAGAGCCACAAAAACATAGTATACATGGTGGCATGCTAATTACAGCATAAGCAGCTAAATTGTATGCTAGTCAACCAATCCAAGATTGAGGGGCTGTTCAACAAGTGATAAAGCAATCATGTAGACTCAGTGCAGGTTTTTCCTCCAATTTCCAAAACCTACTGGAATACAGCCACGGAAACTAGTCTATGTGGAAAGAATGTTAGGGGCAGTTACTCTTATTTATGTGTATGTGCAACAGGCCAAAAACTATGCTGCTGCTAATAGACCACGGCCAAGAAAAGGGTGTTTAGACCTACAAAAGATTGAAACTGTAGAGTGCTACAGGGTGGATAGAGATGTACTACAGGATCTCTGCAACCTCTGCCATCCTCAAATGACAAAGAGAGCAAACATAGGGGAACTAATGCCAGTGGATATTAAGGTATGTGTGGCACTTAAAATATTAGCAACAGGAACCTTCCAAAGACTCACACAGGGCAAGCTGCGGGTGTCACAGGCATCAGGATCCAGGATCCTACATCAATTTCTGAATGCTATGCTGCAAAATGCCAGTGACTACATAGATTTTCCTCATACACCTGAGGGCATAGCCACAACTATGCAAGACTTCTACCCTGTACACACTACCCTGAAGTCTTGGGTGCCATAGACTGTACACAAGTCAAAATCAAAGCACCATACAGGAAAATGTGAATGGAAAGGGTGTACACTCCCATTAACTGCCAGATCATGTGCAATGCTAAATTAATCATCCTGAATATGTATGCTGGCAACCCAGGCAATTACCATGACTCAAATATCTTGCACAACTCTCAACTATATCAGATATTTTCTAGGGGGATACACCACAGGGTCATTTACTAGGGGATGCAGGTTATGTACTTAAATTGTGGCTGATGATGCTCATAAGAAACACACACACACACACACACACACACACACACACACACACACACACACACACACACACACACACACACACACACACACACACTAAATGAAGAATGCTATAATGAGGCACATGCCCAAACAATAAATATCATAGAGTGTGTGTTTGGGCTGCTGAAGTTATGGTTCCAGTGCCTAAATACATCTGGGGAGCCCTGCAGTACAATCCCCATACATGTACTGAAATTTTCACCATCTGTGCCATGCTTCACAATATTATTCCCAGAAACAGCTTCAGCAAGAACACAAAGGGGAAGGGCCACACATCGCACCACTGGTGAGGTCACTACAGCCATATACATGTGAGGAGTCAGAGGGGGAATCACCACCACTGTGGGTGTAGGCAGACATAGGTGCGCACCATATGCCCTTGTACTGACAAAGAGGCAATGGATAGCACACACACTCACTAGCTAATGGGCTAAAATGTTCATCTTATGCACATGCATACAGTAACATTGATGCCAGACAATGCTGACTACCTTTATTTACCCATGTGATGGCTGTGTGCTGCTAGTATCAGACAGAGTCAGACACAAATTAAAACTCTTGCAACCACTGGACTTGCCAAGATTAAGTGTTGAACCTGGAATAGAAAAATAAATGACTAAGAGCACTAATGAATGGAATATCCTTGCATACTATTACTTGCTGATGTAAGTAAGTATAAGATAAGTGATTTTAACAGCAATAACATCAATATGTGACAGCACTGACTTATGTCAATATATGTGTTCAATTCCAACTAATAGGCCTCATGCATCTAAGATTCACACATTCATACCTCTTAAATGTACAGATTTTCACAGAATGTCCAAAGTTTAGCCTCTTAGTTTTGTACTGGCAAATTGTTAAAGATTGAAGTTAGAAAATAATAGCAGACATTTCAATTTCAGACTTCATTTCCCTCAGAAAATTAATGGTAATGCAAAACCTGTTATCTTATCAATTTTCTAAGTTTGTATGACCAAAATATTTCAACATTTTTCTTATTTTTGGGCTTTTGTCCAACTTTTAATTATGACTTGTCTCAGCTTTGTTGGTCTAAGAGGTTGAGAGGGATGTACACATTACAAAAATCTGTAATAAAGCAGTGCAGTTTGCAAAAGAGCATCACAAACACATATATACTAAGCACTCAGTCAGTTATGCACCCTGGGCATGAGACAAAAGAGTCATGTATCCCTGAATCTAAAAGAGAGAAAATCAAGGGATATAGCACAGTTGTCATCATTTGCACAATGATAGTAGGCCAAGCTGACACAAAAGGTAGTGAGTGTGTGTAAGAAAGACAAGCAAACATTTGTATAATAGTATCAAATGGCCACTGAGACAGAATGAGATGTAAGCCTCAGAACTGACCCATGTAACTGTTATGTGTGTTTGTGTCTGTATGGGCACTAAAGGTGAGATGTGTGTGAGTGTGTGCAAGAACATAACTGAGCTCTGTGCTATCTCTACATCCTGGTATGCTGGAAAGGTGTGAGCCATGCATGGTAGAGGCGACAGTTCAATGTCATCTTTCCCAACTGTGTGAACTGACTCTGCCAGGATTTGCACTGGCATGTCCATGCCAATGGTCAGATGCATTGCTGCTACCTGAACATGACTAATATATGCTGGATGAGGTTTCCTCATGAATACACCCAGGACCATGAGCCTATGCCCTACCATGTCTAGATGTGCACATCTCAACCACAGACAGTGCAGTGGAAGCAATTACACTATGGCAACATGATTGGGCATGAACATGTTGGCTAGCACTGGCTTATGTGGCTAACCTACATCCATGTGGATGCTGTCCCCCCAGCAGACCTTCCATCACAGACATCCCAGTTCCAATGTGTCATTCATATGATCCATTGAATCGGTAACATGATGGAGGCAGCCGCACATATCAGCATGTGCCACATCTACAACCTTAAGCATTTCCTCAGAGGCCCTATAGGAATGTGCCTATGCCTCCATGATGGCATTAAACATATGTTAAGTGGCACAGAAAGACATCAAGATCAGGTGGAAGGTGGACAGTATGGCAGCTCACCCACACTTTGGCTACGGCTAAAGACAGTAGGCACTGGTGCCACAGAAACCACACTACCCTGATAAAGTTCACCTTCCACCTGTCTAATACCTGAGTACTTACTGCAATAAGTATGCATAGGCCTACTGGCTGTGCTGGATGGAAATCAGAGGTTGGCTGAATATCAACCTCAGTGTCAGACTCAACCTCTGCACCTCTTGACTATGCCTCTGTTTGGCCTCCATCATCATCAGAGTCTGCAGATACTCTGACATCAGGTGGTAGGAGTCTTATACTTCCACTGTCAGGCTTACCTGTGATAATAAGCAACAAACACAAGAAAGAAATTAATACTTACACTACAATATAATATATGCTAACAAACTAACACTGGTGTCACTGTCACAGATAGTGCAGCAATACACACAAACTCACGACACCTACCTCACACATATGGATAAATGGATATTTCTGTCAAGCAGTCATCAGTACTGAAATAAAACTGTCTGGCTTACCATGTGCAGATGACTACAAACTTGCTAGGGAGGATTTTCTTGGAAGAAGTTAAGGACACCATCATCACAATTTGAATAACACAGTAGAACCAGTTTTTTGCCTTTATATGACAATTAGTACTTTTAACTGAAACGTGCCTGACACACCCACCCAAAACCTATGTGTAATGAACCAGAATGTGTTATCTGTGTCAATTTATCAATAGCCAACCCTAAAAAATTAATTAAAACAACTGAACTATTACTTTTAATATTTTACTATAGAAGAAAATGTTAAAAAGTGACATATGTAAGCCTACCTGGAAGCTCCTCTTGGGGCATACTTGGCCTCCATGAAACAGCAGCACCAACATCAATCACACGCAATTGTGCACTTTCCACTCAGCTCGCTGGCTCCCTGACACTGGATAGGGACACTTCATTTGATTTCAGTGGTGGATCTGTAACAGCCCCACCCATGGCACACTGCAGCTACTCTCTTCTGGGCTGATGAAATCATAATAGTGGCCCTATGACACACCTGATCATATGTCCTACTGCACCCCCTATGGCATTGTTCACTATCTGGTTCTAAATCTGCATTCTGCCAAACATATCCCCATGTCCTCTCTCAATCAGAAAGGTACAGTGTCACCTAAATGCTTGGACAATTACATAATTTTCAGAGTCACTGAAAGGGGGTTTGTGGGGATTGGGATGTTTGGTGCTATATTCCTAGATGACATAAAACAGAAAAGGATACTATATATAAATATCATATAAATAAAAGTCCTGCTTATGTGTACATGTATTATTATTTTTCCACTGGAGAATCACAAAACTTCAGGTGTTAAAATATAGAAGGTATGTGGTTGCAACATATTACAGTCACACACATACCAAGGTTTGATCAAAAACAAGGAATAACAAGAGCAAACCTCTTTAAAAAGTTTTATGTTGTGGCAACACACAAATGGAATTTGGCTCCCCACCCCGAAAACAACAGGTAAATGGCAGTTTGTACCAAGAAAGGAAAAACAATCAATTGTTATAAATTCTTTCAAAAAAAATTTCACAAAATGTGTACACATTTACAACAGAAAAGTCATTTTTATACAATTGCCAGTCAACTCAACCTGTGGCCAGTACTCCTCTAGAGGTGTTTATGGCCATCTTAGAAGCCTAACATCCCAGTATCATTAACAATATAGGACATTTACATTTCACTGAAATAACATAAAAAAGTATAAGATAAACATTTGTAACAATAACACCTGTGATGAAAATTAATAAGGTTGTGTATCTTAGAAAATAAAATGGCCTGACAAAAATGTTTATGCCATCACTAAACTTCTAAGAAGTGCATACAGATAAAAGCTGCATTTGCTAAGGCATATATATATATATATATATATATATATATATATATATATATATATATATTAAAAAATATTTTCCTAGTAACATATGAGTAAATCTAGTATGTAACTGAAAAATTAAATTGTACCTTATCAAGATCATAAGTCTTCTGTGCAGATAAATCCAAATTAACAGCAGTCTTCTCCTGTGTTGTCCACATACAACACTATGCTCACCTTCAGGTTCCCTAGCTACATGGTTACTTTTTTATAGTGCAAATTCAGGCCTGTGAGCATTGTAAATATGCAAATGAGGTGTGAACTCATTTGAATTGCTGAATCGCAAATTTTGCCTCCCCTTAGCAGGTATAAACATAGTGCAGGCACTTCCTCGGTATTAGTTGCTAATTTATTGCAACTGTGAATGATTACTGTTAGGGAGAAAGAAAACACAACAGCAATTCAGACTGCCTTATCTGCAATCGGTGTGTCACCCAGTTTACACATACAAAGTGTAGAATTAATTGTATCAAGGTTTTAAATGGAAGTGAGCAGTACAGATTTCTCAGTTTGTGTTCACTAATTGACAGAGTCCTCTGCCTTTGTTGAACACTGTATATTATTGTAATTTAATATTCCCATACATTTTAAGGACAATGATACAAAATGCCTTACAGACTGCATGTCTATGATTATAGTTCAGATAAGAGAAGAATGAACAAAATAAAAAGAGAGGACCAAGTGTCTTTGCTGCAGTAAATACTCATAAATGGTTGTGTGATCAGTCATTGGACTAAATATGTAATGAACACGTACAAACAACTGAGAGTGTAAAAGCTTTATATGTCTTATTAATACTGTGGATGAAATAGGACTTGCTTGTATACACAATGATTTGCATTCCTGCTATAAATATGTTTCTGGTGCACAGATGGATAAGACACCCTTACTGTGTTTTGTAGGTTCATTGGTGTGACAGTTCAAATGCAGAATGTAATGTGAGTTAAATTTCTTTTGTAATGTTGTTTATGGTCTTTTTAATAGTGATATTTGCTCAGTGAGCAGCTTAGCGCAAACATGGTGAAATGGATAAATCAAATACATTTCATGTAATGTACTTCTATGATAAGGACTGCATAAATTACACCTATGAACTAAGTCTGTCTAAACCACACAGTATATACTCTCTGTAGATTATAGTTTAAGTCCCACATTTGTCTTTTAAGGATGAAACCTAATAAACACTTCTTAGAAAGATAATGAAAGGTGAGCTGTGGCTGTCCTGTTTGCATGTCACTTAGCTTCTCAAACACAGTCTAATGGTCCACACAAGAAGCAGACATTCTCAGTTCCAAAAAGGATACATTGTTACCTCCTTTGCTGACCATTGTACAATCCCACAAAGCTGTGTTGCATGACAGTCAGCAACACCTGCAGATCCAGAAGACCTGCAGACAGGAAGCATTGCTTCCCCTTTGTTCTTCCTCCAGCTTGTCCCCCCATTTCACCACTTTCCTATCTTCCCCATTTTCACACCTTTAATCTGGTCAAAAAAGAATCACACACCTCAACATAAATAATAAATCCCCAGTGAAGCCCTTCACTTCTTGTTCTCTGCATTTGCCTGGATTCTGGAATCATGCACCAACTTTGAGTAACTGTGAATGGCTCTTCATATCCTATGGCATTTTACGATTACCTCCATGTAATGCTGCTTAAACCCACTGTGCTAAGGAAACACACAGTTAAAGCAGAGTAAAGGCACTCATATTAAAACAAATATAATAATTTATTTGGACTGAGGACAGTATAAATATGTAAATCCATATGTGCACTGGTGACATAAGTCACTTGAGTAGTGTTTGTTTTTATACAGTACTTCACTGTCGTCATTTCGTCTCATATTTCCAATAATTATCAGATGTAATTATTTAATTACATCTTGAAAATATATGTAAAAATTTTAGATGGAACTGCATTTGAACCCTGTATCATTTGTGCTCAAAGTAAGAGCTTACTGCTGTTACACCTGCTACTACAGAGTCAGCCAAATCACAGATGTTTTTCTAATACTCAGTAATGTCCAACGTGCTGATTTGCCACACTTCTCCAGTTAGCATGAGTTCTTCAATGAAGCAGTGACCTGCATTTGCTCATCGTTTAACTATGTGCAAATGAGGAAAGCAGTATAAATATTTTTAAGGTTACACAATTTAGGACACAACATTTCTAATATGAACTAGTTATGGTTACCTTATTATCTTTTAGTTGTATCTACCATAGTTAGTATGGATAAGTACATCTAAAAATCAAGTAGGAGTCTTTAAATGTGTATCTTGCATGCTTAAACACTTTGACGTTGATCATGCAAACCAAATGCTCAGTGGTGCACTATGGAAAATGCTTATTAGCATGTATTAGTATGTTTACTGTCCAGTTAGTCTTCATCCCATTAAAATCCATGTAAATACACAACCAAAGGGAAGGCATTTTTTACTGACTGAGCACATATTTACACTTAGTCATGTATTACCTGCACCCATGCACTTGAAACTTGGTATGTCAATACTTGTTTCCAAATGTCAAGAACACTATAGAAATAAATAGTAAAATTGCATTGTTACATTCCATGCACACCTTTATAATGACAATAGACATTCAGATTGGCTTAAACATCTGTTAATCTGGACAGCAATTCTTCACAAATATAAACACGTACGTACACAGTTGCAGCCATGCTAATCACAAAAAATGTGTGTGTCTGTTTGTGACAGTAAGTATGTAATGTAAACAACATACTGGGAAACAGCTGCATATGTCTCATTTGCTCTGCATGCATTCCTAACAGCTTCTTGCATCTAGTTTGACTAGCTGTCTCTTAAAGTATACCTGCAAATTGGAAACACAACAAGAAATAGTACATCCACACTTTGCACACCACTCTCATAACAGAATATGTTAACCACATCATATAATGATGGAACCATCTATAAAGACAACTATGACAAGGCAAAAACATACTTCAGGGATATTGCAATCATTAAATACTGTGTTTTGCAGATGAGACCAAAATACTTACATGTGTATTAAATTAGCATAGTAACCACATATGTGTGTCTCTATGTATGTGTAAGTGTGGGTGCATAGTTAGAGGCACATCAGTCTGCATCCTACTATCATCAATCCGGTCCCATGCAGAATATCTGGACAATCATAAATGGCTACCCAGTCATGTCATCCAGGCCTCACAACATCTTCTTGCAAACAACCAGTGAGGATGTTATCCACTAGAAAACTGTCCAGCAATGATGTGAAAGTTAGATTTGTGCTGTTAAACCTGCATTAAGCAATTAACTTTCTATTTCTAGTTAGTTAGCTAGGTAGGTGTTCTAATATTACTACAATCAAATGGGGAGTGCGTGAGTGTGTGTCTACTCAGAGAGCCATAAGTGTTTATCCTACTGTCAGCAATCCAGTCCCATGGAGTACAGATATTTTGACAATCATACATGCCTACCCATCCATTTCATTTAAGTCTCCCACCATCATTGCTCAAACATGCAGTGATGATGTCATCCACTATAAATTGTCCCAGCAGCATTGCAAAAGTAAAATTTGTTCAGTGGTACTTGCATTAGGTACTGAGTTCTGCAGCTGTTGTACCTAGCTACATAGGGGCTCTAATCTCACTACAGTCAATTGGTGTATTTGTGTATGCAGGAGAAAGAGTATAACTGTGTATCCTACTGTCAGCAATACAATCCCATGCAGTATGACTGTTTTGAAAGTTGCATCTGCCTACACATCCATGTAATACAGGCCTTCCAACATCTTCTCTCAAATATCCAGTGATAATGTCATCCACTATAAATTGTCCAGCAGCACTACAAAATTCAGGCTTGCGATGAGTACTGTGTTTTCTAGCTTGTGCACCTAATTAGGCAGCAGTTCTAATCCGACTGTAGTCAACTGGCATTTTTGTTCCATTAGTTCACATTCAAGAGACCATTTTAGAACAGCATGTGAGACACTCCAACTACCATCTTCTCACCAGACACTGCTGATGTCATCAGCTATAAAGTGTTGTTTGACACTATAAAAGCCAGATTTGTGATGTGGCACTTGCATGAACTACTGTGCTCTGTAAATAGGTAGGGGTTACTCTGCAGTCATCTGATGTGTGTGTGTTTATGTTCAGGTGGTTCACATTCAAGGGACCCACTTTCTCTCTTGCATGAACTTTGTCCTCACATATTAAAAAAATCACCTGTATTCTCATTTGTCTGCATTAAATACTATGTTATCACATTCATGTTATTGTAATGTATGCTGTATTTCTCTGAAAACTGATGTATAATTTCAAATTTTTCGTATTGTATTGTATTGTATGCTGTATTTCTCTGAAAAATTGATGTATAGATTGATTGTATGTAACTGTCATTGGAGCTTTTCTCCCCAGGCCTCCATGAAAATGAGCTCTTTGTGTCCCAGTGGACTTCCCCGGTTATCAAACTGAAATAACTAACTAACTAACTCAATTTTAGAACAATATGTGAGACACTCCAGGTACCATCTTCTTCTCACCAGGCACTGCTGATTTCATCAACAATAAAGTGATGTCTGACACTATAAAAGCCAGACTCATGCTGCGGCATTTGTGTCAAGTACTGTGCTCTGTAGATACTTAGGTGGAGGTTCTACTCTCACCGTGGTTATCTAGTGTGTATGTGTTTGTGTTCAGCTAGTTCATATTCAGGAGACCATTTTGGAACAGCATATGAGATACTTCTATTACCATCTTCTCACAAGACACTGCTATTGTCAGTGTTGTCTGACACTAGAAAAGCTAGATTTGTGCTGTGGCACCTGCATTAATTTTTGTGCTCTCCAGATAGTTAGGTAGAGGTTCTATTCTTGCTGTGGTTAACTCGTTTGTGTGTGTGCATTCAACAATCAGTATGGTGACAAGTTTAGAATGGCGTGTGAGTCCACAGCTATGTCTGATATTCCTCAGAACATCTTCTTGCAACATACAGTGATGATGCTCTGATGATGTGATGTAGTGCCAGCTATGTCAGAGAGAGTAGGGCAGTGCATGTGTAACATAATCCGGCATAGCTAGCTGGAGTTTTATAAAGAATTATATGTCATTTGAACTTCAAACTGATTTGTACAGATGCTTGTGTTAAAATGTATTTGTAAAGCTGCTTGTATTAAATATGTGTCAACAGTGGGTCCTGACAGACAGAAAAGAAATATACATGTACATCAGACTGCACTGGATGCTGGAATGTAAGGGGTTAAGCTCAGCCAAGGTAATCTTAAGAAAACATAGCTTGAAATTAAATAGCTTGATTTAGCCCATAATGATTTTATCTCACAGGCTTGAATGCAGCCAGAGATGCAATGTCTGGGCTGGGATCCTGTTCTTACTGTCCTTAGTGGTGAACTAATTGCTACTCTGTGGAGCCAGGGAATGGCTGGTTAGTCTCTACAGGAAGGATGAAAAGTTTGGAATTGTTTTACAGTCCCCAGATGCTGGAATAAGCCTTAGCAATGTTCTAGATGTGTATAGTGACACATCTGTGCCAGATCCTGGTTCGGCCTCAAGTCAGGAGGTAGTGTGGGAACCACAGAATCAGGTGACCAGATGTGATGTCATTCTGTAGCCGGCACTGAAATTGTATTTAGATACTCCTGAGAGAAGTGATAGTGACAATCAGCACTCTGTTTTGGAATTGACAGATCACTCACCCACTTCATCTCGCCTTGTTTTAGTAAGTAACTTAACCAAGGAATAATAATTCTTCAGGCAGTTAGGAAAATATAGTGAGATTAGCTAATAGTATTGTTTTTTCAGTATCTATCAGAGTCTTTCCATCCATGCTATTTCTATATTTCCTGTGAATTGAAACTCTGGTGTTTATTGTAAATAGATACTCAGTATTCTCATTATTTTATTATTTATTATTAAATGTATCTAAATGTTTCATTGTGACTGGTCTTTTAGAAAATATTTTAATCCTTGAGTGTACTCGCATTTATTTAGTGGCACTTTAGCATCATGCTCTTGAAAGACTTGCTGATCAGTTAACACTACCATTTGTATAAGTATTAATTTTACTAAGAGTAATTAGATACCCTGGTAAGAACTTAAAGTAGCTGACTGATGGCAGTGAATCTACCTTATAGTCTGGGTGGAGGTGGCATTGTGGTTAAATCTGTGCCATCCTTTCCCAAGTGTGTGTGATTGTGTGTGTATCTGTGTCTGTGTGAACATCAAATGACAAAGAGTGTGTTTGTATCAGCTACTTGAAACAGGGACACAGAGCACTGATTTCTGCAGAGAGAAAGAGTCTTATTTGGTGACTGACGTGTGCTCCCTGTGTGCTCTTAAGGGAAACTGTGCTTGGTGGAGAGCTGCATCTGAAAATACTATGTGTATCTATTTTTTTCTAAGTCAGCATTCGGCATCAGTGTTAGTGGTAAGGACTGAGGCTCCTTGATTACTGGTCCAGAGGAGGGACATCACAGATGTCATCCTGTATAGCATGCCCTGTGACAGTGTTCAAGACAAACTTGTGTTATGGCAGTAACATTGAGTTCTGTGTTTTAAATCTTCTTTACCTAGATACACATGGTTTCTAATCTGATAGCTGGCAACTTCAGTGTGTATACATCCAAATGTTCCTTTTGAGGCAATTTTGTACAGAAATGTGACTCCATATCTATGTCAGACACTCCTCCCAACATGTTCTTCTCATCGTACAATGATGCTATCATATTTCATAAAGTGCAATCTGACAGTATTAAAATCAGACATAAATGGTGATGCTAGTATTACACTGCATTGCATTCATCTGTTGTGTGTGTGTGGTTGCTGGTACATTACGGCCATTGTATGATCTTTCAAATCACTCTTCATTTCACTATCACTTAGGAGAACCTTTAACATAGCCCAGTGCATCCACCATCCTCTATTTCCTCTGACCATATTGCATCTTTCCTTCAGAGGATTGGAGGATGTCCTCATATTAAATATGCATACACACATCATGAAGCAGAATCTTTCCATGAGTCCCTATAAGCCATCTCCAGATCACTGCATGTGTGATTGCTAATACTGTCATAGTGAGGTGCACATATCACATATGGACAGTGGTGGTGTATAATACAATCCAACAAATACACACATATGCACAGTACTCTTACAATCTTCCATCATATAGTTATAGGGGGTTTGTTTTAAATGTATAAAAATGGCTAGGATTTTATGTGATGTTGGCCATCAGCTGAATAATGTCTTGTGACCCCATGAACATTTGACATGTCAACTGTCACTGACAGTATGCTATGTTGAGGTGTGAATGTACTGTATGCTTATAAAAGGGTATTATGATCTGTGATGTGCGCTAATGTATTGATAGCCACTATTGCCATTTCATTACATACCCCTTCTCTAACAGCTGTAGTAATATCCCCTTGAGAACTGTTAACATGGTATGATACACTTTTATGTATATTGTTGGCATATTAAGACACATGCTGTTGTAGTGGAGCAGATCAACATTCTGCAAAGATCTCATTCTGCCATCACAGAGACATTTGCAGTATGGCACAGGTGTGCATGTGTCTACCTACCATCATTGAGTGCTCTGTGACAGACATCAATATAAATCCATACTGATTACATGGGCACATCCATCTTGTTTCATCCACATGTCATAATGCTGTGATATAAGCAGAAATCTCACATGTTTTGATTCAACTGCAACCTTGTGGAATGCATTATATGTATACTTGTGCTGCAATTCCCAAGGATCATCGATGTGTTTGGCAGCACTACTGTGTGACTAGTAGCATTTGTGTCAGGAAATGTTCTGCATGAGCCACAAAAGTACAGTTTTGTACCTACCATAAATGTAGATGTTCGAGGATCTCCATTGCTGCAGTCCTGACAAATGGGTACTCCGCTGCCCACCATCGGCCCGTGTACTTGTCAGTACAAATGCGCATGACCGAAGCCATAACCTCAGTCTTTCTTGCCTCAGACGTCAGAATGCAAAAAAGAAAACACCACCCAAAAAACCCCAATCTAAAAAGAAAAAGGGAAGGAGGGAGGGACTGCAGCAATGGAGATCCTCGAAAATCTACATTTATGGTAGGTACAAAACTGTACTATGTTCCATTGCTGCAGTCCTGACAAATGGGTAGAATCCCAGAGCAACGGAAAAAGGGGCTGGCCAACTAAATAGCAGGAGGAGCTGCAGACATGCCCTGTAAGACTGCAGTGGCAAACCCAGCCCTAGACCTAGAATAAAGAGGCAAATGATAATGCTTTGTAAAGGTATGTACAGAACTCCAAGTAGCTGCCCTAGAATGTCTTTAGTAGCTACCTCTCAAAAAAGCAGTAGAGGTGGCCGTAGCCCTAGTAGAATGAGGCCTGATCCCAACTGGAACCTCCTTACCATGATGAGAGTAACAAAAAGCAATACAATGGCCGATCCACTTGAAATAGTTTGTTTCGAGACAGCTTTCCCACATGAAGCCACAGCAAACGAAACAAATAACTGTTGAGATCTCCGAACTCATTGGTTCTGAACAAATAATACCGTAACTGCCTATGCACATCCAAAGAATGCAAAACTCTTTCCCCTTCATTTTGGGGTTAGCATAAAAGTAGGCAAATGTATAGATTGGTTCAATGCCACATTAGAAACTACCTTAGGCAGAAAAGTAGGATTAGGAAACTCTGTCCTGGTGAAAAATCAGAAAAGGTTCCACTGCCATGAGAGCCTGTAATTCAGACACCCTTCTAGCAGAAGTAATAGCCAATAAAAAAGCAGTCTTCCAGGACAACAACTTCAATTCAGCCGTAGCTGCAGGTTCAAAAGGAGGCAGAGTCAGCTTTTCCAAAACAAAATTAAGATCCCAGGCAGGAGTAGGGTCTTATATTCTTTGCCCCTCTAAGAAACTGTTTACGCAAAGGATGTGAAAATAAAGGAGGATCACCCTCATAGTGAGCAGAAATAGGTGCAGCATGCACTTTAATAGAAGAGAAGGACAAACCCTTGTCCAGTAACATAGTCAAATATTGCAAAGTACAACTCAAATTAGGCAACGTGACATTAAGGCCTTTAGCTGAACTCCAAAGAAAAAATCTCTTCCATTTATCAGCATAAACTTTTCGAGTACTAGGACGCCTGGCCTACAAAAGGACATCCAAAACTTGTTGAGGGAGCTGAAGGCCCTCATCCTCTAAAACTGAATGCGCCAGGCTGTCAGGTGTAGGGATTGCACCCTGACATTGAGAAAATGATTGTTTTCTTGAGACAATAAGTGAGGAATCTGTGGTAGCGGCCAAGGTGCCCCGTGAATTAGGCTCTTCAGCAGAGGGTACCAATGTTGCTATAAGGATCATGCAAGGTTTGTCCCTCCTGACTTTCAACAGGACCTTTGGAAGAAGAGGCAGAAGAGGAAAGGCATACACGTGAAGGTTGCTCCAACTGAAGGATAGTGCATCTATTTTCCAGGCTTTCGGATGAAACAGCCTTGTGCAAAACAGAGGTAGTTGGGAATTCAGAGGAGAAGCGAACAGATCTATGTCTGGAGTTCCCCAAGCCATGGTCAACTGACGAAATACCTGAGGGTCCAACTTCCATTCGTGAGGATCCACCATCTGTCTGCTCAGAACATCTGCTAATGAATTTTGTGCTCCTGGCAGAAACTGTGCTCGAAGAGTGATGTGCAGATCAAAGCAGTTTCCCATAACAGCATTGCTTGTCTGCAAAGAGGGTAAGAATGAGTTCCCCTGCTTGTTGATGTACCACATGACAGTTGTGTTGTCCGTTGAATCAACACCAGTCCTGGTCAAGTAGATCCTTGAATGCTTTCAATGCAAATTGAACTGCCAGCATCTCCTTCATGTTGATATGCAAGTGAAGCAGCTCCGGGGCCAAAGGTCTTGAATCCATTTTCCTTTGAAATGAGCTCCCAGGCTGACTCCGAGGCGTCTGTCGTCAATATCTGACTTGCCTCGGTTGGGTCACAGAGAGTCCCTTGTTTAGGTGACATTCCTGAGCCCACCACACAAATTCTTTCTGAATGCAAGGTAGAATCCGAATGACAGTATCCAAGTCGTGGCTGTGTTGAGTCCAAACGCTTTTGAGATACCACTGTAGCTTCCTCATATGCAGTTTGGCATTGGGAAGTACTAGAATGCAAGATGCCATGAACCCCAAGGCTTGAAGGACTGTCCTTGCAGTCAGCCTGGACATTACGGATAGCTGTTGGAAGTATAGGTGAAGATTTCTTTGTTTGTCCGGGGTAAGAGATGCCATCTGAGTAGCTGTATTCAGTCTCACACCCAGAAAACACATCTCCTGTGAGGGTACTAGACTGGACTTTATTTCGTTCACAGAATACCCTAGGCATCTGAAAACTGTCATCACATACTGCAGATGTCGAAGAAGTTCGTGCTTGCCCTGAGCCAGTATCAAACAATCGTCCAGATAAGGATAAATTTGAATTGAGAAAAGCTATTACTGGAGCCAGGACTTTTGTGAATACCCTGGGTGCAGTAGATAAGCCAAAGGGCAATGCAGAGAACTGATAATGCAAATTCCCAGTCCGAAACCTCAGGAATTTCCTGCAACTGGGCCTTATAGGAATGTGAAGATAGGCCTCCTTGAGATCCAAAGTCACCATCCAGTGATCTCTGCCTAGCATAGGCAACAGCTGCTGCAGTGTCAACATCTTGAATTTCGAATTTCCAGAAAGGTGTTTAGAATGGATAAATCCAGAATGGGCCTCCAAGTATTTCCCTTCTTTGGCACTAAGAAAAGACGGGAATAAAACCCTGTGCTTCTGTCCACAGAAGGAACTGCCTGTATTGCTAGAGAAAAAATCTGTGCCTCAGTCTTTGCTGATGAGGCACATCCG
The DNA here is from genome assembly GCF_019279795.1 of Protopterus annectens. NCBI lineage: Eukaryota > Metazoa > Chordata > Ceratodontiformes > Protopteridae > Protopterus > Protopterus annectens. Next base: position 1,649,410,099 of record NC_056733.1, read on the forward strand.
GCATACCTTTGAAAGGAGGGAATGTGTGAAAATAAAACTTGTAGCCTCGAGTTATAATGTCCAATACCCATTTGTCCTGGGTAACCAAATGCCAATTCCCTTTGAAAAGTCCCAGTTTTCCTCCTAGAGGAGCTGCCAGCAAACCAGAGTCCGGCAGCTGAAGACACAGGTCATTGGGACTGCTTCCGAAAGGACTGACCCCTGCCCACCCCAGCAGAAGGGGTAAAAGAATTCAAGGCCTAGAAGTAACAGGGCCCTGAGAGGAAGCCCTACCTCTACCAACCTGCCCCTAGAATGAAAATCCGAAGAGGGAAAGACCATCCCTAGCAGGCCAATTCCTACTGAACTTAGGGGCTGAACCTGTAAGAAGTCCTTTACCGTCTGCATAGACTTAGCTTTTTCCTCCATTTTTTCAAAACTGATTCCACTGGAGGGCCAAAAGAACATCAGATTGCAAAGGAGCATCCATAATGCGAGCCTTAACATGCTCTGACAAGGACTGATCTCTAAGCCAGGCATGTCTGAACAACAGAACTAGTAGCAGCCACCCTGGAAGAAGCTTGTAAAGCATCAAAACCACACTGCAAAGAATGCTTACCAACCTGGTCTGAAGCATGCACTAAATCCTGAAGCTCCTTACAGTCAACACCTTCAGACAAAGCATCCACTTTACATTTCAATTGACTTAGCAAATAATTCTGATACCTGTGCATATGAAATTGACAATTTAAAGCTCTCATAGCCAAAGTAGAAGAGGTATACAGTTTTTACCCCACCTATCCAGGGCCCTAGCATCCTTGTCCAGAGGAACCGGATTCTTAACCACAGAAGCCTTAACACCTTTGGGGCCTTGAGAAATAGTTTCTGGATCAGCCCTAGGACTCTTATACAAGTACTTGTGAGCTTCCGAACCCTGTAGTATCTATCTGGTTTAACTGGGGCAGGGGCAGAGAATCTGGGTTAAGGGCAGCCTCAGAAAATACATCCTGAACAACATCCAGTACAGGGGAATAGCCAAGGCCTGTGCTGAGGTAAAACAAGAATTCTCTCAGCCTTTTACGAGAATCAGAATAATCCTGGCCATCCCACTGGAAATGTTCCCTCATGGAATGCAAAGTTTCAGAGAAAGAAAAATCTTCTGGAGGGACGAGAGGGAGTAGCGTCCTCAGCCTCCGAATCAGAATAGGGAGGGAAATCCTGAAGCTCTTCCACAGAGGAATCTGACTCATTGGAAGACTGAACCAGACCCTCCAACTCTGTGTCTATCCTGGGCCTCTTCACAGGGGGGGGCATGGAACCCCTAATTAAAGTAATCAAATCTTCAGCCATCTTTAACATGTGCTTCCTAGGAGCTGGACCCTGGGGATTAGCACCAGCAGGGATAGACTTAGATTTAGAATGGCCTTTGCCTTGAGAAGGAGGAGGTCTAACTGGAGGAAGCCACTGACAACAAAGAAGCACCCTCAGCCTGGCCTAACACAGGAGAAGCCACTTCCTGCAGTAACAAAGGCTCCCCTAGACACACTGGTAAACTGTCAGAAGGAGCCACTGAAGCAGTCAGTGGTTCCACAGAACTGACGTCCCTCATCCTGTTTGGAAGACTTATCTTTGTGTTAGAAGAACCAGTCATCGGAGAAGCATGTTATAATTACAACGTTTACCAAACACCAGCCTAGCACAGTCCAACCAAGTAGCACAAAAGCGACACCCAACAATGTCGTGCTCAGGCCCTAAACAAGGAATGCAGAGTGAATGGTAATCCCTATGAGGAATCTGTTTAGTTATTAACTTTTTCTGACATCCAGCAATACTGAGGCAAGAAAAGACAAAAATGTTCCCAACAGGATACTTAGCCAACTTGGTATCCGTCTGAAACTCGAAAACCGACAGTTCCAGAAGGCACTTGCAAAAACTGCTTCTGCTGAGGACCATGCGGCAAGAAAGACTGAGGTTATGGCGTCGGTCATGCGCATTTGTACTGACGTCTCAGGCACCCGTGAGGTATTCGATGGTGGGCAGCGGAGTACCCATTTGTCAGGACTGCAGCAATGGGAGACGACGAACATCAACTGATTTGTAATCTGTTCCAAATTGAAACAAAGAGTTAGAAGGTCACACTGAAAAAACACTCAGAAAAAAATAAATGAAAACTCCAGCCGAGCTAGTACTTCCAATGAGTGACCTCCCAAACCTCCTGTAACAGAAGCACATGGGATATATGCAAATGACCCTTATGAACTTCAGGTGTTTCAGCTATATGGCAATTCTGACTGCCCATGACTTTTACATTTGAAGTCATTTTAATGGACAATATCAGGCCAATAATGCCAAATCCCACTAGCTATCGATATGCATATTTCGGACTTATTATGACCTCGTCAGCATAGCATAAGCAGAGTGTTTGACTAAGCGTAAGAAACACAGGGTTGTTATACCCAGCTGATATCCATTATCATTAGGGTGACTGCAAAAATAAGGGTCATTTGTATATATCCCATGTGCCTCTGTTACAGGAGGTTTGGGAGGTCACTCATTGGAAGTTCTAGCTTGGCTGGAGTTTTCATTTAGTTTTTTCTAATCTGTTCAAAATGGTATCAGTCCACTCAAATACAGCTTTCCCATGAAACACATATGGGCATATGTTGTGCAATTGATGTACTTACGTGACATTGGTACAGTTGCATGACTGTGTGAACAGTACTAGTGTGCGGCATGTGATGTATGACCAAAGCTGTATTTGGAGCTGTTTTCACAATTTGTGTATTCCAATAAATGTGAAATATTAGTGGGAATACACAACTAAGCACAGAGCTGTTTATGTATGGCACCAGCCATACTCAACTGGAGAAAATAGACAATCCACTAGCTGACAGTTTGTCTCAAACTTCACACCCCTGTCACCACCGGCCATTAGCCAAAGTATACATGCAAACATTTCTCAGTTTTTCTTCCCAGGAGAGCAGCTTATCTGTGTGCTCTCTATGGCTAATAACACAGAATCAGTGGGTTCTGACACATCCCAGGTTGACTATAACAGGTCTTAAAACCTGACCTAGCAGACACAGTTGGGTCCCTACTTCAAGACAGCCGCCAGACAACCTACATTCTCATAGAAGAGTGTACAGCAACAGTCATCCTTCTGACCAGGGGGGAGCATCACCTGATGCACTGTGTTAAGACCCATATGCCTGACTCTCTTTATCTCTGAGGGAGACCAACAAGTTATCATGGACTTTATTGAAAAGGACACGGGTAATCTCCTGACTGTGTGCCATTTCCATGTTTGGTTTGTTAAGGCTACATCATGTCTGTTGCATCTGTTTGATGACGTCAAGAAGGACACTAAGGGCATGCATGAGGAAAACTCTCTCATCCTGTGTAACTTGACCTGGCCAAAGCATTTGACAGAAATCTACACTCCGGTATTACAGAGAAGCTGTCTCAAGTGGGCATAAACACCTACATCACCAAGTGGGTAAACAAATCAATCACATACATTACAGATAATGTCAAAGTATATGATATCCCTTTTATTTAGTGTCCAGTGACCAGGTCTGTAGCTCAGGATTCTGTGCTAGGGCTTTTCCTGTTCATTATTTAAGACACAGAAGTCAAGAATAACTTACACATCTTTTGTCTAAACAGATTTGTGAAGACTGCAAATTGTGGGCAATCATTGAATTCAAAATTTGCACTGGTATAATGCAGACAGAATTAACACACAAAGGATTGTTGCCAGAGTCATGGGAACACAGCAGATGAATAAAAATCAAGGGGGATTAGTTCAATTGTGGCAGCAAATACACAAGCTAATTACAATATAGACAGCACACCCCATGACCATACTAAATGGTATGTGACCTGTGTAGTCAAGTAGATGGTACGCAGAATGTCCTAGCATGTGTCCACATAAGTGACTAATCCTTTGTATGTAGCACAACTCCTGAATATGTGCAGGGCATCCACATCAAAGGGCGATATAGTCCCATTGTACTCAGCCTGCATCTCACCAATAATTGAGTACAATGCACCTCTTTGCATGCATCTCCCTGCACATCTTTCAGGGATAATTTACTCAAATAAATCACTTTTTCCACAGTGAGTTCCCACACATCTTATCAGCCATACCTAAGAATACTTTTTACTATATAAACATTAAGAGTTGAGAGTGCAGAACTCCCTTGAAGGTGTTATACAAGAGGCATGTATGATACGTGTTCCTGGGATGCTCCCAGTAAACACATAGGTCTTTGACAACATGCTGGCATGGGTACATCTATGCAAGTGTGGATTGTAGAACATATGTGCCATCCAAACCTGTCAACTAGCCAGAACTGACTGCAATTTAAAGTACTGGTATACCAGTGTCCCTCTTATCACCTCCGAACGGTGTTATTTTTTCATGAAGATGAGATTGATTCCTCTTATAGATTACTGACAAATCATTATGGTTGTACAAACTGTCTTCATGCAGAACATGTATACTAATGCACAATCACAAATTTAATCTCAACGACACGGATGAGTGGTGATATTATTTTGATATTGTCCATGATTGTGCTTGGTTCTGTCTACTGTTATCCATGAGCCTTTTGCTATGTACGCCACTTGGTTGAGTCTTATGCTGACAATAAATTCATAATCAACCAAATCATTTTGCCCATCTTCACAATATGCACATACCCCCCAGTGTATATACGGTATTTGATAAATGTCTTCTCCAGTGATCATGTCAGGATGCTTATATTACCACAAATCTTTTCTATTGATATGTGACCTTCTGTCAGAGTCTGATACAATAACTGCATGATGATGTGACTATACCCACACAGGAGGTGTAAACAGCAGTACTCACTGTATTATGTAAATATGTGATTACTGCTTATGCTACTTTAGTCTTGTCTTTGTGGTGTACATACCCTGACATACCCTCATCTGCTGTACATTACCATGTTTCACATGTTCTCTTCCCCTGTGTTCATTCCTACAATTCATATGCGAGCACATTTTCTTTATTTTAGTGCTATTAAATTGTCCATTTATGTTTTTTTTTTTTTTTTGTGAGTGCTCATTGTGGTTTCTTTATGGATGTGCAATGGGATCATTGTTACAAAAGGAAAAAAAACTGATGATGTCATAAATGATCTTCCCTTAAGTCAGCCCTTATCTGTTGTGTGAGGTATAAATAGTCCAGTTAACTAAGAGATTGACAGATGGTCAGGAGGCAATGGGTATAAAGACTTCAAACATTAATTTTCAAGGTTATTATAAATACACTGAAATACTTTGTAGTTGGTGTTGCTTCATCTGATTTCTATGCTCTCCACACATCTGTTGTTTCCTTTTTTTGCTTTTTGACTTCTTCATGTCTGTCTGTCCCAAATTTTCTTCCCCATATTGTATTCTGCTTTTCTACATATGTGCCCAAACCATCATAATCTGCTCTCTTTAACATTTTCTGCAACTAGAGCTATCTTCAACAGTGAGTATACCTCATTGAAGTTACTTGGAGACAGTAATCCAAAGGTTAAAAAAATGAAAACAGATAAATGGGTTACATAAGGATATGACTTACGAAAAACAAATTAAGCTTTTGAACTACAAAATCAGGGAACTCATGTTTGCAATTTTGCAGGTTGAGCCAAAACTCATTACCTAAACCTAGAGTACCAGATGTTTAATTTATTACATGCTGTACCCCACATTTTCCATGCATATTATATCTGTACTGATTAATACAGATATCTAATGGCAGTTATTATGTGTAAACCTGTCATCACACATGGCACCATCTTGGGACCCTCCTGTGGCTGCATGTCAGACATAACCCAAATCTGATTCAAGGATAGGCCTTTCCTTTGTGTACCTGTCATGCCAGTGTTTCAGTAGAGAACCTTTTAGTCTAATAGCAACACCTATATGCAGTTTACCAACTCAGGCCTTGTTTTAATTTGTCTGTTGCATTTATTTTGTGCCGTCCAGTTCCATAGCAGGAATAATGAAGCTTTATTTTTCATATATGTGGCTTACCGTTCGCCGTCTTAATGCAAGAATTCTAGTCAAATCCAAAAATAATGAGGGGATAAAGGTCAGATATCTGAAGCAGATTTTAAATATTGCTTTGGTAAACTTAGAAAGTTGCTAGACAAACAGGTTTTCTACTAGCAAGCATTTTTTGAATGATATAATGCTTGAAACTCAAATGTCTGTCATTTATTGGCTTCGGTCCTCAATGATTTGCCACAAAACCACAAATTTTATGAGAATACAGCCATCTGATAGTATTGTTGCAAGGATATATGAAATTGATGTACAATGTAATATATAGCTTTCCTGGAGTACATTGAAAATGCACACAGTTGCCAACGTGATACCATTAAACTGCATGCACGATAATACTCATTCTGCACCATCTAATAAAACTGAGTAATGACTCCTTTGTGTCTTGATAAAACTGTATCTATACATGAGTGCTTTACAACTCTGTTTGCTATATCCTATTATAGTCTGTATAGACTTTGTCAAACTGCTCCCTCTGGTTTAAGTACATTGATGAAATGGTTTCTGCTCTTTTCTTCTTAGCTATGGTTATCTGTATAGATTTCCTTCTTTATGTAACCTGTATGAATGGCCATCATATTTTTTTCACAGTGCTTGTCTTTATGCTAATTACTTATTGGGTGTTGTAATTGCATGCTAATAGTCCATCATCTCTTCATATTTTGTAAATTTGTACTACTGGATTTTTTTCTCCTTGGGCCTCCACTGAAATGGGGTAATACCCAGGCAGTCTTTCCTGGCAATCAAAGTAAAACAAAGCAAATAAGTAAGTAATTAAGAAAATCAATCAACCAATCAATCAATCAATCAATCAATCAATCAATCAATCAATCAATCAATCAATCAAACTACTGAAATTCCTCAAAAGTGTTTTAATCCCATGTATCTGCAGTGCTACAATTTCTGGTCCAGTCAAACACCTGTTAGATGACCCTCCCCTTAAGTGCATTTGATATTCTGTCTCCTCTACCCAGCTTTGTGGCACAGTAGGGTAAAGCACTGAATGTGTCCCAGACAAGCCAAGTTCAAGCAACAGCTCAGGTACTAGAAGAAACAGGGAGGGGAAGAAGGGAAATGAATGGCTATAAATTGCTCATCCTACAAAGATGATGTGGTGACTCCTTACTGCTATTCACTGCTAAAGTACTTTTAGTGTAGGCCTAGAGCCGGGCAGCAGGTGCCATTATGGGGAAGGGTGTATGCTGCACCTACACAAGCTAGTAGTGGTAGCTATTTCCTTTGCATGGGAAGGAGCAGGCATTCAAAGACTGAGTAGTATCAGTAGTCCCGTGAGTGGGGCAGGTGTACATAGGCAGTTCCCAATCCACTTACTATCTATCTATCCTGGTGTCTGTTGACTCTTCTCCCCTATTTGTATGCCTCCCCAACAAGGTCCCTCCCTTGTTTTCTGAGGACTCATTCTTCTGTGATTGCCATCCATTCTGGCAATTTACTGTCTACATCACCTTTGCTAACCTTCTGTTAGCTATGCTATGCTGTGCTTCCATCTCCTCCCATCACCACTTTTCCACCTGCTGGAGGCCTTATGTTTAGTCTCACATTTCTACGTACTTACATTATTTTTTTTCTATTTTTACCTCATCCTCACTTTGATGACTGTAGCTTTGAGTTCTGCATCTTTACCTTATTCCCATAGCTTGTTTGACCCAACAATTTGCATCCAGCCCCTTTAGGTCATGCTTGACCTTCTTTGCCAGGTCATCATAGTCCACTCTCTTAAAACTGCTAGCTTCATCCTTGTGTTTGTATTCTCACTGTTCATCCCTCTCTAACTTTGGACATCAATGGCCAAGGTTAGAACAATTTCCAAAATTATATGTTTTCTCATACTGTCCTGCATTAGTTGGCTAAATGGTGTACTCATTATGCAAGATCTCACACAAGTCCTACTTTCTCTCTTTAACTTGGATCTTGGAATCTTCTGGTGAGCTTCAGGTACATTCATATCCCTCTGCAATATTACGACCTTACTCCTATGTTACTCTTTTTCATTTTCTCATCTTCTGCAATTACTGTTTCACATTCTGTCATTAGCATGTTCAGTCCAAACTTCTCAGCTTTCTCACTGGCAACTGCCCTCTTTCCCCCACATAACATTGTTTCTGTCCTTTGCATAGTACATAGACAGCTCTCAGTTTTATAACATCTGTTATACTCTGTCAAAACTCTGGGAATTTGGTCTCAACACTTTTCCTAAATTTACACAAAGCTTTCAACATGGCATTCCACCAGAAATTGCTTCAAAAACTAGCTTGACTATGAATACATGAAATGTCACTATCTTCATTATCCATCGACTTCTCAAATGGCAAAATGGCATCTCTTCTTTCCTTCCCATTACACTGAGCCCCCCTCAAGGGCCCATTTTAGGTCTCCTGTTGATCAGTATATTTATTAATAGTCTCCACCTAGTTTCTATATAAGCTGAAAGCATACACAACACAGGCAGCTAACTACACAATCATCTGTCCTACAAAAATCATAGATGAATTAGAGCAACTCACCCAAAAGTATTTCTCAACCATTCTGTCCTGTTCATCTGATGCACAGCTGTTCTTTAACAGTAAACCTGATCTTATTTACCCCAAATCATTCAACTGACTACAAACAAAATCACTTTGTCACACAACACTAATATAGAACTAACAGGTCAAACTAAGCTTCTAGCAGTCACTATTGACAAAAAATTAAAAACTGATCATCACATAAAGCAAGCAGTAAAAAAACATATTGACCAAAAGCTAGTTCCGGTCTATACAGTCAAACAATATCTCACAGATAATGCGAGAAAAAGTATTGCTCAATCCCTTCTCATCCCTAAACTATATAATACTGTGTCCATCTTGATTAACCTACAATCCACTTACCTCTCACTGTTAGAATATTGCTATAATAAGATGGCAAAATTTGCTGCTAATCATCATTATAGGACACATCACTTTTTGGCGCTAAAATATCAGTGATTAGAGCTAAGACACTTTGCACTTTCCCAAATAGTCACTTCCCAAAAATTAATCTGTTATCCAGCCAAATGCTCTAGTCTGAAAAATATTCTTTAACTTTGTTATCCAAGTAGACAACTGAGATCTACTGGCAAAAGCTTAACTATTACAAAAATTAACAAGTCTGGTGGTAAAGTTTTGTACTGCTGTTTTCTGGCTAAGACTTAAAACTTCCTTCTCACAAAGAAACACAGCAAACAACCATTCTTTTAAACCACAAACAAGGGAAGACCTAAAAGATACCTGCCTCTGTAGATACACAACTCCTGGATGATAAATGTCCTTCCATTTACTTTCTTCTGTTCTTCCCAAGCACTATATCCTCAGCTATTGGTCCAAAATATCCTCCTTGTCCTCTGCTTCTGCCTCTTCTTACTTCTACCTCAATACAATATTCTGTTTCACCTCTTAAGGGTCTATATTAGAACACCGAACATTTAAAATGTTGAGTGTTCTAATATCGACCCATTTTCAGTGAATGCCAAAAATATCGAAGAAACAGAAAACTAAATTTTTTCCCAGGGAAAGAATTTGTTTGTCCGTTTCTGTTGCTTCAGTATTTTCAGCCCTCTGGTGGAAAGTTACAGGTTGGGTTCAAGTAAGTGTGCGATTGAGTGCAGGTTAGGTTAGTTAGGGTTAGGGTGCGGGATAGGTATGTGTGCGATTGTGTGGACATGAGGGTTAGGGCGGGTTAGGTGAGTTAGGTTTAGGGCGCGGGTTAGGTATGTATGGGATTGTGTGGACGTGAGGATTAGGGCAGGTTAGGTGAGTTAAGGTTAGGGCGCGGGTCAGGTAAGTGTGTGATTGTGTGGACGTGAGGGTTAGGGTGGGGTAAGTGAGTTAGGGTTAGGGCACGGATAAGTTGAGTGTGCAAGAGTGATGGATCTTAGGGTTAGGGTTTGGGTTAAGGTAAGTGGATAGTTAGTGGTGTGTGTGTAGTTTAGTGCAGGTTTAGGTGTATGTGTGTGGATTGCTGTTTGTTTGGTGTGCTTGTGTTGTGTGTATGTGTTTTGGAACAGCAAATTTTTTCCCTAGGAAAAAATTTGCTGTTCTGAATGCTCACTGTTTAGTATTTTCGATTGGTAGGGTTCAATATTAGAACACTCAACATTTTGAATGTTCAGTGTTCTAATATAGACCCCCTCTTAATACTAATCATCAGTTTTCCCATTTCTATCCTATTACCAAGTTCATTTCCAAATATGTTTCATAGCTCTTTACGTTATGCTGCTGTTAATTAATGATACTTTGTTTAAATTTACTGTATTTGTTGATTACTTGCATATGTCAGTTTACGATGTTCTTTATGTAATGAAATTTTTCCAGAGCTTTTTCTCCCTGACCCTCTTCTGAAAAGGGGTCGATTTCTGTCCAGCAAGACTATCCTAATAAACAAATGCAACAAATAAGTAAACATTGTGTATGAGGGATGATCCAAAAGCTGTTCCCAGGTCCTACTGCCAGGCATTTAACCTACATTCAGATAGCTGCTGACCACATTCTTGTTTTTTTTTTGTTTTGTTTTGTTTTGTTTTTTACTTCCTCCTTTTTGAACTTATATCTGAAGCTTTCTCTTTGTAGGTTTACAACTTTGCATCCAGTTTTCTCTCTTTTGTCATTACTAACTGGCTGACTGTTTACTGTCATGTCCATTTTCTGTACCTCCTATCTCTGGTCTATATTTCAGTGAGTTTAGCAATGCAGACTCTCACTCCCTGTATCACTTAACTCCATATGTAATGAATAATTGGAATTTGTAGGAACAATACATACAGATTAATACTCAAGAGGAGGACTGAGTTTTAGGGGAAGACAGGAATTGAGAGATTTATGTGATGTTGCACTGAAAGTTAGTTGTTATACTAAAAGAGAAGATGCAATGTATAATGTGTATGAAAGGAAAAATGTTAATATGGTTTGTTTTCTTTTCTATTAATGTATATGTGCCTATGTCTTTAGTGATATTTTAATAAAGGTGTTTAAAAATGAAAGGTGATCATTATGTGTATGAAAAAAGAACATGTGTGCTTATCAAGTGCTATTTAGATAGCTGGGGGAAAGGTAGTCATGCAGTCTCATTCCCTCCAGTACAGCCAGTGTGTGTGGCTTGAGCCTTTAAAAATGAAGTTATCACCAAACAGTTCTAACAAGTACTCATTGACATATGTCAAATATCAATACAATTGTGTTTACCATCATGTGTGCTTCAAGATAAAATATTCTGATATCTTGTATCTAGCATGGTTTTAGAATCTGATGCTTAGAGGCACAGTAGAAGTAACTGCAGAAAAGCCTGTAGGTGCACTTGGCTGTAATGAGTTCTGGTAATTCTTTGATGAGACCTTGTACTTATATGGCTAAACAAATAAATAAACATACATATGCATACAAACTTTATTAGTAATGATTATTTGTTATGTGAAAAAGATTTGTGTGTGATTGCACTAAAATAGTATCCCCAAGATTCAGCAAGCTCTGCACAGTGTGCAGGAATAGTGCAAGTGCTGCTGCAGGTAATATGGCCGATGTACGAGCCAGTAATGAGCTCTCAGGACGTGCATGAGTGCTCCTGCACTATTCCTGCATGGACACAGCCCCTGTATGCTAATTACCTAATTTGCTGGTGAAAACCATGCAAATGAGGTGAATTAGCAATCCAGGAAGCAGCCAGGCGTCCGTGCAGGAATAGTGTAGACTGCAGAAATGTATTCAGCTAGTAGATGAATACATTTCTGCAAACTACAAAACGGAGGCATGACAGCTCATAAAAAAGCATGTATTATAATAGTTAGGCATGCCAATGGCCAAATATATGGCCATAGGCATGAAAAATAGTTTCAAAATTATAAAAAAATAACTTTTTTTTGGCCGATTTCGGATGTTTAGTGTGGGGCAGTGGTGCACAAACGAGATTGGCCTGAAAATAAGAAAAAAAGCTGGAAATAAGCTTTTAAACCAAAATCATCATTTTGCCATAATAGTCAATGGCATGCATAACACAACAAGACCATGGAATAGAGGTTGCTAAGGGGGAAGGCTGAGTGTCGGTTTTGTAACCATGCATTAGCAGTAAGTTCTATGCAAATGAGGGGAATGATACTGAATCACAGATTTCCCCTCAGTGCTAGCTTGAATCCAACCATGTAGGTGCAATAACACCATGGTCTAAGCCTAAGAGCTAGATGACCTCATGAGGGGAGGTGTCATGACTGTGGTAAACTTATTGGATCATAGTGGCCCGTGTTTGCCCTTAGCTAAGCACAGCTAAGGAAGGGGGTGTGTCTGAAGCTGCCTAGCAATATTTACATTGCCTAAATGGGTGTGCATGCTATGCACTGAGTTTTAAACAAAAAAACCCCCAAGAAAATAGCACCTCCATTCACATCTGAGTACTGGGTTTGCATGGCACGCCTCAGGGCTTAAACGGGAAGGCAATGGGGACGGAAAACAGCAGAAGAAAATTAATCAGGGAGAACTAGCATAGCTGGCAAGTGAAATGTTTCAGAATCAGCCAGTTACACAGGCAGCAGCCCAGCCCAGTCCAGCACACTACAATAAACTATGCAAACACCTTTCACTCTGGTTTTTCCCACAAACTCTACACCACCGGTGTACACAAATGGGGACATTTTACCTAACAAAACCAACAAAATGATAGGGGCTGCTGTCAGTCTCATAAATCAATATGTGGAAGAGGCTGAGGGTGGTGAGGATGAGAATTCTGATGACCAATCCACAGTGAGGAGAAGGAGAAGAGTGTACAGACCCAGGGTAACCTACCAGGGTCTACATGAGCTGGAGATACTGGAGAAGTATAGGGTGGACAGGGACCTCCTTCAGCAAATTGTTGAGCTGTGCCAGCCACGCCTCACACACAGAAGCAACAGAGGGCAACCCATCCCAATGGATACCAAGGTATGTGTAGGCTTAAGAATACAAGCCACAGGTATCTTCCAAAGGCCAACTGGGGATATCATGGGAATCTCACAGGCATCAACATCCAGGGTACTCCACCAGTTCCTGGATGGCATTTTCAGCACATGCCAGTGAGCACATATATTTCCACAACACCTGTGAGGCGTTGACCAGCAATATGCATCTTTGCCACCAAATAGTAGAATACCCTGAGGTAGTGGGAGCTATAGATTGCATGCACATACACATCAAAGCACCACTTGTTGAGTGGGGAAGGGTCTACTTAAACCACAAGGGCTTCCCCTCCATCAACTGTCAGGTCATGTGCGATGCCCAGGGCATTATAATGAATGTGTGTGCTAGCAGCCCTGGAAGCTATCACGACTCCCACATCTGGCATATGATGCAGCTGTACCAGAGATTTGCCAGTGGGGGCATCCCATATGGCCACTTAGTGGGGGATTCTGGTTGCGCACTGGACCCATGGCTGATGACACCCATCAGAAATGCACACACACCTGAACAAGAACTCTATAATGAGACACACGCACAAACCAGAATCATAATAAAGCATGTGTTTGGGATGCTCAAGTCATGGATCCTGTGCCTGGACATATCCGGTGGAGCCTTGCAGTACTCTCCAGCTACATGTACCCAAATTTTCATTGTATGTGCCATGCTACACAATATGATCCTCCAGAAATAGCTGCAGCAGGAACAGCATGGGACAGGGCCACACAGCCCCCCACCATTGCCAAGGCCACCACAGGCACTTTCTGACTCGGAGGAGGAACAACCTGAGTCTGCACCTGTAGACAGAAGGAGGCATGCCCAGTATGCCCAGGCTTTGGCAAAAAAGGCAACGCATAGCACATACACTGACACGGTAGAAACCCAGGGAATGACACCTCTCTCTGACTCGCACATACAGTAAAAGGGATGCCAAACATGACACTACCTGTGCTTTGTACTATGTGCATCCAACATAGTCAGCCCTCCAGCATCATCCTCACTACTGGCACAGCCAAAAGGTAAGTCACTCTTCCTCTCAATTGCTGAATGGAGTAGTATGTTCTGCTACTTATATCTATGGTATGGATGTGAGCATGCAAGGGGAATTGGGTGGCTGAATGGGATGGCAGCAGATAGTAGACACCTATATGGGCTGCATGAAATCCATAATAAATACTGGTGTCAGCATAGTAGGCAGTACTAGACAAGGTGACAAATCCCACTGCAGGCCATGTGGTGGGCCAAATGTGTGCCCATAGGACACACACATGCATGTCATTGAGGCTCACATACCCAACAACAGTCTCAGCCAGCAGTACAGATGTAGATGACCACAAAGAAAGGCTGTGCTAAGGCTTCCCATTGATGGCAACAGACAATAGCCCCCCTCCAGACCTACACAGACAGATTACAACAGGTCAGGCAGTTGGATGTTAGTTCTGAAGGGTAAGAAGTCTGAAACTGAAATGTAGGTCAATAAAACCTAAGATCTGTACTCCACTGATATGCCACTAGTCTGCATGATATGTCAGAATACAGAATGAAATGGAAGCCAACAGAGTACCTGAAATACCAGTACAGTCATAGCATATGTTTACAGTTGTCAGGTGTGCCCCCCCCCCACAATCCTATGTAGAAATATAGTAACATGTACGTGTGGGTATAATAACAGTGGAGCACAGATAACTGAGCTGGCCAAATTAGCAGGACAGATTGTTGCACATGTACAAAATGCAGGGCTCTGTGTGTTTGGTTGTTGTGTGTTGTATATTGTGTGGAAGTGGTTAGCACGTATGCATGGAAGGCTGAGTCCCTGTGGCCTATGGTCAGTACTGTTGATGACAGGGCCATGTTCTGACAACTGCAGTGTCAAACACAATGCATCCCAGCAAGACCCAATCCAGCAGTGATCCATAGTAATTGTTCGGATGTAATATCTGTTACCATCTGAAAGATGGGCATGCCATGAATGTGGGCCCAGGCATGCACACAGTACACAGATGGAAGGACCCTAGACAGAGTATATAAAATGTAACTGTCAAATGCACACATCTTTGGAATTGTACATACAGGTTAACAGCACATTAGTTGTCTGTGTAGTATGGAATACTGATGTAGTCTGGCCAATCACTGGCAGACCACAAAAGGCACAGTTATGAAGTAATGAGAGACTATGTCCCTGCACAAGGCATCATAAGGGGAATGTCCCACATATATCAGTGAGTCAGCTGCAAGAAGCTTCCATAGCACATATGCACTTAGCTCACCCTACCATCAGCCACAGGTTCATCACAGGCCATATCCCTGCTGTTGGTAATGAGAACAGTACGACCCCCACTTCTGTATGGGAATACTCACAGAATTCAGCATGCTGAAGAGGTGTCCCATACAGGTGTGTCCTTAGCTGTAAGTAGCACCCTGCCAGCATCCACACCAATGGATTAATATGGAAAGAAACTATTGCCATTAACACCTTGCACACCTACCCTGTCACCCCAGAGGAATCCAGTGGCTTACAGCCTGGGACTGTAGGAGTGACAAAATGTACTGGCCTGCTACAGATGGCCTGCATCATTACCAAATGCCCTACAGTCCTATGTCAAAGGCCTGTGCTTCACCTGTACTGCCAATGTATGTTATCTCATGGAGTCCCAAATAATGACATAACACAGTCCACAGAACACAAATCCAAGGCCATGTCGACAAATCCCAGTAGCATGCCCACCATGTCCTACTGCATGAACTGTAGGTCAACCCCTAAATACCGCTGGGATGAAGGGATAACTACAGGGATACTTATCAGATATCGCTCGCATAATGTTAGGAAGAGGATAGAATAACAGAGGAGGGGTGTAGAAGCATGGGCACCATGGAGTGTGTGTGTATGCACATACTATTCCTGCCTGCAAACCCAGTAATGAGTGGCTACAAACCTGCTCATAAACCACAATGTGAAGGGGAACTAACCAGATATATGAGCCCTGCCTCTGGGTAACCTGAGTGAATCTGTACAGCTGAGAGGTATGGCCACAACAGGATATGGCCATTCTGTCATGTCGATAGATGTACAAGCAGGGGATCCTCAGCCACCACAGTACCAAGGTGCTGGAACACTTACACAGACCCATCAGAAAGTGTCTGCAGTTCCTCCTCCAGAATGGCATGTGTGTGCAAGAATATGTAGGCTGCAGACCACAATACTGGACACAGCTTCATTCAGCTTGTATTCCCCAGGAAATTATTGTGAGAAAATAAGTATATCTGTCAGTAGTTGATGACATAATACATCACAGTGTAAAACAGTACATATGTCTGAATATCCCTGCTAACACCAAAACCAAGTAGCACAAGCAGCACAGACACAGTTACAGTATCTTACTATCATTTGCCCATTGTGACTCCATGTTGTCAACCTATCTACAGATATCCTGCAGAAACAGGTTGCTAGCTGTAGGTGTAGAACACAAATGCCTGCACTGGAGTACAACCTACCTGTAATAGATTCACATATTCAATACAGAAGGCCATACTGAGCATGCTCCCACACTTACAGAAATGAAGTCCATGTCTGACAACAACAGTGGACTATACATATCTGTCAGTCACAGATTTCTGTGCACACACACCACATTGCACATCATTCATGCTTTGCACACACATCGGATAGGAATACACAAATATATCCAAGGACAATACACTATAATAGGTCAAACATACACAAACAGAGATGTGGGGAAGACAGAGATAGACAGTGACAAAGAGCTTCCCATCATGAGCCCTGTCCCACCCACCACACATTCAATTGGCCAACATCACATGATGTGCCAATGTCTATCACTGTAGACATTTGCTTCTGGTAGCCCTCAGCACTATAGTGTCTCTGGTGCTTGTGATAACTGTGTAACATGACAGTACAAGTCATTATTCATCTAGCAATCATATACACAGTCCTGTAAAATGTAAAGTTGTGTGTGACTGAGTGCTGTGTGCGTGTTTCCAGAGGAGTGGTTTATGGCCCATTCACACACACTGCACTCCCCATTGCCCTAGTTTAGCTAGCCTGCTGATGTCAGTCACCTTGAAATACCCCCTTGGAAAAAGATCAGCCCTATATGGTTTGTGGTGCTTGCAATAACTGTGTAATGCTGTAGCATGACATGCTATTAAGGTAGGAGTTCTAATCCCAGACAAGACACCTGTGAAAATGTGTGTTTGTGTGTGTAGGGATCAATGATTTTGAGGTCATTCACACACACTACACCTCCCATTGCCCTAATTTAGCAAGCCTGCTGATGTCATTCACCTTGAAATACACCTGTGGACATGGGCTAACCCTATAAGCTCCATGGTGCATGTGATAACTGCATAATGTTGTAGTGTAACACACTAGTTAGGTAGGGGTTCTAATCCCAAGCATGGCAATTCTGAAACTCTGTGTGTGTGTGTCTGTGTGTGTGTGTGTGTGGTTATTTGTGTGTAGAGTGTAATGTTTTTGAGGCCATTCACAGTCACTACACCTCCCATTGCCCTACTTTAGCAAGCCTGCAGATGTCAGTCACCTTGAAATACCTCCTTGGAGAAAGTTCAGCCCTGTAAGCTCTGTGGTGTGTGCGATAACTGCATAATGCTGTAGTGTAACATACTAAGTAGGTGGGAGTTTTAATCCCAGATATGGCTACTGTGAAACTCTGTGTGTGTGTAGAAAGTAATGCTTTTGAGGCCATTCACAGTCAGTACACCTCTCATTGTCCTATTTTAGCAAGCTTGCTGATGTCAGTCAACTTGAAGTACCTCCTTGGACAAGATTTGGCGCTGTAAGCTCCATGGCATGTGCAATAACTGTACAATGCTATAGTGTGATTTACTAGTTAGGTAACAGCTCTAATCTCAGACATGACAACTGTAAAACTATGTGCGAGTGTGTAGAGAGTAATGCTTTTGAGGCCATTCACAGTCACTGCAACTCCCATTGCCCTAATTTAGCAAGCCTGATGATGCCAATCAACTTGAAATACCTCCTTGGACAAAACTCAGCTCTGTAACATGTGGAATAACTGTATAATGCTATAGTGTGATGTCCTAGTTAGGAAGGAATTCTAATCACAGACATGGCAACTGTGACACTGTGTGTGTGTGTGTGTGTGTGTGTGTGTGTGTGTGTGTGTGTGTGTGTGTGTGTGTGTGTGGCCATTCACAGTCACTACACCTCCCATTGCCCTACTTTAGCAAGCTTGCTGATGTCATCTACTTTGAAATACACCTTTGGAGGAGTACTAGCCTTATAAGCTTCATGGTGCGGGCCATAAATGCAGAACAATTTAGTAGTATTTACTATACAGCTATGGGTTTGAATCTCATCTGTGGCAAGTGTTTGTGTGTGTATCTCAAAGATTTTGTCCCCTTTTTCAGCCAGTACACATCTCAGAGCCTGACTTTAGCAGTCCTGCAGATATCATCCACCTTACAAGTATCTATTGCAAAACCTGAATCATGTCAGGTCAGTGGTGCATGTGGTAAATGTGTAACATAATGGTCCATAAAGGTTGTTAGATAGAGGTTTGAACCTCACCCCTGGCAAATCTAAATGTATGATCAGGGTAAAATTATTTTTGGGATCTCTCACCCACTACATCACCCGATGCCAGTATTTACAAGGGCTGGTGATGTTCCTCACCTTAGAAGTATCTTGGGGCAACATCCATCCAATAAGCTCCATGGTGCATGTGATAAATCTGATACACTGGAATAGCAATACATAATTAAGTAGGGGTTTGAATATCAGTAATGGCAAGGGTGTGTGTGTGTGTGTGTGCCTGCCATCAGTATCTTATGTGGAGGTTGCTGTGAGGATCCAATGTAGGGTGTGTTTTGATAAATTGTTATATTGAAGAACTACTATATATCACAATGTCCATCTTACAAGGACAACAGATGTCAACCAGCAGAGAGGCTGGTTAGAGAACACTCTCCATCCATGTCTCATACACAAACACACTCGGCTAGGCAACAACCACTATATTGGTAGTTCCCTGGATTTTTCCCACAGATAGTAACCACTGTGTGATTGCAATGGACTACATGCCTGTTGACCCACAACACTACCACTGACATCAGAATGTACTGTGATGTGTAACATCTTCTGACTGAGTGTGTGTTATCCAGCAAGTAAAAGGACATGGCACCCTGTTCCATCCCTATAATAGGCAAATAAATGCTTACAGTGGTCCTTTGCTGTGCTCCCCAGTGGACGCCTACAACAACCGTAAAGTCTGCAAATGTAACCCACAAAGGGAATACCATGCATTATACGCATGCCCTGTATGGACAGATGCCACTAACTCCACTGAATACCTGTATCATGCTGGCAGAGTTGGTGCAGGCACAACCTCAGTTCCATAGCCAGGTCTCACCACATGAGGTCAGGAATGCCACATCAGATGATAACAATCTGTCCACACAACATGCCCTAGAGACCTCAAGTGCACTTCCACATGTCACAGAACATGCATGTGGGACATGTGCATAACTCAGACACTGTCCATGTTGTGGAATATAGATCACATACATGGCAAGCATTGCAAAGCATTGGCCACCCACAATAGTAACCCAAATGAGTGGATGGTGAATACAATACCCACCTGTGTGGGCCAATCCAGGGACTACACCCCTAAGCCACACTAGAGACCATTGTCATGTGGCATGATCTCAAGGTATTCCCTTTGACTAGCCTTGAACAGCCTTCTGGCTGGCACAGTCAGCTACTACACACCTGAAAAGCAATGAACCCATGCATCTCAGTACTGGCAAATATGTGTGTGTATGTGTGTGTGTGTGTGTGTGTGTGTGTGTGTGTGTGTGTGTGTGTGTGTGTGTGTGTGTGTGTGTGAAGATTAATGATTTTGAAGCCATTCACACTCACTGCACCTCCCATTGGCCTACTGTAGCCTGCCTGCTGATGTCAGTCACCTTGAAATAATCCTTTGGCCATATATAAGATTGATAAGCTCTGTGACACATGTGATAACCATGTAATACTGTAGTGTAACTAACTAGTTAGGTAGGAGTTCTATTCCTGACCCTGCCAACTGTGATAAAGTGTATGATTCCCTGAGAGAGTGTGGGTGTGTCTTGCTTGACACCTGCTTTTGTGGACAGTCACATGTACTACACTTCCCTTATCCCTCCTTTATCACTGTTGCTGTTGTCACTCACCTTCAAAGATACCTTTGAATAGATTTCTAACATGTAAGTTCTGTTGTGTGTGCAATGACTGCATAACAATGTAATACCAATACGTAGTCAGGTAGGGGTTTGAAACTTAGTACTGGTAAGTGCGTATTATCAGTGCCCTTTGTGGGTGTTGGGGTGATTGTGTAATTGCAGGCTCCATTACAGTGTGGGTTTTGCTACATCATTATATTTATGAGCTACATCTCCCATTGTCAACATTACAAGGCCATTTTCCAAACATTGTAGAGATTGTTGTTGACAATCTTCAGCCATAAATGTGTACAGCCATGTGCAATTACCATGTGACAATATGGATTAGTACACAATATAGGAAACCGTCATAATACCCAGATACCACTCTCCACCCATGGATCATGCACAAATATGCTTGGCTCTTACTCTCCTATTCCCTTCCTTTCTTACTTTGTCTCTGTCTCTCTCTCTCTCTCTCTCCCACTCCTTCTCTGGTGGATGTGGAAAAGTACATCTCCTTTGCATAGACAGCAGCTTGAGTTTTGTAAGTGATGCTCATGATCAGCTGATGGCCTGTGCATGAATTGCAGTCCACCACTTGCTTATTACATGTGGAACAGCTGTGGTATCATTCCTATAGCCAATTGCATGGAAACACACTCCTATAACTAAGCACTTCATGTGGGTGTTGGCCCTTTTCCTTCACTGTGAGCAGGACTTTATGTGGGTGTTTGACAAACAGCATCACAGAGAGTAGTTGGATATACCTCTTACAACATACACTGTGGAGACAGGTCAACAACAAGGAGGGGATGTTCCAGACATGGGGACAGAATGTAAGTATTGCTGTTCTACATTTTAAGTAATGTTGGTTTAACAAGGTTTGTGTGGATGTCTGTTCTACATGATTTAATATCTGGCATGACAGTGTTATTTGGTTGAGGAAACTCTCACCTGTAGGGCTATCTGCAGATTGGCCAGAGTTTGGAGTCTTACATGTGTTGTGTTACTCACACATTTCCTATCTTTTGAAATGCAATAGTATACTCTGAGGAATGCAGTCAGCACATGGTGACATCCATGTGAGTTACTGACTTCATATCCCTCAGAAGACATATGTCACAACAAACCCTGTTACACCAGTAAATGTATGAGCTTATCACAGCAATATGTCAATATTGGCCCTGTGTTTGTGCCTCCAACCTCAAGTATGTCAACCTTTGTACATATGTCATGCAGTAACAGGTGCATATGTTCAATTCATCATTATTTACTGACATCATACCTGATAAGCCAGTGAGATATCAGACTGCTAGACATGTTATATATAGTAGGCCTTATATTTGAAGACAAAACCTGGACATTCTGTGTAGTGTGTACAGTAGTGAGGTCTGTGTACTTATGGTGATTGTTGACAGTGTGTGTATTGTGAATATGTACCTTGGCCTGTGTACAGACTGTGGTAGATGTCATTGTTCTTGGTCCTGTTCTAGCTGGTGTTGCATGCTGCTCCAGTGTATAGTACCCTATCGGCATACGTGTTTGTAGAGCCAGACCGACACATGTCCCATACTACAGTCAGGCATCGGAATACACTGTGTATTGGCCCAGTATATGTAGGGTTAGTGTGTGAGTGGCACATATGAGGATGGTGTTGTTCACACAGTCCATATACGGTAATATTAATTACGCTTACCATATGTGACTGTGGCTGTGTTCAGATTGGTTGTGGGTATGCACTTTCACACAGGTGTCTGTTACTACCTGCTGTTACATGCCAGTAGAGCCTGCTATATTTGCAAGTACATGTGTATTCCCCCATAAAAAACGTAGGCCAGTGTTGTGGCAGTCTGCCTGTAAATTGCACAGTGCTTTGTGACATGACTAGCAACTCAGTGTATTTACCCAGTGTGATGTTTTGTCCAGATATTTGTCAGATGTACTGTTGCCTGGCGACCATAACTGTTGTGTATTGCTGACAAAGCAGTGGGAAGTTGTACAGATGTATGTCACTACCTAGTGGGTAGTATGCGGGTTTGTGAGCTCTGCTTCTCTGGTTAATATGTGTCAGGACAGGCAGGAGTGTGTGAATGCATAAACTGTGTGAGCTTATCTATTCCAGTATTTTCATGATATCCCCATTTACATGGCTGTAAACATCCATTTTGTCAGGCTTGTTCGACACTTCTTGCACTAAGGAGTTCTGTGTATACCTCTGGACTGACCAGAGTGTGTCAGACTGTCCACATTTATTGGTCATATCTTTGCTGAATTCCACAGGATCATAAATATGATTTGTGTGGTACTGCACTATGATGATCTTATGATGTCTGTCAGTAGCTGATGGCGTACATGTCAGTTTCAGATGCGACTTTCCACATATTTCTGTTAAGACAACCCCTGTTACTGTAGCAACATTCTACATTTATACCTGCAATACTTACATGACATCCCCCTTGCAGTAAAAGGCTGTGACTATTGGTGCTGAGTTATAACTCCACTACATGTTATAGACATATGTATACACATATATTTATATATATAAATATATAAAGAACTTTTATGGCAACTAAAATTAAATGCTTGCGTGTTGCCTGGCCTTAATAACACTATCTCTATGATGAGCATTTTAAAACTGAGAGCGCAGCTGAGATAGTTATGATTTAGTGGTTATTAATTTAGGTGTATTACTTCATGTTCATTGTTAATATATCTAGATGTTCAGGTTAGATTAATGATATTTTTAGGTGTGTATTTACACATATTTATTAATTTATATTTGTAATTATTCAAATATGGATTGTTTTTGTGGAGAGTTTTTTTACTTGTAGAAATATTAGTGGTATATACACACATATATATATATATATATATATATATATATATATATATATATATAGAATTGTTTTTTTTAGGCTGCGTGTGTTTTTATGTATTTAATTGGTACAGGAAATGATGTCATTACTTGTTTCCTATTTAAACTTGAGTTTTTTGTACTGTTTTGTCTGAAGAAGTTTACGTATATTCAGTAAACGAAAGCACTTACGCTATAGTATTAGCTTCCAGTGTGGTTATTTCTCCTTTTTTGTTCTACAGAGTTTGTTTTTTTGTTTTGGTTCCATGCCACCATCTGCCAACTGTCCCTCATCTATGGCCACTGGTGATGGGGTATGTATAGGCAATATGACTATGTGCAAGGATGGGGTGGATAACAGTGGGATGACAACCAATGACACAGCTTCAACCCCTGACAACCCTGCCTGTGCCTCACCATACCTATCATCATTGTCAGAGTCTGTATGGACACTAACATCAGTTTGCCTGCAGGAGGGACGCTGACCCACTTTGCTACCTGTGAGGAGAAAACAAGAAATGCACTTTATGACCTGTATGTCATTGCTTAACTGTACACACACTCACACACACACACACACACACACACACACACACACACACACACACACACACACACACACACACACACACTTATAGGTGAGGTTGCACAAAGATATTACACACAGACCTCTCATCACCCAACTGTCAACATGCATGACATATGGCACTCAACAGCATGTTACCAACATTATACATCTCTGTGATGCCCCTTCCCCTGGAACACACTGCACCCATGTACACAGTATTGCTGTGCACCTGCTCAACACCCTTGCCATGTACTGTGCACCATATCTCACAGGTGTACATGCCTTTGCTGAATGTGTATATGTGTGTCAGTTATGTTTGCACTGCTGCTCACAGCCCCTATGTATTTGTCCAGGTCTATATTATATGTTCAAAGAGACTTTTTGTCGAACACATAAACACTGACCTCAAAACATCGAATGCTCTGAAGCGTGAGCGGCCACATCCACAAATTTTTTCCTCTGGGAAAAAATTCATGGGACCGTACACAAAAAACACAAACTTCAATACCCCTCACACCCCCAACTAAGTATACCAACTCCAAGATCACTCTATGTTGGGGAAAAGGGCAAATCCCAATAATGGCCAACTGAATTTTTTCCAAGGAAAAAATTTGTGGACGTGGCCATTTGTGCTTTAGAGCATTAGATGTTTTGGGGCCGATGATTATGTGTTTGAAGAAAAGTCTCTTCAAACACATAATATAGACCTGTTTGTCTGATACATACCTGGGATGATATGAGGATAGATGCCAATAGTGAATACCTGATATCTGATTTGCAGATCGCATCATCAGAGGTGCATGTATGAGCAATAAATAGAATTGCACTGACAACCTTCAAAGCTTAATGTGGCTATGAGGTGTGTACACACCCTTATTGACATGGCACCCTCTTGCCTGTTATGCCATGAGGCCACAATACTGCATATGTTAACATTACACAAACCTGATATGTGACATATGACCTGTGCAATCAAATGCAGTATCAAACAAATGTGTTAGTTGTGTAGATGCTGACTGAGATGCATACAGTATTTGGGTGAATAAGTGTGCACACCCTTAACATGATGGTTTCTTGCATCAACTGTTAACTGTACTAAAGCAGTCACTATTTCTGGAAGGGGTATACTAGCATGGCCCATCTGCACTTGTCAGTATTTGGTCACTCTGCCCTACAAATATCCCCTAACTCTGCCAGATTGCAAGGTCATCTCATGTGCACAGCCCTTGGAGGTCACACAGTGCCTTCACTATTGCTGTGGAGTCAGGGCTATGTCTGCCAGAATTCATGACCCTAAATGTGTGAAGATACAGCCATTCTTAGCAAGCTTTGGATGTCTGCTTCAGTTCACTGTTGTGTTTCAGGATGATACCCATCCTCATCCTCAGCCTTTTTGGAGATGCTTGACAACTATGGGACACACATGAGTGTCATTTTGCAGTGTCCCAAATACAGAACACAATGTGTGACGGCCTAGTCCCAGCTAATGAACAGCAAACATACAGGTTTACACTGGCACCAGCAAGGTACAGATGGGGATAGTGGGCCTGAGGTGGACTGAGGTGTTGCTTGTGCAGCACATGTATCGTTATTAATACTGTCTGTAGGTTTGAAACTTGGTCTTGCTACACCATTACACATTGCAACACATGCCTTTGGGGGACTTTTCATGTTATGCATATGCTACCTGTAAAGAGGCCTGGATGATGTTTCCTGCAGACCAACTTTTCCATCTGATTACCCTAATCCATAGGCCACACTTATGCAGAGTCCAGGTGATTGTCAACGCAGGTACTGCACAGCTAGTATTTGCTAGACATTCCTGCAACTCCCTCAGTGTTGCGGCATATTTCTAGGCAGCCTCCATGACCAGTTTGTAACATGTGTAGTCATCTGTCTTGGATGGCTATCTGTTTATTTTCTATGTTGTCCCCTACATCATACACACATATATGACTGTCTGCACTGTTTGCCATGGTATATGCAATGATGAGGTAAGGCTACCTCTCCCAGTCCTGCATGCTACCCGTTGGATATGGGATCCATTCAATGGCTTGTAAAATGTATGCAAGCCACAGCTGCCTCTGTTGCAGGTGAGTGGACAAATGTGATGGACATATGTCTTGGGCAGTAGACCATTTCTTGGTATGACATTGAGGACCTGTACTTGATGGAAGGTGCATATTCATGAAGAGTGAATGCTGTCAGTACCTCAAAAGCTGCTTCCACAATATGTTATTTGGAGTGTGTACACACATATGCTTC
>NC_056733.1:1649440998-1649459127 GCF_019279795.1 Protopterus annectens
AATGGATTTTTTACAACTTGGACCATCCACATTATAATTTTAACTTTGCGATCATGGACATGTGAGTTCTTCTCTATTACTAAATATGGAAGTGTCAGTCGTCGATACGATGTCAGTGAGAATGTAAATATGGATCGAATACCCATCATAAGCAGGCATACATTATTCCACTTGCTTCGTAATATTTAACGATGATGTTCACATGTATTATTTTTAAGTTTGGGGACTGATCTTTGGACTTGCTGCTATTTATATGCTTAACAAATTGCCGCACTGGAGACCACTAGGATGTAAAGTCTGTATAGAGTTTATAGTGTTGTGTTAACAGTTGTGGATTTTATCATAGCACCTTACGTTACTTGGTCATAATCATTGTATTCTATATGCGGTATGGTTTTACCTTTGGAAATAATCAACCTGACAACAGGAAGTGACGTTGTTTTTCAATAGCGGGAGATGTGAATTCCTCCCCTATATATTTAGCTTAGTTTTTTGAATTGTAACGTCTGAGGAAGCTATTTTTAATAGTGAAAGCGCTTACGTTTTATTAAACCTGTTTTTATTTACGGTTACTGTATTTGAAGCATTACTTGAACTATATCGTTTGAGTTTGAATTTTATCTAACATTCTACGTTTGTGATTATCCGTCAGCAGCCTTGGGATTGTTTTTTATATTTTCTAACGTTTTCGTGGGCTTGGTTTTGGTTATATATATATATATATATATATATATATATATATATATATATATATATATATATATATATATATATAGATACATATATATATTGTCTACAGCTGGACAAAACGTGTGTGACCTTGTACAGTCCAGAGGGCAGTGTATGTAAAACACTGTTATATGCCCTTGTATGACATTTTGTGAGGGAGGGGTATGAATTGTTTTTAACCTAGGCTGTTACAACATGTGAGGGATATCAGTAGTAAGACAAATTAAGGTATATGGCTGTACATTTTCATACATTTCACCATGGGAACAGTGGCAGGCTAGAGCTTACTGTATTACAGACAGTTCTGTTTCCCGGTGTGATAGTGATGTTTTAAGTTAAGCATTATGTAATAGATATATTTTCATTGTGACAACTTAATTCTTTTCCCCCTAGGGGTTGTGTACAGAATGTAATTGGAGACTGCTGAACTACATCTGTAATTAATAAGTGTTGATTGGTTCTTATCTTCAAGGCAAGTTTTTATTTACTGTTGTACTACTTGAAGGCCTTAGCCTGGATAGCAAAAATTTTATTTTTCAGATTACTGTATCAAATGTTTTGAGAGTTGCATTACTCAGATATTATGTATTTCAAACACCTAACTGCTATAAGAAATGGCATATGCATATACAACTGAAATAGTACACAAATAAACATTTCTATGTATACAAGCTTGTGTGTGGTGTCATGTCCTTTGCATTGACTGTGGGTATATGTTTCATGCAATAATTGTTTTTTGTATGAAAGAATCAAACACTGGCCATTTTAAAATGTGTCAACTGTAGGAATACTAGCTGTTCGATAAGTTGTACACCCTACTAAATATACTCTTCTCGTACATATCTATAATTAGTAATATGTATGTGTGTGTGTATATATATATATATATATATATATATATATATATATATATATATATATATATAAGAAAAATAAAATATATATATATATATATATATATATATATATATATATATATATATATACATATATATATATATATATATATATATATATATATATGTGTGTGTGTGTGTGTGTGTGTGTATGTATCATTGTAATGTTTACTGCTTCCACATTGTAGATTCCCCTATGGTAGACAGACTGTTCTGCATTATATGTTAGAGATATCATCCTGACATTGTATAGCTGAGATGGCTTACTGTTAACTTGTTGTGGCTATGTTGTGCAGGGTCCTGGGTTTAGGACTTGCAAGTGTTGGTTATTGTGTTGCAAGGCAGATCTGTGCAGCTGTGGAGCAGCTGATGATGTCAATAATTACAAGAGGTGGGATGATGTCAATAATTACAAGAGGTATATATATATATATATATATATATATATATATATATATTGGTTGGTCTACTTCAGAATGTTGACCATTCAGAATGCAGAGTTTATATGGCCGAAACCATATGATCGACATTCTGGAAGACCGACATCCTGAAATAGCACCATTTACCTACCTGCAAACACAGTAAAACTGTGTTATGCAGAGGATCATGCTCCCCTGCACCCACCCACACCCCCTGCTTCTTAAATATTCTCACTCCTAGATTGCACTACAGTGCAGGAAAGGGAAATATTCCAGTCCAGCACTGTAGCGGGATCTCCGCTATCATTTGTCGGCCTTTCAAATGTTCGCTGATATGGTGTCGGCTATATGAGTTTCGAGCATTTGAAAGTTCGAACAAATGAAGGGCTCCCATATATATATATATATATATATATATATATATGTACATACATACATACATATATCTACATATATAAATACATTTCCCCTACTGCTGAATGACTGTGCTGCATAATATGTTTGAGAAAACATCAAATTTATTTACATCACAAATGGCTTAATGGTAAATCACTTTTGCTATAGTGCGCAGGGTCCTTGATTTTTGACTTGCAAGGGCTGATTATTTTGTTGCTGGGCAGACCAGGGGCTGTTGGAGACAGAGTGATTCAGGCACTTTAAAGCAGTTGTAAGTGGGTGAGCGTGGGTTTGTGCGGAGCTAAGCAACGCTTACATGAGCTTAGCTTACGCCCACTTACAACCCTTAAACCCGCACTAATTTCAAATAAAGAAAAGAAAAAAGGGGAGATAGGAAAGTGGTGAAATTGGGGCAAGCAGGGGGACAAACAAGAGGAGAAACAGGTAGGGATGTGCAAAAAGAACTGTGTCTAGAAATTAAAAGACTGTGTTGACTTAACTAGCAATGTGCCTATATCCACGTTTGAAGAATTTCTAAAACAGACTAATTTAAAACTTAAAGAGTATGAGGTCACTTTAATTGAAAGGAAAAAAGGAAAGCTGATACGTGATGTGCGTGATTATGAAAACAACAGAGCTTTCCTTTCTAGAGCTCAACGTAGCAAGGGGCATAAGCAAGTTAGGTTTCCACCCAACTTGCCTGGAAACCAGTCACATTATTCTTCAGCGTCGGAAGGCGGATACACCTCGTTTGAAGATGACAACTTTGATTCTGATTACCCTGTGCTCCCTCCAGCTGAACAAACGGAGAATTTTCGACAAACCTTTCATGGCCACTCGAACACAAACTTTCGACATGCTCAAGGACAAAAGCATACACGTGACCAGTTCTCCAATGCAGGGGGACAACGTTTTGGACAGAGGGGATTCAAACGTGGTAAACGATGACTATGAGTCTGATTTTCATAACATTAACACTAAAGAATATGTGATTAACTTGTCTGGCTATAATTTTAATAATGTTGAGCTAGCTGTGTTAAATAAGGGGCTGAAATGTATTCCCACTGTGGTTACAAGACTGCATGACATCCAAAAGGATGTATACTTGTTTGGTAGAAAATTACATCTTAAATATTTTTTTAAAGATAATCAAGTTTTTCATTCTACCTCATGTAATGATAGTAGTAGCAGTTTGTCGGACAGCTTTCATTCATGTGTATCAGATGATGTTATTAATGCTTACTACAACTTTGATACAACCAAGGTTCCTTCTTCAAGCAATTTTACTCCTAATAGTCTCAATGTGGATGTATGTAATTGTGTTAATTTGATCAACTATTTTACTGAAATTGCATATAAAGAATTTATGAGTCAAAAATCTAATATTAACTATAACATGCAATATAAGGAATGGAAGGCCTTAATGACACTTGCTGGGTTAAAAAATATTATATTTAAGCCATCCGATAAGGGTAACAAATTGGTAGTGATGGAGTCCACTAACTATTTAGTTATGTGTATGGAACATTTGAGTGACACCAGTACATATAAAGTAGTGGACTCTAACACATATTTATCCTCCATTGATGAATATTTGAATCTTATTAACAAAGGTGTTAGATTATGTTACTTTTCCCAGACTGAGGCTAAGAACAAATTCAAAGTAGATGGCTGCAAAATGGCTCTATTTTATTGCATGCCAAAAATACATAAGAATTTGTTAAGACCTCCAGGTAGACCTATAGTCTCAGGTTGTCATTACTTGCTACATAATTTAGGTATTTTTTTACATTATTTTCTTTTGCCTTATGTAACTAAGTTACCTTCATATATTACAGATGTTTTTGATTTTTTGGAAAAAATTAAGAATGTGAAGTTTAAACAGAATATGCGGTGGGTTACAATTGACGTGAAGAGCCTATACACAAATATTAAACATCAATTTGGTATAGAAGCTATTAGGTTCTTTCTAGGGGATTCCCCAGCTATGGAATATATAGTTGAATTGATTTACTTTTCATTAACACATAATTTTTTTGAATTCAATAACATTATTTACCAGCAGGTACAAGGTACGGCTATGGGGGCTGCTTTTGCCCTCATGTATGCCAATCTTGCCATGGGGCTATTTGAGTTAGAAATCATCTACAAACATAATTTTTTCTGTACACATGTAATTCAGTATTATAGATATGTGGATGATTTGATATTTCTGGTGGATGGTAGTGAGTCTGCCATTATGGATTTCTTTACCGATCTGAATAACAACAGATGGATGCTACAATTTGATGATTTGAAAATTGGGACAAGTGTTCCTTTTCTAGATGTAGTTTTGGATATTTCTGATGGTACGAATTTGGTTACCTGTATTAATAGAAAATTTGAAGGGGGGTTTCAATATGTACACGGCACAAGTGGTCACCCCCCACATACACTAAATGCTCTTCCATATGGTAAGATGTTAAGAATACATAGACTTTGTAATAAGTCTGAAGTTTTTTACAAAGAATTAAAATCTATGGTGCAATCTTTCGCAGCCAGAGGCTATAGTAATGAGATTTTAAATAATAGCTTTAATAGATTGTTTGGTAGTAAAAAAGACATGGGTCCCAAACGTCCTGTCTTACATGGGCCTGATGTTAACCTGTATAGTAGAATACATGACAAAAAGGAGACTATATATTTTGTAACCATCTTTGGCTGTTTTACTAGTAAATTTATAGAAATTGTTATCCAATTCTGGAACTATTTATGTTCCTTAAATAGTGTACAACATTGGTTAAAGTTAAATTTACAATTTTCATATCGTAGGGGTAAAAATATTAAGGACTTTTTGGTTAGAAGTAAATTTAATTTACCCCCACTTGTTTTGTATAAAGAACCTGATAAGATTGGTACATTTTCTTGTGGAAAATGTAAAGCCTGCAAATTCATTGTGCCATTTTTTGATTTTATTAATGATATAAAATTTAGTATTAAAAATTCTTTTCACTGTAACACAGTAGGTGTTATTTATTGCTTACAATGTCCATGCAATAAATTTTATATTGGGGAGACAAAAAGGGCGTTTAAGACAAGGCTTTTAGAACACATTAGAGACATAAATAATTGTAATGAAGAAAGCCCAATAGCTTTACATTTTGCACATTTCCATGGGGGTATGAGTAATTATCTTAGAGGTACTGTTTTAGAACAAGTTTGTTTATCTACAAATTGTAAAGTGGATATTAAGACAGTTTTATTAAAAAAAGAAGCAATGTATATTTTAAAATTTAAAACAATGTCTCCATATGGGTTGAATGAAGACTTTAATTGGAAGGCATTGCTTAATTGATTGTTAATGTTTAAATGGTTAATTAGCATTTGTACTTGTGTATATATATTGTTACAGTTTTTCTGTGTATTATACTCCTTGAAGGCTTTGGCCGAGACGTCAGAGAATTGAAGCTTTTTTATTAAACCTGTCGGTGGATTTTGTGGTTGTTGCTTTTTTATCTTGTTCCAGTGTGCTGTTGCTTTGTTTTCCATGTGCAGGAAGGGTGTAGGAAAGGACCATAGTGCTGCATTTTTTTGGCAGCAATAGCTGCTTTCAATGCAGGCACTTTACAATTTGGACCTTCACGCCCTACAAGGAGGTGTGTGGGCATCATACAATATGGATGATTGGTAGGGTTCGCTTGTGTGATGGGTACATGTCTCTGGGTGAAATGCATTGCTATGTATGGGACGTGATTTTTTTGTGGGACAGATGCCCTTTTTTTTTTTTAAGGTGAGAGTGGGATGTTAAGGAAGGATTATAGGTAAGTGTGGTGAGGGAGGTTTGATAGGAGAGGTTGCATTTGCAGACAGACAAGACAGCAGACAGGAGCGGTGTACAACACATGGCGGGTAAACACCTTAATGGGGAGGGTGGAATCCGAGGCTCATGAGCCACCCAGATGGTAGTCTTGGCACTGATGTCCCCATC
This sequence comes from Protopterus annectens, assembly GCF_019279795.1. Lineage (NCBI taxonomy): Eukaryota > Metazoa > Chordata > Ceratodontiformes > Protopteridae > Protopterus > Protopterus annectens. The sequence goes on from NC_056733.1 coordinate 1,649,447,406, forward strand.
AGATGGCAGTCACCACTACTCCTTCACAGCCCCGAAGGTGCTGGGGGCTGGGCTGGAGGGGCTGCCTGCTCCTCTAGCTGTGCCAGCCTGCCCTCCACCTGGCGCAGGTGGTCATCCGGCTCTGTCTGGAGGACACTGCGCACCATGCCACAGACCTTGTCCTGGGTGACAACATCCTCACCGCACCCACTTGCAGGGGGGGTCGAGCGCCATCCCCTGCATCAGTTCCACCCAAGGGTAGTGCAGGACCAGCAGATGAGGGATGTCTGGGTTGGGTCCCAGATGTGCTGGGACCCGGTGCCTCAGCCAGGTGGGGTGTGAGAGGCGAATCCACTGGGATCTGCCTTCTAATATGTGCTATGGTGTGGAAATTAACAATGAATATTGGTTAGTCATGCACAACAAATTACAACATTAGTCAAAATAGCATGCGTGGATATTCCCATTTACCCAAAACAGTGCAATTATAATAGTGCCATAGCAAACAGAACCCATGCATATATGGAATGGCATTCAGGGTTGCAACAGCATGCCAGTTAGTGGTATGTCAGGCAGACAATAAAATAATTATTCAACAGGGAATATTAGTATGCACACAGTTTAAACAATGATACACCAAATGGAACAACGGTCCCAACAGTAGAGGTTTGTTTAGGAACATATCCATCTTGGTTTCAGTGTATTGGTTGGATCAGTTGAGTAGTGGGGGAAGGGAACATATTCAATTGGCAACTGCTATCAAGTATATTTGTCCATACACTACTATTCACTACTCTACATTCTGACCACACTTACAGTCTACCTGGGCCATGGGCTTCTACAGCACACCAACAGCTATAGATATCAACAGAGCAATTGTACCCTTATTTTAGTTACACACATCAGACCTGTTTCTATACCAATGTCTTTACCTGTGGGCTCTGTGCAGATGAACTGTGTGCACATTACATTGCTGTTTGTACATTTATTTCAGATTCACATATTAGTTACAAGCCCCGGAGTGTGCGTTGTGGCTTTCACATTCATCTACTGTGACATTCTCTGTGTGCAGGTTTCTTGGCAACTGCAGAAACTATCCATGACAGTGTGACACTTGAGGGGCTTGTCTGGGCCAGACTGCAGAGTGTGGATGTCTAGCTTGCATCTATTTGTAGGACTGGGGCTGATCAACATAGCAATTGTACACCTTTCATAGTTATACACATCATACTAGTATTTCTATTCAGATTTCTTTACCTATGTGCCCTGTATGGAAAATGTATGTATTGCAGTACATTACGTTTTCTATTCAGATTTCAGTTTACAACTGTAGAACCAGACTGAGATGTTAGTGGCGGTCCCTGGATTCAAACCGTGGTGTGTGTGCAAAACTGAACGGCAGGCCTAGTCCTTATCAGACTGAGCTACTGGGGAGGTGTAATGTGCTATTTGTGACATTTCTATCTGGAACATATTTTTGTGCACAGTACTTTTATAATGACATGTTACATTATTTGCTTCCCATTTTCAGTACAAATTATGCATACACAACAGACATTGGTGTCACTGTTTGTGAAACATGTGCACATTAGCTGGATTGCACATTTGACTGTTTTATAACTACATACTGCAATTTAGGTTCCTGAGTACGCAGTGTAGGTTTTAAGTCTGCAACTGTTAGTCTTATACATTTTTCAGTACATTCACAGCTACATACAGTTGAAATTGAAAGGTTAACACAAGACAATGCTGGCAGACAAACAAGTAAAACACATTCTGATGGAAATATGTACTGTTGCTTTTTTTCAGTTATTTGACATGCCCATTCTAAAGTATGCAGACAAGCAATGCTAACTCAGTTCACCTCAGTTAATGCATTCTGCAGAACATACATTTTTATTTTTCAGGTACAAGTGAGATGGCACACCAGTGTTTGGGATCACCTTTATTAGTTTTCACATACATATCTGTGTACAACTCAGAAATCCACAATTACTATTCCTACATGATCTGCACAGGGGGAATGCTTTTCATTTCTAACTTTTACAGTAGCCCTGACATAGCACTTTCTTGGCAGGTTCACTCATACACACTCATACATGTTCTAATATTCCTCTCCTGCATATTGTACCTTGTTTGCTACTGGCAAGTCTCAATGCATCAAGTTGGCCAGGCTTAAGATTTTCAAGATGGTGGTCGACTAGTCTGCACCCTATCCATAGAGCTCCCATTACCATTTACAGTTACTGAGGATTTAACACGCATTAAATGCCAAATATCACGGATCTTGCAAAGGACTAATTTATTCAACTCCTATACATCGAAATCGGAGGCTTGCTGACCTAACTCAGTCAAAAGAAAAGCAACTATATTCCATTCTTGCGCCTGGGATCTCTGCCACGTGTATCCAAGGGGCCCTCAGACCTACTACTACATAACAAAAATCATTGCATCTGAAGTATGGCTGACAACTCTGATAATATGGAAACACAATCTACTAAAGCAAAAATCTCTACAATTTTATCCCCAGAAAAGGATATGGTTTCCAAAAGACAAAGAACCACTAAACAACCAACGGATCTTAATAAAACAAGTGCCAAGGGCAAAACTGATGCCAACTTCCACCTAGATGAGCTTAAATCAGCACTACAACCCATTCATATAGCCATACAAGGATTCTCTGAACAACTCACTAATCTTGGTAAATATGTCAACAAAATAATAGAAAGAGTAGACACTCTCGAACACAAAAACCAAGCTAATGAACTTTTGATCCAATCCTTATCGGAAGATTTGCGCGCTAAGGCCACTACGATATCGGATCTGCAATCAAAAGTAATGGACCTGGAAGGTAGAAGCTGCTGAAATAACATACTAATCAGAGGACTTCCAGAGTCCTATGATAATCAGAACCTGCTGTCAACTACCAGACAGATCTTTATAGCGTTACTGGGGTTGGAAAATAATTCTGAGAGCTTAGTTGTGGAGAGAGCACACAGAGCCATGCATAAATGCCAAGATTTCACCACCCCACGTCAAATATACACTAAATTACTAAACTTCCAGAACACGCAAAGAATTTTAATGTCAGCCAAAAAACAAAAGTATTTTATATGGAATAAACACAAACTCACTTTTTCTCAAGACTCGCCTCACCCAGTTAAATTAAATAGACAAAGCCTAGCTCCGTTCTGCACAGATCTGATTAAGAGAAATGTTAAGTTTCAGATGCGATATCCGAATGCTCTGATCTTCTCCTATAATGAAAAGAGATACACAGCCAACACTCCGAAGGAAGCAAAAGAGGCTTTTATTAAAGCTTTCAACAATCACCATGCTCTATAAGAAGTATTTATCCGTGTATATCCCTTTCCATACTCACATCTGGAACGCTGGAGTCAAAATCATAATGCTTCATAAACCGGGTTCATCAGTCTAGTTCCTGGGCTCAGCATTTAAGGAATCCCGCCATCTATAACAATATACTGTACTACCGACCCCGGTTCCTTTTGGGGTTTATTATTCTTATGCCCCTGGTCTTTTGCCTCAAAGAGGAACTCTATTGGACTCAGCCTTAGTAGCCTACAGCCCATTCAAGCTGGGTGACTTCCGGTGGCTTCCTTGTACGATGCTGCACTCATGGCTCCAAAATTGTTAACTACATTTGCGACATATTAATTATAGGCATTGTGACTTCTCTGTATACATATACAAAGCAGCAAGCCATCACTATATCCCAAGTTTTGATGGCTATTCAGCGTGCTACTCAATACCGCTTGTCTGTCACTCAAACATTTTGCGCTAAATGCCTGGTGTCCTCTATATTTTCCAGAGCTGCTCAAGCTACCGACACCTCTTACAAGACTGTACACATCCTTACATCGATCCTGGATACTTCTGAATAATATTTTAAAGGTTGCCAACACTGTGTTTGCCAGACCCTTATCATTATTCACCTGTTACTACTCCAATTACAGCTTCGGAGGTTCTCCCTTTCTCTCGGAGATCAAATGCTGATAAGGACCTTTCAAAACAAGAAGCTTCACATTTAGACTAATTGTGAGAAGTTAAAATGATTAACTTCATTAAAATATACTATAGTTCCTCTCTACGATATATATTATTCAGTCTTCATATTTTTATTTTAATTTGGTTGCTCGAAATTCTTTTATGCTATCTATATTAAACTCTATTTATGTTTCAGTAGATAGCCGCTTTGCCAGTCATAATATAGCCAAGTCCATTTTACATCAAATTTAATTCTGCTTTTTCTAACAGATATTACTTTATTTAGATTCAGATGTGGTGCCTACACTACCTAGGCATATTTATATTTGATGACAGCTCACTACTTAATATCTAAACAGATAACTACAGTAGTAAAATTAATAAACCATGTTAAGCTGTATTCTCTCTTTCTCTTTTTATCTTTCTTCTCTTTTCAACTTCATATCTACACATAAGCTTACAATGATTATGAGCTCAGCTTTTCCCTTTCTTCCTTTACTTGTATTTCGCACTTGCCTTTTATACCACTCCCCTTCAATTCTCACCACTAACAATGCCCTATAAGCTTTTTATGTACTGCCCTTTACACCGCTGTCTCCTCTACCTACTTAGATAAATTCTGGCTCACTCCTTGTCTGCTTTTCAACCTATCTGTTTTCTAATCTCAACTTGATACCATTTACTTCCTATATCATTCTTTAGCTGCATTTTATTATTTGGCTACTCCTATATACTCTTTTTCTATCACTCCCTGATCTCTATTGGAGCTCATGGATGCATTTTCTTAGGGTCCTAGTATGACCTATCTATGGATGTGGTTTGCCTTGTATATATGTACAGTTTTATTTACCGCACTCTTAGTCCTTGTCAGGACTTTATACATGACAATTTTACACAGAGTGTTTACTTTGCTAATCAAAATTGTTTATAATCTTTATTATTGTATTTGTATTCCTTCACTTATAGGGGTGGGGTGGTTATGCACCGGGTTAGTCTTGAAGGAATATTGTGCTACTATTTCTAATACTGTTATTATTTCTATTAGCTTCTATATCATATATAATGTTTTGATATGGTCTCTAAGTCTTTCCAAATTCCTAACTTCACTAACTACTAATCCTCAAATTTATAATCTACCCCGACTTGGTGTTTATGGCGTTGTATATTGATTCATGGAACATCAGAGGGCTTCAAAACAAATCCAAAAAATCTCTCCTCTTTCACTTACTGTTTAAATCTCAGGCTAATATATGCTTCTTGCAAGAAACACACATGTACAAAGAGGATTGGGTCAAAGAAGGAAAAAAAGTGGATAAAAAACATTATTTCTGTGGGTAACAGTTCCAACTCTAAAGGGGTGGCCACTATAATTAAAAACAACTTTCAGGGGGTTATTCTGGAGGAGAAGTCTGACAAAAATGGCAGATGGTGTTACTTCACCTCTCAATTTCATAACCTTGATAAACCAATCCTATTCTTCAACTTATATGGCCCATGTACTCAACAACACATCTTCATTTTAGAGATCTATAACATCCTTTCTACTTTTCATGACCACTATATTATCGTGGGAGGAGATTGGAATGCCGTTATAGACCCCAATATAGATCACACTAGCAAATCTCCCTCTTATAATCTTCAAGCATCTATAGCCTTAGAGGAGTTAATGTATGACCTTAATCTTGACCATCTCATTTGGTGGACACCTAACTAAAGACGAAATCTATACATATTACTCGAAATGCTACAATGCATGGTCAAGGCTAGACTTCTTTCTAATATCTGATTCCCTCTCTCATTTTAAGACTAATTTTTCCTTAGAACCTAGATTTCTATCTGATCATTCAAGAATTTCTCTCAAGCTTAGTCATGATTCAAGTTCAACACCTCTATCCCGATATAATAACTGGACATTAAATAACAACCTGCTTTCCAGTAAAGCCATAACTCAAGTAATCACAGAAACATTGCTAGACTTTAGTTCTAATCTTGAAAAATCACATATCCCACTCGATATTCAATGGGCCGCCTGTAAAGCCTGCCTAAGAGGTCTTTTAATCAATAAAGCCTGTTACTTTAAAAAACTCTGTAAAAGTAAGGAATCCAACCTTATATTGAGGAAATTCCAAATCTCTATCTGAAAAAAATGTATTCAACCTTATAGATAACAATCCTTTCCCAAAAAATAAAACCTTTTTAAAAAAAAAATTTTTAAAAAAAATTATTTAATAAAAAAACTTTTTTTCAAAAATAAAAAACGGCCCTTAACCCTTTTCCCTTTTAAAAAATTAAATTTTCAAATAAACAAATCCTTCCCTTTTTCAAATTTAAAAAAAAATTCCCCTTTCAATAAAACCCTTTTTTCATTTTTCCCAAATTTTTTAAAATTTTCCCAAATTTTAAAAAAATTAATTTAAAAATAAATTTAAACCTTTCAAAAACTTTTCTAACCCCCCAAAATAAACAAAATAATTTTTTAAAAAAATTTAAAAAAAAATTTTTTTTTTAAAATAAAAAGTTTTTAAAAAAAAATTTATTTTTTTCATACAAAAATTTTTCAACTTTTAAAAAATTTTAAAAAAAAAACCTTTTTTTAAAAAACTAAATTTAAAGGTTTCCCAATTCCTTTTCCAAAAATTAAAACCTAAATTTTAAAATTTAAGAAATAATTTTTTAAAAAATTTCCCCCAAAAAAACAAATTAAAACAAGGGTTTTTCCCCTTTTTTAACAAAATTTTTCCCTTTTTTAAAAAGTAAAAAATTTTTAAAACCTTTTTTTTAAAAAAAAAATTTTTCAAATTTTAAAAACCCCCTTTATTTTTAAATTCAAAAAAAAATTCATCCCCTTTTTCCCAAAATTTAAAAAATTTTTTAAATTTTCCCCCAAAAAAAAAAATTTTTTTTTAAAAATTTTTAATTTTTAAAACTTTTCAAATTCATTACTTTAAAAACCCCCTATTTCCCTAAATTTTTTCCCCCAAAAATAAATTTTTTTTTTTGCTAAAAATTTCCCCCAAAAAAAAATTTAATTAAAAAAACAGACCCTTTTTTTTTAATTGGGAAATTTTTCCCCATTTTTAAAAAAAATTTTAAAAAATACCAATTTTTTTTAAAACCCTTTAATTAAAAAAAATTTTTTAAATTTTTTTTTAAAATTTTTTTTAAAAAAATTTTTTTTTTTTTTAAAACTAAAGGGTTTTCCCCCCAATTTTTAAATGTTTTCCCAAAAATTTTCCAAAATTTTTCCCCCCTGGAAAAAAACCCAAATTTTAAATTTTCCCAAAATTAAAAAATTTGGTTTTTTAAAAAAAAAATTTTTCCCCCTTTTAAACCTAACCCAAAAAAAATTAAAACCTTTTAACTTCCCAAAAAATTTTTTTTCCCAAAACCTTTAAAAAAACTAAAATTTTTTTTTATAAAAACTTTTTTCAAAAAAAATAAATTTTCTACCCCCAAAAAATTAAAATTTTTTTAATTTTTTTTTTTTGGGAAATTTAAAAATTTTCCCCTTTTCCCCCAAAAAAACCCCCTTTTTTACTTTAAAAAATTATTCAAACCTTTTTTTAAAAAAAAAAAAATTTTTTTTAAAAAAATTAAATTATTTAAAAAAAACTTCTGTTTAAAAAAAAAAAAACCTTTTTTTTTTTAAAAAATTTTTTTTTTTTTTGTTTTAATATTTTTAAAATTTTTTTTAATTTTTTAAAAATTTTTTCATTTTCCCCCCCTTTTTTTATTTTTTTTATTTTTAATTTTAACTTTAAAATTTTTTTCCCCCTTTTTTTTTAAAAAGGTTTAAATTTTAAAAATTTAAAAGGCTTTTTTTTTCCCAAAAATTTTAAAATTTTTTTAATTTTTTAAAAATTTTAAAATTTTCCCCCTTTTTTAAAAATTTTTTTCCGGAAAAATTTTTAAAATCTAAAGATCTCTTAAAAGGGGGGTTTTTTTATTTTGTAAACCCCTTTCAATTTTTGGGTTTCCTTTCCAGTCCTTTTATTTTAAATTTAATTTTGGGTTTTTTTTTTTTTTTATTCAATTTTTTTAAGGTTTTTCCCCCATTTCCCCGTCCTTTTAAAAAGGCCCTTGGGAAATTTTTTTAAAAAAAATTTTTTTTTGAAAAATTTTATTTTTTTTAAAAAATTTTAACCCTTTTTACTTTTCGTTTTTTTAAAAATTTTTTTTTCCCCCAAAAATTTTTAATTTTTGATAAAAATTTCAATTTTTTAAAAATTTTTTTTTAATTTTATTTTAAATTCTTTTTTTGATTTTTTCATTTATTTAAAATTTTTAATTTTAAATTGTTTTAAATTTTTTAAAAATGGGTTTTAAAAAATTCTAAATTTTTTGGGTTTTTTTGTTTTTTTTAAATTTTTTTAATTTTTCCCCCCAAAAAAAAAAAGCCCGGGCCTTATTTTGGTTTTAAAAAAACCCCCTTTTTTTTTTGTTTTCTTTTTTCCCTTTAAAACCCTCATTTGGGGGGTTTTTTGGGTCCCTTTTAGGGGGTTTTTTTTTTTTGGTTTTTTGACCAGGGGATCCGTGGCCCAAAGTTTTTTTAAACCCCCACCCCCCTTTTTGGGCCCCCGAACCCTTTTAGGTTTTCTGGGGAAAAAGGGGGATTTCCCCTTTTTTTTTTTTTGGCCTTTTTTAAAAAATTTTCCAAAACAAAAACCCCAAAAAATTAAACCTAACCCCACTGGAAAAGGGGAATTTTTTAAAATTTTTTTTTTTTCATTTTTATTTTTTTCTTTTCCCCGGGGGTTAAACATTTTTTTTAAAATTTTTTTTTTTGAAAAAATTTTCTTTCCCCTTTTCAAAACAGTTGAATTTTTATTTTAATTTTTAAAAAAATTTTGGGGGTTTCCAGCATTTTGGGGCAAAAAATCTCAATTAAATTTGGGTTTATTTGAAAAATTTTTTTTTTTGGGGTTTTTTTACCTTAATAAAAACAAGTCCCAAAATTGGGGTGTAAAATTTAAAACCTTTTAAATTTTTGGGTTTTTTTTAATTTTTTTGAAATTAAAAATCATTTAAATTTTTTTATTTAAACGGGCCCTTTTTTGGGGTTTTTTTTTTTTTTATGTTTAAATTTTAAAATTTAATTTCGCTAAATTTTTTTTAAAAAATTTTTAAAAAAACCCTTTTAAAATTCAAATAATTTAGGGGGGGTTTTTTTGGGGTTTTTTTCCCCCTATTTTGGATTTTTAAATTTTTTATGGTTTTTAGGTTTTTTTTTTAAAAATTTTTTATTTTGAAAATTTTTTTTTTTTTGGGGAAATTTTTTTTTCTTTTTATTTTTTTTTTGTTGTTTTTTATTTTAAAAAATTTTTTTTCTTTTTAAATTTTTTGATAAAATTTAAATTTTTTTTGCTCGAATTTTTCTTTTTACTCTTTTTGGTTTTTTTTTTGGTTTTCCCCCCCCCCTTTTATTTTAATTTTAAACGTTTTGGGGAAAAAATTTTAATTGTTTGGATGTAGTTTTCTATTCTGTCTGCTGATGTGTTTATTAGTATACATTTTTGTTCTTCCATTGTATTGTATTTTGTTCTTTTTGATAAAGGTAGTTTTCCTCTTACTGGCTCTTCTCTGATATTAGTTACAGTATGTAGCTCTTGTTGGATTGTCTATATTAAAATCATAATGTTGCCATTCTTCTCTGTAGCAGTGTTTGAGGTGCTGATGATATAATTCTACAGTGTTGTTAGACTGCAGGAATCCAGTCTTGTATAATCCAATGCTTTTTTTGGTGGTTATTTTAGTGGTACTCTGCAAGTTTACAAAAAACAAGTTCATTTTTTATTGCGGGCAAATGCCCTGAAAATATAAGTACACTGCCTAAGCATAGAAGGAATTGTAATTTATGTATTTTGCATACTTTGCCAAGAGTTAAGCTTTATATCCATCTTAAAGTTATAATTTTTCCATTGTAGTTCAAAGGTTGAAATTTTTCTGAAGAGGAAACTTCACACTTTAGATTATATTTGTAACCATATAATTTGACAACATTGGAAGTTACAGACTTTCAAGATGGTATTTGGAAAGTATTGCTGTATTGCACTTACGTCTGTCTTTTCAAAAAATTAAAAATAATGTAGTCATGACTCAGTCTCTTTTGTTCTTCTTTGGTTGTTTCAGGTTATGTGTCAGGTATTATGATATATGTGATTTATTTTTATGGAAGACTGGTACGTATGCTAGGAATATTACCTTTTTATGTTTTTTTTAAGTTAAAAATGTATAAGCAGGGCAAAATTATTTTGGTTTTGTATAAATCTCCTGTCTGTAAGTAGCAGTTGTGAATGTATGTTAATTTTAATCATAAAGAGATTTCTTTGTATTCTAATTCTAAACTTTTCTTTATGAAGTTTCAATGTTTTGTGTTGTGCCTGGCACTGTAATTGGTCTTGCATTTCTTCATCTTGATCTTATCAGTTATGTTGTGCCTTTCAGCTTTTCGGTTAGTGCCAAAGCCAACTAATAATTGGCAGTAGATTTTTACATAACGAGTTGCCAGCCCTGACACAAAACCTTCAATGAAGGTATGCCCATTCATGCATGTCTCCACACAGAAGACGATCTAGCTGAGAATCAAACAGGAAACCTTTACTGTGAAGAGTAATGCTACCGACACCACCGCAGTAATTTGATCTTATCAGTTATAAACCATAAAAAAAAAATTCTACCTCAGTGAAACAAACAGCATCAGAAACATTTGATCAAGGACTTGAATCACATCTGCAATATAAATGAGAAAAGTTGAAGGGACAGTTATGTGTTTCATTCACTTCCTCTTCTCTGGAAGAGGCTTCTCATCAATTTGAAGCAAAGTTTGTCCCTGCCCTTACTGAAGCACAACTTTGATCTGGGTAATTGTAAATTTACCCCTGGTCTGCCGCCTATGTCCCTACTAGAAAAAGGAACCTTGTAAAGGCTTTAACACTCATACCTAAGTTATAGTACCTATAAAATGAGTGGAATCATAATCCAATACAGTCTACATGGATCACTAAAAGGCCCTTTAGGGTCATTAGCCTAGTAATCGCCTATGAATTTGTAAACATCTAATGTATAATTGCTTGGCACATATTTATATATATATATTTTATGTTTCACTGCCCACTTTAGTAATGTTTGATAACCCTAAACTTAATGCTGTCCCTCTTACAACCCTAACCCCACACCTTGGCTTATTAAAAACCTTCCTGTAACAATGCCACTACTCAGACAATTGATAATTTTGAGGATAGTATTAAGGGAGGGGTTCAATCACATAGAGGACAACCTTATATCTATATCTCTATCTATATCTATTTGTGGCAACATTTGTTTTCAGCCTGGGATATATCTTTAGGAACTGATAAGTATAGGCTGACATATGTCAAGAATACCAACTTTTAACTGTTTTGTTTTTAAATTATTAAGGAACCTTTGGCTAAGTCTGTAAGAAATGAGATGTGAACTGAATCGCATCTATATAATACACTATTCCAACAAAAGAGAGGACATAGCCCTTTGTGAACAGAAATAGCTTGTTCTCCAACTCTGCTTTAGCTCTCTGACAAATCTTAACTGAGTTCTCTTTGGAAAGAACTAATTAATCAAAGAAAGGAAGGCCATCTCTCTCACATTTTTGAGAAGCAAACTATATATTCAAAATGACCTTTGCCATACAAAGCAAACACAAAGATCTGCTTCTTGCAATGTCAACTTATCTTAAAAGACTATCTTTTTTTCACACTTT
>NC_056733.1:1649459627-1649482627 GCF_019279795.1 Protopterus annectens
TTAAAAGCACAGAAAAAGGATAATTATTGTTATATATCACAGATCAGAGTTGTAGTGAATGCCCCAGTAATAAAGTAGGAAGAAACACAAATACAGTAAAAAGCAGATGAATAAAGGCATGTATATATATATATAGATATATATATATATATATATATATATATATAAATCAATAGAAAACAAACAAACTGATTTAAACAAGTTATCCAATTAACCAGAAAAAGCTCAAAACTGAGCCCTGCTCCAGCAGTCTTCAATCAGACAAGTTCTATCTGCACACCCCTGCTTACTAGGATGTAGGGGAACCTTCTCCAAAAAAAGATGTCCTCGATCAGTGCCTCAAGTTATACAAACAAAGCTAGATTCAGCAGGCCTGAATCTGGTCTATGCTACAGCAACAAGGTGCACCAATTTTAGAAAGAAACAGTTCAAATAAGCATTCACAATAAGCCTGTGACCAGAAATTCCCAGCTCAGAAAGGCAGAATCCAGCCTCTCCTCCCACAAGAGTGAAGACCAAAAACCTTCTTAATGTAGAATAACTAGCCTGAAGCCCAAGTGCTTAAGCCAGAACTAATACACTTTTAGAATAGCAGACACTGGGCCTTCAATCAGCAATTCCCAGTTTAGAAGGATGTAAACTACCTGTCCTGCCACAACAGTGCAGACCACAAACCTTCTTAATGTAAAACAGCCTGTATGAAGCCCAAGTGCTTAAACCAAAAGACTTAGAATAACAGTCACAATTCAATCAGGCTATAACCAAGCAGTAATAACTGCAGCAGAATAAATAAAATTGACTACATTTAAGAAAAGCAAAATAGAATTGGAGGAAACACAACTACAGCAAAAGCAAATGAATAAAGTGCAACATTTTTTTTAAGTGCAACAAGAGAGGAAGGAAGAACCTAAGTGGGCTGGCCTTCTCAAATCTTCTCTCTTTATGAACACTAGACTCAGAATATGATCTCACTGTACTCAGTTAAGTGAGCAAATGAGATGGACCCAGGAGGAGTGTTCTAATACAGACTTACAGGAGGGGCGGGCAATTCCAGAGCCACCAACACTAATACCAACACAAGAACAGGGAGTGTGGTTGGGGAACTAACTGCAGAGAGAGACACACAGCACACTGTTCAGAAACACACATTTAGGAAACAAAAAAAATAAAAATACAGTACTTCTAAAACTGCAAGTTTGTACTTAACAAAATACTACAATTCACTACTGCAAGTTTCACTTAGCTTCAGCTGGTAATGCAGATGTTTGTAGCCAAGCAAGTCTCTCAGGAGTTGAGCATAAAATGATTTCTCAAACTTTATAGCTAGCACTTAAAGTACAGAGGAATCCCTCTAGGCTATTAGAGATAACAAAGAAGTGATACCAACACCCCCTCTATAGCAAAATAACTGCAGAGAGATACACACAGCACACTGTTCAGAAACACACAATTAGGAAACAGAAAAAATGAAAATACAGTACTTTAAAACTGCAAGTTTGTACTTAACAAAATATTATGTAGTACTGGACCAGATAAATAGCATAACATTTGTCTGCATTGAACTGCAATGTGTCATTTCTGTGCCCACTTTGTCATCCTTTATAGGTCCTGCATTGGACTGTTTTGTTTCAGCTACCTCTGCAGCATTCACGTTTGGCTTATTATTTGATGTCAGACCATATTCTCAGTTGCATGCAATGTACACATGAAAACAGGTCAAGGTTTGACCACTCTTACCACACTAAGTCACTGAATAAAGACGCAGTTTCTCTTAACACAGACATTTGTATTCTTTCTTTCATCCTTTCTATAATTCTGTTGGTTAGTATTGATTTGCATTCTTTCTTTCATCCTTGCTATAATTCTATTGGTTAGTATTTCCTAAAGCATATATTTTTTAATTTTTCTTAAGGAAGAGCTAAAAACCCAAAGCACACAAAATCATAGCATTAAGCAAGGAGCTAACATAATGTGGTCAAGTTTCATTCATAAAACAAGCCAAACTGTCTATAGGACTAACAATAAGCATGCTAGTCTTTGATTTAACAATGGATTCCCTCTGCCTTGCCAGCAAAAGAGAAGATGGTATGGGAAATACTGAGAACTCGCTGGGTGATAGATTCAGGAGCATATTATGTTTAGTCAGTCTTGTTTTTTTCCATGATTTGTAATACAATTGCAACACAGAAATAGATGTACACATCTAGAAATACAAGACTGATAGGAACTGACATAGTTACATGGTCAACAAAAAACTCTTTGTAAAGAATGCAATATTTTTTTTTTTCAAAAATAGAAATCAGTTAAGTAGAAACTTGTAACTATTGGTGAGTGGTCCAGTCCCTAATAACATGACTGATATATGAGGCTCATACTGCCACAACACTACCGAGTTATAGGAGCGGTTACTTATTTCAATCTTCTGCTTGTTTGCTTGTGAGTTACTGCGTTAAAAATCTGTATTCTTTATAACCATTCATTTGGGGATTACACTTGAAAAAGCAAGGAAGGACAGTAGCAAATTTCCTCAGGATGGATGATTCTATATACTAGTGACTGTTTTCTTGTATTCTTTGAGACTTGAAAGTTAATACAGGTACCAATTCCCTTATCTGGCAATGGCAGCATGCAGATTTCTCTGGAAGAGCATGTTTAAAATGTTCTGAATTATACAGAAAACATGAAAGTATACCCTGGTGATACTTAAATGCTGACATTTTGAAGAAGAAAAATTGTGGGATGTCTCTAAGATTTTTTTTTTCTGCCACAAACGTTCCTGTAGGATGTAATATGGAATGGCTTTATGAATCCAAGCTGTATATGTGCTATGAAATGTATACTGGCAGAATAAGAACCTAAGTAGCTTTGCAGCTTGGTGTGGAAATAGTCCCATGTACTATAGGAATATGCTGTGTTATTGTGAGAACATGCATCAATTGGGAGCTTGCCTTTTTTGTCAAGGATTTAATTCCTACCAATCTAAGAAATGTTTTTTTCTCTTTTTCCAGATTATACAGATTATACAAGATGCAGTTTACTTGCTATAACATTTGGAATATAAATAAGAGAGAAGTGTGGGAAAAACAAGGGGGACAGATACTGATACTTTTACATTAAGCATCTGAAGTGTGACATTTGGCTAAGAAGCAGATCTTCTGCTTGTTTGCTAAATTTCTTGTTATTGAAGACAACAGGTCACCTTTTGTAATATATAGCTTTGCCTGTCTCCAAAAATGCTGATGAGTGACTGATGGCCTTTGGCTCTATCTCTTTGATTTAATTACAGGTTCTTCTTTTCCAAAAGAGAACTCAGTTAAGATGTAGTCAGAGAGCTAACAGCCGAGAGTTGGAGAACAAGCTGCTATTTCTGTTCACAAAAGGGCTATGTCCTCTCTTTTGTTGGAATAGTGTATTATATAGATGCGATTCAGTTCACATCTCATTTCTTACAGACTTAGCCAAAGGTTCCTTAATAATTTAAAAACAAAACAGTTAAAAGTTGGTATTCTTGACATATGTCAGCCTATACTTATCAGTTCCTAAAGATATATCCCAGGCTGAAAACAAATGTTGCCACAAATAGATATAGATAGAGATATAGATATAAGGTTGTCCTCTATGTGATTGAACCCCTCCCTTAATACTATCCTCAAAATTATCAATTGTCTGAGTAGTGGCATTGTTACAGGAAGGTTTTTAATAAGCCAAGGTGTGGGGTTAGGGTTGTAAGAGGGACAGCATTAAGTTTAGGGTTATCACCCATTACTAAAGTGGGCAGTGAAACATAAAATATATATATAAATATGTGCCAAGCAATTATGCATTAGATGTTTACAAATTCATAGGTGATTACTAGGCTAATGACCCTAAAGGGCATTTTAGTCGAGCCATGCTTCCCAGCTGTATTGGCCAGTTATGATTCCACTCATTTTATAGGTACTATAACTTAGCTATGAGTGTTAAAGCCTTTACAAGGTTCCTTTTTCTAGTAAGGACATAGGCGGCAGACCAGGGGTAAATTTACAATTACCCAGATCAAAGTTGTGCTTCAGTAAGTGCAGGGATAAACTTTGCTTCAAATGGATGAGAAGCCTCTTCCAGAGAAGAGGAAGTCAATGAAACACATAAATGTCCCTTCAACTTTTCTCATTTATATTGCAGATGTGATTCAAGTCCTAGATCAAATGTTTCTGATGCTGTTTGTTTCACTGAGGTAGAATTTTTTTTATGGTTTATAACTGATAAAATCCAATTACTGCAGTGGTGGTGATGCGGTAGCGTTGTCGCCTCACAGTAAGTCGTTGTCCTGTTTGATTCTCAGCTAGATCGTCTTCTGTGTGGAGACATGCATGAATGGGCATACCTTCATTGAAGGTTTTGTGTCAGGGCTGGCAACTCGTTATGTAAAAATCTACTGCCAATTATTAGTTCGCCTTTGGCGACCCCTAACCGGGAAAAGCTGAAAGGCACAACATAACTGATAAGATCAAGATGAAGAAATGCAAGACCAATTACAGTGCCAGGCACAACACAAAACATTGAAACTTCATACAAGAAAAGTTTAGAATTAGAATACAAAGAAATCTCTTTATGATTAAAATTAACATACATTCACAACTGCTACTTACAGACAGGAGATTTATACAAAACCAAAATAATTTTCCCCTGCTTATACATTTTTAACTTAAAAAAAACATAAAAAGGTAATATCCCTAGCATACGTACCAGTTTTCCATAAAAAGAAATCACATATATCATAATACCTGATACATAACCTGAAACAACCAAAGAACAACAAAAGAGACTGAGTCATGACTACATTATTTGTAATTTTTTGAAAAGACAGACGTAAGTGCAATACAGCAATATTTTCCAAATACCATCTTGAAAGTCTGTAACTTCCAATGTTGTCAAATTATATGGTTACAAATATAATCTAAAGTGTGAAGTTTCCTCTTCAGAAAAATGTCAACCTTTGAACTACAATGGAAAAATTATAACTTTAAGATGGATATAAAGCTTAACTCTTGGCAAAGTATGCAAAATACATAAATTACAATTCCTTCTATGCTTAGGCAGTGTACTTATATTTTCAGGGCATTTGCCCGCAATAAAAAATGAACTTGTTTTTTGTAAACTTGCAGAATACCACTATAATAACCACCAAAAAAAGCATTGGATTATACAAGACTGGATTCCTGCAGTCTAACAACACTGTAGAATTATATCATCAGCACCTCAAACACTGCTACAGAGAAGAATGGCAACATTATGATTTTAATATAGACAATCCAACAAGAGCTACATACTGTAACTAATATCAGAGAAGAGCTAGTAAGAGGAAAACTACCTTTATCAAAAAGAACAAAATACAATACAATGGAAGAACAACACTGTATACTAATAAACACATCAGCAGACAGAATAGAAAACTACATCCAAACAATGACTAAAAACATATCCCAGGATTCATGAAGCTCCGTGCAAGAATAAGACTCGTCTAGCATGAAGTGGCTCATGTCCGTTTAGAATAGCAGTGCGCCTTGCATATGCATGAAGGCATGCTATTTAATCTAAATGGACACAAACCAGAAATGAGTGCAGGGGGCATGTGTCAGCAGTGCCTCCACATGTAACACACCCCCTTCACTCAAAAAGTGTCATATGGCAATTTGTGACATAGATGAGTGTCAAGTTATATAATATTAGTAAGCGAGTTCTGTAAGTAGCTAACATTTCAGTGTCCGTGAACACTGAAAAAACAAAAAAACAAAAAAAAAAAAAAACACAAACACCTAGAAGGCAGCAGCCTTCAAGTACACCCCCCCCCCCCGAATGTATGCACTCTTGCCCTACATGCATAGAAGCAGTAGGGGAAGAGGAAAGCAATAAAAATTAAAAAAAGTTTTTTTTTCATCAAATAAATCCAAACTTTAAGTGGTGCAGAGCTTGTTTGTGTGGCGCACTACTATGGGTAGCCTGGCTGAAATCCTGAAAATGATAGACAAATGCTACTGTGATAGACAACATCATCAAGCTGCTGTAGCACAGTGGTATTGCTATGCTCGAGCATGCTTGGTTCAAATCCCCCTTCTGACAAATTATTTAATAAACTTTATGGAATTTGAATGATAGATGTCAATCATATGGTTCACGTATAGCACAATAGGGGTAGGAATATGTAAAATATAAATGTAAAAAATAATTTATAAAATTGCTTATCTGCTTTCAGCTGTGCTTACCTGGTTTAAGCATTGCTTTGCGGGTTTGTGCGAAGCTAAGCATAGTTCAGCATATTAAAACTGGCCAATCAAGAAAAAGTGCAGGAAAACTGCCCTTTTTAAACCACACAGGCGGGAATGCAGCCATAACCATTTGGGATTGCTCACAGCAGGACCAAAATGTCTGGTGTCGGTGAAGGTGTTCACTTCCAAGCACAATGTTGGGGTATCCAGGAGTCCAGGGTCATGGTTGGGCTCCTAGTAAAAAGCCATGATGGCAGGCTGCTGCAGGGCCAGTACCAGGGCTCGCAGTACAAAGTGGAGGCCTGGCACACAAACTCACCGGTGCCACTGGCATACCCCAGACTGGTGACCAAGTACATCACCACTATAATGACGTGAAGCGGGGGAGGGGTGCACTCTTGGACCAGTGGATCCAAGAAGCCTGAATGTAGGATGTCCCACCTGTCTGTAAGTATGCAGTCTTATGTATCTTTAACTAAGCATGGAAAAACTGTTGCAAAACACAAAGATGCCAAACAGGAACAAAAGGATGAGACACTCCACAGTAAAAAAGGCACCTATTCAGACCAAATTCAATAAAACCAGTTCTGGACTTTATTGAAGAAAATAAAATAAATGATAAGCGTCTTCATCCTGATCACTTCAGAACTTCATCAGATAATGAATTAATTTACACAACCATTTATATAATACAGAGGAAACTGGGTAAAACAATCATTAAAAGTTAATAAGTTATTTAAAATGACACACCCCCTTAAAGAAAAATCATATAAAAAACATGCTTTATATATGAAAACTGGTTAAAATGCATAAATAAATGTGGAAAATTCAAATTGTATTCTAAAAACATAATAAAATAAATAATTTAATAGTACAGAAGAAATATAAGATTTTTTTTTTAAAAAGAAACACTGTTGTCTTTCTAAGGCTTTCAGTTTCAACAGAGAGCTAATGGAAATGTGTTCATTTAATCCTGGCCAACTTGATGCATTGAGACGCAGTTGCCAGTAAACCTCTCTCCTTTCTAACAAAAGTGACCAGGCACCACCTCAAGGTTCTGTTTTAATATTGTCAATTACAGTGAAATAAAAAGAGTGACTAGTATTTTCCATAATATGTTTACTAAGGGGGGGGTGTTATTTTAAATAACTTATTAACTTTTAATGATTGTTTTACCGAGTTTCCTCTGTACTATATAAATGGTTTGTGTAAATTAATTCATTATCTGATGAAGTTCTGATGTGGCCTCAGACGAAAGCGCTTATCATTTGTTTTATTTTCTTCAATAAAGTCCAGAACTGGTTTTATTGAATTTGACCTGAATAGGTGCATTTTTTACTATGGAGTGGCTCATCCTTTTGTTCCTGTTTGGCATCTTCGTGTTTTGCAACAGTTTTTCCTTTTGTCTTTTTTCATAAGAGTGGAAAAAGTTCAACTTGTGACTGTGCAGGTGTGAGTAATGTGTGATGTCTCCCCATACAGCTACTGAGGAGAGGTCCCAGAATGTTGAGGCTCATGCCCAGCGACTGGCCCTGCTGCATTGGCAGTATGGTGAGTACAGAATACCCCCTACTATTAGCAGTAAGAAATCAAAATTATAGTAATGGTAGTACTGCCTGTATATATAATTGTGCTGTAAAAGTCAGGAATAAATGCCTGTGTCAGGCTGCCAGCATTACAATGGAGTATTCCCAGCTACTGTGCAATACAGATCTCAGTAGCAAACAAGGTACCATATGCAGGAGAGGAATATTAGAACATGTATGAGTGTGTATGAGGGAACCTGCCAAGAAAGTGCCATGTCAGGGCTACTGTAACAGTTAGAAATAAAAAGCATTCCCCCTGTGCAGATCATGTAGGAATAGTAATTGTGGATTTCTGAGTTGTATACAGATATGTATGTGAAAACTAATAAAGGTGATCCCAAACACTGGTGTGCCATCTCACTTGTACCTGAAAAATAAAAATGTATGTTCTGCAGAATGCATTAACTGAGGTGAACTGAGTTAGCATTGCTTGTCTTCATACTTAGAATGGGCATGTCAAATAACTGAAAAAAGCAACAGTACATATTTCCATCAGAATGTGTTTTACTTGTTTGTCTGCCAGCATTGTCTTGTATTAACCTTTCAATTTCAACTGTATGTAGCTGTGAATGTACTGAAAATGTATAAGACTAGCAGTTGCAGACTTAAAACCTACACTGCGTACTCAGGAAACTAAATTGCAGTATGTAGTTGTAAAACAGTCAAATGTGTAATCCAGCTAATGTGCACATGTTTCAGAAACAGTGACACCAATGTCTGTTGTGTATGCATAATTTGTACTGAAAATGGGAAGCAAATAATGTAAAATGTCATTATAAAAGTACTGTGCACAAAAATATGTTCCAGATAGAAATGTCACAAATAACACATTACACCTCCCCAGTAGCTCAGTCTGATATGGACTTGGCCTGTAGTTCAGTTTTGCACACACACCACGGTTCGAATCCACGGACCGCCACTAACATCTCAGTCTGGTTCTACAGTTGTAAACTGAAATCTGAATAGAAAACATAATGTACTGTAATACATACATTTTCCATACAGGGCACATAGGTAAAGAAATCTGAATAGAAATACTAGTATGATGTGTTTAACTATGAAAGGTGTACAATTGCTATGCTGATCAGCCCCAGTCCTACAAATAGATACAAGCTAGACATCCACACTCTGCAGTCTGGCCCAGACAAGCCCCTCAAGTGTCACACTGTCACGAATAGTTTCTGCAGTTGCCAAGAAACCTGCACACAGAGAATGTCACAGTAGATGAATGTGAAAGGCACAACGCACACTCCAGGGCTTGCAACTAATATGTGAATCTGAAATAAATGTACAAACAGCAATGTAATGTGCACACAGTTCATCTGCACAGAGCCCACAGGTAAAGACATTGGTATAGAAACAGGTCTGATGTGTGTAATTAAAATAAGGGTACAATTGCTCTGTTGATATCTATAGCTGTTGGTGTGCTGTAGCAGCCCATGGCTCAGGTAGACTGTAAGTGTGGTCAGAATGTAGAGTAGTGAATAGTAGTGTATGGACAAATATACTTGATAGCAGTTGCCAATTGAATATGCTCCCTTCCCCCACTACTCAACTGATCCAACCAATACACTGAAACCAAGATGGATATGTTCCTAAACAAACCTCTACTGTTGGGACCATTGTTCCATTTGGTGTATCATTGTTTAAACTGTGTGCATACTAATATTCCCTGTTGAATAATCATTTTATTGTCTGCCTGACATACCACTAACTGGCATGCTGTTGCAACCCTGAATGCCATTCCATATATGCATGGGCTCTGTTTGCTATGGCACTATTATAATTGCACTGTTTTGGGTAAATGGAAATATCCATGGATGCTATTTTGACTAATGTTGTAATTTGTTGTGCATGACTAACCAATATTCATTGTTAATTTCCACACCATAGCACATATTAGAAGGCAGATTCCAGTGGATTTGCCTCTCACACTCCCCCTGGCTGAGGCACCGGGTCCCAGCACATCTGGGACCCAACCCAGATATCCCTCATCTGCTCATCTTGCACCACCCTTGGGTGGAACTGCTGCAGGGGATGGTGCTCGACCCCCCTTCAAGTGGGTGCGGTGAGGATGTTGTCACCCAGGACAAGGTCTGTGGCATGGTGCGCAGTGTCCTCCAGATGGAGCTGGATGACCACCTGTGCCAGGTGGAGGGCAGGCTGGCACAGCTAGAGGAGCAGGCAGCCCCTCCAGCCCAGCCCCCAGCACAGCCGCCTTCGGGGCTGTGAAGGAGTAGTGGTGACTGCCATCTGGTGGGGACATCAGTGCCAAGACTACCATCTGGGTGGCTCATGAGCCTCGGATTCCACCCTCCCCATTAAGGTGTTTACCCCCCATGTGTTGTACACCGCCCCTGTCTGCTGTCTTGTCTGTCTGCAAATGCAACTTCTCCTATCAAACCTCCCTCACCACACTTACCTATAATCCTTCCTTAACATTCCACTCTCACCTTAAAAAAAAGGGCATCTGTCCTACAAGAAAATCACGTCCCATACATAGCAATGCATTTCTCCCAGAGACATGTACCCATCACACAATCGAACCCTACCAATCATCCATATTGTATGATGCCCACACACCTTCTTGTAGGGCGTGAGGGTCCAAATTGTAAATTACCTGCGTTGAAAGCAGCTATTGCTGCCAAAGAAATGCAGCACTATGGTCCTTTCCTACACCAGTCCTCCACATCCCTACCTGTTTCTCCTCTTGTTTGTCCCCTGCTTGCCCCAATTTCACCTCTTTCCTATCTCCCCTTTTTTCTTTTCTTTATTTGAAATTAGTGCGGGTTTAAGGGTTGTAAGTGGGCGTAAGCTAAGCTCACGTAAGCATTGCTTAGCTCCGCACAAACCCACGTACACCCACTTACAACTGCTTTAAAGTGCCTTAATCACTCTGTCTCCAACAGCCCCTGGTTTGCCCAGCAACAAAATAATCAGCCCTTGCAAGTCAAAAATCAAGGACCCTGCGCACTATAGCAAAAGTGATTTACCATTAAGCCATTTGAGATGTAAATAAATATGATGTTTTCTCAAACATATTATGCAGCACAGTCATTCAGCAGTAGGGGAAATGTATTTATATATGTAGATGTATGTATGTATCAATATATATATATATATATATATATATATATATATATATATATATATGTATGGGAACCCTTCATTTGTTCGAACTTTCAAATGTTCTAAACTCATATGGTCGACACCATATCAGCGAACGTTTGAAAGGCCGACAAATGATAGCAGAGATCCCGCTACAGTGCTGGACTGGAAGATTTCCCTTTCCTGCACTGTAGTGCGAACTTGGAGTGAGAATATTTAAGAAGCAGGGGGTGTGGGTGGGTGCGGGGGGGGCATGACCCCCTGAATAACACAGTTTTACTGTGTTTACAGGTAGGTAAATGGTGCTATTTCAGGATGTCGGTCTTCCAGAATGTCGATCATATGGTGTTGGCCATATAAACTCTGCATTCTGAATGGTCAACATTCTGAAGTAGACCAACCAACGTATATATATATATATATATATATATATATATATATATATATATATATATATATCTATATTGCTGTAAGCATACCCATTGAGTTGTGTGTTCAGATTATTGTTGCAGATATGGTGGGGGGAAACAGAGATGTCAATTAACAACTATTATATCCTTGCAATATGAAGTCCTCAGACCTTTTTTCCTCTTTATGTCTTTCAGGTACCATGTCTAGAGAGTGGCTTCTAGTTTATTCCCCCAGGAAAATGATGTGATCATCAACTACCTGGTGCAGCACCACCAAACCCTCTCTGACCATACAGCCCATGATCTGCACGAGAGGTCTGCCTTGTGGAATGAGCTCATCCACAGGGTAAACGATGTCAGCCTGCATAACCGCAGTTATGAGCAGGTCATTGTGCTGCTGCAGTTAGTTGGGATCAATTAGCCACAGGGGGGGGTTATGCCATACAGCCCCCCGACACATGCTGAGGAGCTCCTCGCCAGCAATGGGGCACCTGCCTGCCAGCAAAGCCAAGACCCAGCTGACAGCATTGTGCAGGTGGGTGCTACCCAAACAATGGATGAGGAGCATGCAGGTAAGGCTACAGGGCACATCAGTAGACCACTGTTGCTTATCCATATGCATCTGTAAAATGTCATCATGCATATGTGAGATAAAATATATATATTGTCTGTTGCTGCAGTGTAGTAATGAACAGATGTGCATAATCTGTAGTATTGTTGGTTTGTACTGTTGATGTACTGAAATGCTGCTCCTACCCTGTACCAATGCCACATGTGTGGCTACTGACATCACATCTCTCACATGACTATGTAGGTCCATCTGGTATACCTCTGGGGCAGCAGCCTGTAGCTGGTGAGTGTGGTGCTTTTTGTTCAGGTTTGTCAATACACCGGACATGTTATGGCCATGGTATTTGCCATGCACACATTTAACACATCTACCCATAATGCATGCTGTACATGTTCAATTATTGTTGCTGTTAACTGCACTGCATCATGGAGGTCACCATGGTGGCATATCTGAAGGGTATGTAAGAGTCCTAAAGTGAACAGGAAAGAGCTAGCCAGTATGACCGGTGCAAGGCAAACAACCATGTAAGAGTCCTGCAATATAACTAACAACCTGTCATTGCAAGATGTGTGCACAGAGATGAACACAATGGTGGGACAAATGGCCTACAGTAGAAACATGTCTGAAACATCACCCTTATGCAGTGCTTCAACAGTGTATATACCACTAGTACAAATAGTATGATTACAGACCTACACAACGCCATATAGCAATACCACATTCCACAACCCTTACAACCTGTAATGTCATCCTAACATAAGCAATGAATGTGTAATATGGAAACCTATGTTCAGACAGCAAATATGGGGAGTACATACCTAAACAAACACTGGAAGCATATGTGTGCACACACTCCAAATAATATATTGTGGAAGCAGCTTTTGAGGTACTGACAGCATTCACTCTTCATGAATATGCACCTTCCATCAAGTACAGGTCCTCAATGTCATACCAAGAAATGGTCTACTGTCCAAGACATATGTCCATCACATTTGTCCACTCACCTGCAACAGAGGCAGCTGTGGCTTGCATACATTTTACAAGCCATGGAATGGATCCCATATCCAACAGGTAGCATGCAGGACTGGGAGAGGTAGCCTTACCTCATCATTGCATATACCATGGCAAACAGTGCAGACAGTCATGTATGTGTATATGATGTAGGGGACAACATAGAAAATAAACAGATGGCCATCCAAGACAGATGACTACACATGTTACAAACTGGTCATGGAGGCTGCCTAGAAATATGCTGCAACACTGAGGGAGTTGCAGGAATGTCTAGCAAATACTAGCTGTGTAGTACCTGTGCTGACAATCACCTGGACTCTGCATAAGTGTGGCCTATGGATTAGGGTAATCAGATGGAAAAGTTGGTCCGCAGGAAACATCATCCAGGCCTCTCTACAGGTAGCATATGCATAACATCAAAAGTCCCTTAAAGGCATGTGTTGCAATATGTAATGGTGTAGCAAGACCAAGTTCCAAACCTACAGACAGTATTAATAATGATACATGTGCTGCACAAGCAACACCTCAGTCCACCTCAGGCCCACTATCCCCATCTGTACCTTGCTGGTGCCAGTGTAAACCTGTATGTTTGCTGTTCATTAGCTGGGACTAGGCCGGTACACATTGTGTTCTGTATTTGGGACACTACAAAATGACACTTATGTGTGGCCCATAGTTGTCAAGCATCTCCAAAAAGGCTGAGGACGAGGATGGGTATCATTCTGAAACACAACAGTGAACTGAAACAGATATCCAAAGCTCGCTAAGAATGGCTGTATCTGCACACATTTAGGATCATGAATTGTGGCAGACATAATCCTGACTCCACAGCAATAGTGAAGGCACTGTGTGACCTCCAAGGGCTGTGCACATGAGATGACCTTACAATCTGGCCGAGTTGGGTGATATTTGTAGGGCAGAGTGACCAAATACTGGCAAGTGCAGATGGGCCATGCTAGTATACCCCTTCCAGAAATACTGACTGCTGTAGTACAGTTAACAGTTGATGCAAGAAACCATCATGTTAAGGGTGTGCACACTTATGCACCCAAATACTGTATGCATCTCAGTCAGCATCTACACAACTAACACATTTGTTTGATACTGCATTTGATTGCACAGGTCATATGTCACATATCAGGTTTGTGTAATGTTAACATATGCAGTATTGTGGCCCCATGGCATAACAGGGAAGAGGGTGCCATGCCAATAAGGGTGTGTACACACCTCATAGCCACAGTAAGCTTTGAAGGTTGTCAGTGCAATTCTATTTATTGCTCATACATGCACTTCTGATGATGCGATCTGCAAATTAGATATCAGGTATTCACTATTGGCATCTATCCTCATATCATCCCAGGTATGTATCAGACAAAGGGTCTATATTATGTGTTTGAAGAGACTTTTCTTCAAACACATAATCATCGGCCCCAAAACATCTAACGCTCTAAAGCACAAATGGCCACGTCCACAAATTTTTTCCTCGGAAAAAATTCAGTTGGCCAATATAGGGATTTGCCCTTTTCCCCAACATAGAGTGATCTTGGAGTTGGTATACTTAGTTGTGGGGTGTGGGGGGTATTGAAGTTTGTGTTTTTTGTGTACGGTCCCATGAATTTTTTCCCAGAGGAAAACATTTGTGGATGTGGCTGTTCACGCTTCAGAGCATTCGATGTTTTGGGGTCAGTGTTTATGTGTTCAACAAAACGTCTCTTTGAACATATAATATAGACCTGGACAAATACATAGGGGCTGTGAGCAGCAGAGCAAACATAACTGACACACATATACACATTCAGCAAAGGCGTGTACACCTGTGAGGTATGGTGCACAGTACATGGCAAGGGTGTTGAGCAGGTGCACAGCAATACTGTGTACATGGGTGCAGTGTGTTCCAGGGGAAGGGGCATCACAGAGATGTATGATGTTGGTAACATGCTGTTGAGTGCCATATGTCATGCATGTTGACAGTTGGGTAATGAGAGGTCTGTGTGTAATATCTTTGTGCAACCTCACCTATAAGTGTGTGTGTGTGTGTGTGTGTGTGTGTGTGTGTGTGTGTGTGTGTGTGTGTGTGTGTGTGTGTGTGTGTGTGTGTGAGTGTGTGTACAGTTAAGCAATGACATACAGGTCATAAAGTGCATTTCTTGTTTTCTCCTCACAGATAGCAAAGTGGGTCAGCGTCCCTCCTGCAGGCAAACTGATGTTAGTGTCCATACAGACTCTGACAATGATGATAGGTATGGTGAGGCACAGGCAGGGTTGTCAGGGGTTGAAGCTGTGTCATCGGTTGTTATCCCACTGTTATCCACCCCATCCTCACACATAGTCATATTGCCTATACATACCCCATCACCAGTGGCCATAGATGAGGGACAGTTGGCAGATGGTGGCATGAGACAGAATGATGTGGTGACTATGGCAAGTGTGTCTGGACACAGCAGCCATAGCGAGGTACCACAGATGTACAGGGGTGCTCGTAGGAGGGCTGCTGATCATCATGCTCCTGGCAGAAGTGCCACAGCAGGTGTCACCAGATGCATGTTTCGGGCCATCATGGAAGCACAGGCATGTATGGAACGTTATACCGGACAGGGTCTGAGGCTCCAGAGAGCTACTCATTCTGCTGTTATTGACAACATCCGTGATCTTGCAGGTGTCCACCATTATTTTGCAGAGGTCCTGGATAGATGGTTGGATGAGATGGTGGGAATCCTCGACAATGCAATGTCTGCACTGGTGGAGGTTGACGTGGATGTGCAACAAGTCAGAGCTGCTCCCATAGTGGCAGTACCAGCACAAGCATTGCAGGGTGGGTGCTGTCCACACCACAACATAACAGGTAACATGCACGTGGCCCTGGCCAGTCACAATAGGGACCCAGATCCAGCAGACATTTGTCCCCATCAGAGGAGAGTACCATATCTGACCTTGTACCTGGTAGTGCCCATGGAACCACTGGCAGGCACAGTTCTCATGTCCATGACTGGAGATGGTGAACTGCACACCCTGCCAGGTACGGTCTGCAGCTGTCCAACAAACCCCTGTATAGGGCAGCCACATGGCAGAACTGTGTGCATGCATACACACACACACATCACCAACACAGCTAGGGCAACCCCATACCTACACACACCACATGTGCACAGCCCAATTAATAATGAAACCCCCAAACACACACACATATGATGTCAACCAAACGGCTCAGCCTAGGTCGCTGGCAAACCCACAACACACCCTGTGCATATGATGATACCTGTGCCACATCCCTGTCATCCATAACATCGATGTAGGGACAGACTAATATGGTTCTGATTCACAGGGTGAATGTACTAAGGTGTACCAATGTAATGCTGTGTAACATGTCTTCAGCACTAAAGTTTAATGCTTACATGTCAGGATATGTAGCTGTCCAGCCATGATGCATTATAGTTGTTATTAACACTGACTGATGGTGGTCTCCATAATGTATTCTGTTTGTGTTGTAGGTGTCTATGTGTCAGCTGGATGTTGGTCTGCTGTTGTTTCCTACAAGGGGTAAGGCACTATGGTGACACCTTGACTGTGCTATATCCTGGGTACAGCTGAACACAAGTCAAAGGTCTGTATAACAGTTACTGCATGTGCCACATGCCTGATAGGTCTGAGGGGTGTATACAGGTGAGTGCATGGTGGCTGATGTCACCAGCCCTTCTACAGTGGACAATGGTAAGTGTACTGGGTGGTACACACCACATGTTTGTGTATAACACACACACACAAAGGCTTTGGTGTTGATGCAATACACAGAGAATACTGTACACATGGATGCATTTACTTCTGCAAGGAACCCATTTTAGCCTATGTAGTTCCACCAAGACAGAATAGTCACAACATCACATCAGGAAATAATCAGATTGCTAGTTTAATGTCATTGACGATGGTACTGGCAGGGTATATGCCCCCTTCCCCAATGTAGTGCAATCCTCAACTTGGTAAACATAGGTGTGCTGGTGTGGGTGGCACAGCCCTACCCTTTGGAGGGGGTGGGGTGGTGTAGAACTGCAGATAGTGTAATTGACAACTACTTAACCTTTTAACATAAACTGTACAGTATTACAGCTGACTAAGCAGGGGGATACACACAACAATAACTGCAATGATGGTGGATGTGTCCACAAGATCCACACCCAGCTATATATGCCAACCCAAGTATCACTGTAGAGCTATACAGTGGGGAAGAGGGCATTTACACATCTACTACTAGTTTTGATGGAATGAATTTCCACAAGATGATACCTTTCAAATGTTAGCATTTGCCAGTCAGTTCTCAGACAGATGACCACCAGGGACATGTATTTTCTGCAAACTGAAGTAGATTCCTTCACATACATACACACTCTTACTTGGCAGAACACCTAACTAGGTACTTATTACTACTAATGTGTGTAGCCTTAATTGCACACACCTCACAGCTTTTAGGATGAGGTGTGTCCCAGGTTACTTGTTAATTGAAGACCATCACCAGGCCTTGTACAGTATGGTAATGGGGGATGCACTGGTTGTTTCTGAACAATACATAGTGTGACATACTAGACATTGACAAACACATAACAGTCATAGACACATCTAAGAGACCTGGGTTTATCAGTACTAACTACCTTGTCAGTGAGTCCATTCTGTTACAGAAAATTTGCACACAACACATGCATCATTTGTCTGGATAGTGTAATCAGTTACCTGTATGGTTGATGGTGACAGTGGTCCCCATAAAATGGAGCTTGGGACATGTACTGGGGGTACCATGATGTAAAGACAGTATACCCAACACCCACACACCACATTGGATATTTTACTCACTGAAACCGATGATAATACTCTGACATACCCACAATTACACATTGACAAGGACTGCGATACAATCTCTTGTCTATCTCAGGAGTGCTACTACAGGGGTAGGCATCAATTGCACATGCCACATGGATAGTAGGGTGATGGTGTGTCATGGCTCTCCTATGGTCAGCAACATCATTATCCCTCATACTGTATGGCAAGGTGTATTGTATTAGAAGAATGTGGCCTCAGAATGCTGTATTCTACAAATATACACACTTGCACACATACACACACTTGCCAGGACTCAGAGGGTAATCCATGCCTATCTACCCATTTGTACAACAGTGTTGTGCTGGTACTGCAAGCTCCAGGTAGCCCATAGGGTGAAGAGTGTAACAAGGTACATGTAATGTCCATTACAGCAGCAGCCATTTCTAACTATGGCAATAGGGGGTGTAGTGGATGAGAAGGCTCTCAGGGTATTATCAACTACAGGTTTGCAAACACTCAGACACTGTTATTCTCAGTAATGCACACTGACACATTTGTCAGTACTGGGATCCATTGATGCAGGTGCTCCTAGGTGTGTACCAGGATATTTTCCATAGAGAGATGAGAAAAGTTGGGGATGTGGGTACAGTGGTATCATCCCACCTAACATTTGTCAGCAGGCCATCTATCAATTGATGCCACATGAGTGATCCTTAGGGTGAGAGTTAAGAGTAACATTCAATCATCTGGTTGCCTCTTGCAGAGGGCCAGTGAGGTGCCCAGTTGGCATGTATGCAACATATATTACATAACATGGTCAATGTCTGTCTTGGAGACCTGTACCCAAGCGTGTTCTGTTGACTGTGGTAGTGTAGTTGAGGTACCCATGGCATGTGTTGCATACAGGGTGGGGTTTCCTAGCTGTGGCATTAATAACGCAGCTGGACAGACATGTCAGTGTCAGTCAAGTATAGATTGCCTGTAAGCAGCCAAGATGGATACATGACATCTGCACATCTGTACAGAGGACAGACAGACATCATCTAGCCAACTGGTTATGCATTAGGATGAATGTTTGACAGATAGACATGTGACACTGATAGGTATACCATTACTACATGACAGCAGCCCTCAATGACATGTCCTATACATACAGTAGTCTACAGTTAATATCCACATGTCAGATCAATATCCAGTAGCAAATAATTAATGACACACAGCTCACACACCAAGAACATGATAGTCAGGACTCAGAGTCCATCCTGGCATGCAATGGGTGTTTAGTTTCAGTACTACAATCTGCAAAACACTTTTACTTGGGAAAGCATTGTTAACAGTAGTAACGTAATGTTACACTACATGTCAATGTGACTGCATATAACCTGGGATACTACCCATGAATGAAACATATTCAAATTGAAAAGATTGTTGTACAAGCTATATACACTCAGGTGTCCCAGATGGTAGACTCACGCCCCTTGCTACTGTAATGACAGTACATAGAAGCATATTATGTACATGGAATTAAATACACTTATTAAAGATGTCATTATGCTGCTATTTTATCAGACTGGAATGTGATCACTGGTTACCAGGGATGAGCCATGCTTAGCAGGTTTCAGCATTGCTGCAATATAAATACTAATCAGAGTTGTGCAATGGTAACCAAAGCATACACGGTGTAAGCACCTTTTCTTTTAACCATACATTAGCCCACTTACCGTTGCGCAAACCCGTGCAAACCAACTTAAAGTTGCTCAAAATTGCCTTAACCACTCTGTACCCAGACGTCCTTGTTCTGCTAGCAACATAATAAACAACCCTTGCAGGTTTTGAACCCAGGACCCTGTACACTATAGTTACAGCAGTTAACCACTAAGCCATCACAGCCATGAAAAAGCTTGTTGTTTTTTCCAATATATCAGTCAGTACACATACTGAATAGTAGTGAACAACTGTTTTGACTTTTACAATTGTGTAGTACTTGTTAGTGAAAATATTGTGGAATCAGTATGTTGTTATATCTATATAAAAACATATTAGATAAATATGGTGGGATATGTCTGGGAAGGTAAATACACCACTCATGTTTACACATAAGGATATGTATGTATGTGTGTGTGTGTATATATATATATATATATATATATATATATATATATATATGTGTGTGTGTGTGTGTGTGTGTGTATGTGTGTATAAATATATATATATATATATATATATATATATATATATATATATATATATAATCTATATATATAATGTGTGTGTGTGTGTGTGTGTGTGTGTGTGACACACACACACATACACACACATATTTGCCAGTACTGAGATGCATGGGTTCATTGTTTCACAGGTGTATAGTAGCTGACTGTGCCAGCCAGAAGGCTGTTCAAGGCTAGTCAAAGGGAATACCTTGAGATCATGCCACATGACAATGGTCTCCAGTGTGGCTTAGGGGTGTAGTCCCTGGATTGGGCCACAGAGGTGGGTATTCACCATCCACTCATTTAGGTTACTATTGTGGGTGGCCAATGCTTTGCAATGCTTGCCATGTATGTGATCTATATTCCACAATATGGATAGTGTCTGGGTTATGCACATGTCCCACATGCATGTTCCGTGACATGTGGAAGTGCACTTGAGGTCTCTAGGGCATGTTGTGTGGACAGATTGTTATCATCTGATGTGGTATTCCTGACCTCATGTGGTGAGACCTGGCTATGGAACGGAGGTTGTGCCTGCACCAACACTGCCAGCATGATACAGGTATTCAGTGGAGTTAGTGGCATCTGTCCATACAGGGCATGTGTATAATGCATGGTATTCCCTTTGTGGGTTACATTTGCAGACTTAACAGTTGTAGGTGTCCAGTGGGGAGCATAGCAAAGGACCACTGTAAGCATTTATTTGCCTATTATAGGGATGGAACAGGGTGCCATGTCCTTTTACTTGCTGGATAACACACACTTAATCAGAAGATGTTACACATCACAGTACATTCTGATGTCAGTGGCAGTGTTGTGGGTCAACAAGCATGTAGTCCACTGCAATCACACAGTGGTTACAATCTGTGGGCAAAATCCAGAGAACTACCAATATAGTGGTTGTTGCCTAGCCAAGTGTGTTTGTGTATGAGACATGGATGGAGAGTGTTCTCTAACCAGCCTCTCTGCTGGTTGACATCTGTTGTCCTTGTAAGATGGATATTGTGATATATAGTAGTTCTTCAATATAATAATTTATCAAAACACACCCTACATTGGATCCTCACAGCAACCTCCACATAAGATACTGATGGCAGGCACACACACACACACACACACCCTCACCATTACTGAGATCCAAACCCCTACTTAATTATGTATTGCTATTCCAGTGTATCAGATTTATCACATGCACCATGGAGCTTATTGGATAGATGTTGCCCCAAGATACTTCTAAGGTGAGGAACATCACCAGCCCTTGTAAATACTGGCATCGGGTGATGTAGTGGGTGAGAGATCCCAAAAATAATTTTACCCTGATCACACATTTACATTTGTCAGGGGTGAGGTTCAAACCTCTATCTAACAACCTTTATGGACCATTATGTTACACATTTACCACATGCACCACTGACCTGACATGATTCAGGTTTTGCAATAGATACTTGTAAGGTGGATGATATCTGTAGGACTGCTAAAGTCAGGCTCTGAGATGTGTACTAAACGAAACAAAACAACCAAGCCAATGAAAAAACGTTTATTTCTCTAGCGCCTCGGCCACAGTAAGCCTTCAAGGTGTACCCCATCATACACAAAAAGCAGTTTAAATAGAAAAGTTAATTAAACCATAAAACAATAAAACAATCAACCAATTACTTAATAAAATTCAATCAAATAACACTTTTCCAGCAGCAGTCTGTATTCAGACCTTTAGGTAACAAAGTACTATACTTCAAGATAAAAATTGTTTCTTTCTTTAAAAGTAACTTTTCAACAACAGTAACATCAAGTTCATCAGCAGCTACCTGTTGCAAAATAGTAGCTTGAAGACTATCACTTTGGCCACCATGATGTTCACAAAAATGTTGGGCTAAAGGGATCTCTAACTTGCTAATTCTAATATCTCTTAAATGTTCAAGTAACCTAACCTTAAACATTCTCTTAGTTTTCCCAATGTAAAACTTATTACATCCACATTTAATTGCATAAACAACCCTATGTGTTCTACAATTATATATCCCATTAGGAGTAAAACTAATATTATTAATATATGGAAAAAAATTTTTTATAAAAGGACAACCATTACACTTCCCACATGAAGACATACCTACATTAGCTATTTGATAATATATTTTCAACCCAGGTCTGACAAATTTAGTATGTACAACCATATCTTTGATGTTTCTACCTCTTTTATAAGAAAACACTAACGTATGTGTCATTAGATTGTCCAATTCACCAAAGTTCTTTAAAAATCCCCAAAAATGTAATATACAATTTTTGATACTGTTACTACAAACATTATAAATAGAAACTAAGAAAAAATTCTTATCATAATTATTAATACTTTTACCAATATTTCTAACATTATATCTCAATCTAACTACCTGTTGAATATCAGTGTCAAGTAATTTAGCATCATAATACCTTTTCAAAAACATACTTTTAGTCCGTTGTATTTCATTCAAAAATATTTCATTATCATTACATAAACGGGAAATTCTCAAAAATTCACCATATGGTAGAGCTTCAATGGTATGTTTAGGGTGACTACTAGTACCCATCAAAAAGTCATGTGGCATACCAAATTTCCTATGAATACTTGTAACCACAGGTTTACCAATAATACCTTGTAAATTAATATCTAAAAAATTAACTGTCTGCCCATATTGTAATCCATCAAAAGTAATATTAAATCTATTGTGTTGAATTTCCTGTACAAAATTATTTATAAAATTTATGCCATCTTCACACAAAGAAATTAGATCATCAATGTATCTATAATAGAATTTCACATATTTACGTACAAAGGAGTTATTATAAATGCATTCTTGTTCCACCATTCCCATGAAGATGTTGGCATACATAGGTGCAAATGGAGCACCCATTGCAGTGCCTTGTATCTGATGAAAGATCTGATTGTCAAAACAAAAATAGTTATTTTCCAAGCAAAACTTAACCAAAAACACAAAAAGGGGGTTAAACTAAATTAATTTAAACCAAATTTATTTTAAAAAAATAAAATTTATTCTAATGTAACCAAAAATTTTTTT
>NC_056733.1:1649483127-1649502358 GCF_019279795.1 Protopterus annectens
TTGCTTAATTTTAGTAGTTATTGCTTATTCTAGATATTTATAGCAATGTTATTGTATACTGCATACTTGTACTGTATTTCATAGCTATTGGCTCACTGCTGGTTTTCTGCTGTGATAAACATTTCCTGTAGTGTTTTCTGCCTAAAACAGCTTCTCACTCTCCCTCCCTATTGGCATCTTAATTTTATACCTGCTGGCCTTGCAGTTGCCCGCCCCTACTCTAAAATTGATCTTGGACACTCCTCCCAGTCTGGTGTCATTAGCTCATTCTACCTAATACAGAGAGAACATCTGGGAAGGCCAACCCACTTACTTTCTTTCCTTCTGTTCCTCCTTTCTCCCTTTCTTTAAAAAAGAAATTGCCTGAATCTTTTTGTGTTCTGACTGTACTTCTCAAACATTTTGGAAATATAGAATATATTTTAGTGCATTTATTAAAACTGTATTTGCCTTAATATTGCTACAGCTCAAGTGCTCTAGGTTGCACTGCATCTGAATTGTTTTAGTGTTGTTTCACCTGCTTTTCTGTATATATAGACTTGTCTGTACATGTAGACTAGCTACTTATTCTACTGTATTACTGCCTCTTAAATCGTTTTTCAGTTGTGCACGTGCCTTGCTTCATTTAAAATATTTTAAATTGCTAATTTTGTAGAGTTTTAAATGCATTTACTGTTTAGGGCTACACACTTGCATTAGCCTTTTCTATGTTTATTTACTGTATTATTGCATTGTTTAGCCTGTTTTAACCAAAAAACAAAAACAAAAAATACTTTTTGTTTGCTCGTTTCCCACCTTTCCTAGCTAGCATAGTCCTGATCCCAAGCGTTGCTGGTTTCAGGACTTTATTTTCTGTGTTCAGAGCTATCCAGACCTTGTTGTGGTAGAGGGAAGTCCTACTGCTTACCAGTGGGAGTGGTGAGCATTGTACTGCCTATCTAATACTAGAGGAGTAGTTTCCAGCTCTGAAATTGTAATTTTATTAGCCATTTTGGGCTGATTGTTATCACTTTCTACTTTCTGGCTAAAAAACGTGTGTGTTTGCACATTTTTCACATCGTGCAGCACTGTGGGGCTGCTGTTAAACTATTCCAGGTATCAGAAAGTCTGCTCTTCAGTTTTTCCCTTAGAACTAGCTGGTTTCTCAGTAGTAGCACTAAAATCTGAACCCCTGTGACTAGCACTTGCTCTAGAACCTGCTGGAAAGCACTAGGAAGCCTTAAACTGATACAAGCACTCAACTCTCCTTGTTAATGAGAAATTAATCGTAGGCACTAAACAGCCTATAATTGCAAAGTACATTGCAAAGGTAAGGGAAAACAGCTCTTGCACTTTACAAAAAAAGCACCTAAACAGGCATGTCCAAAGGTCAGCTTCCGGTGATTTCTCCTGTCCACCTGGTGCATCTGGGCATACTGAGGCAATGCAGCAACTGCCTCATGTACACAGACAACCCTCTCCTCCTACCACCCAACACTACAACCTGCGTGAGATGCGCTTACATAGCCAAACTGGAAGCAAAGCTCTCTCCAGCCAAGACTGTGCTAGACAAGTCAAGAGGAGAAGGTTAACACCTGCACTACACCTCAAGCAACACATAGCCCTTCAAAACCCACACCATCAACACCCACACATAGCAACACTAAACCCACATATGCGGAGGCCCTTAACATTAACCTGCCCAAGCAACAAGGACGTCCAAAGCTGAAACAGAAACAAGCACCAGTCAAAACCAAAGTGACACATAGCTCACAACACCAGTGTGCCACCCAACAATAGCTCCTAAGGCAAGATAATATACCCAACACTTTAGTCATAGGTGATTCTACAGTGAGACACACTGATGTCCCACTCACCAGGCTGAACAAGAAGAAAATTACAGTCAGCTGCCTGTCAGGTGCCAGGATCCACCACACAACACATGTACTTAAGTCACTCCACAACAAGTAGAAATATGACTCTGTCATTGTCCATGTTGGAGTGAATGAATTGAGATGTACCTCCCTGGACATGAAATGAGCATGGAAGAGCTCTCAGATCATGTGGCCCAAGCAGATATTACCCTAGCCCTGAGTAGCATCCTGCCTTCATCCAGAATGACAGCATAATATAAGGAAAAATGACTGACTTCAACAATTGGCTAAGCTTCTGGTGTCATTCAAAGGGGATCCAGTATCTGTCTGCCTGGGACGACATGATCGACACACCAAGATACTTTGCCAGAGATGGTCTGCACCTTTTGCCCCTGGGATTCAGGCTACTGGCTAAAGCTCTTGCCACCCCTATAGTGACTTTTTAGGCAAGGTTCAAAGGACAAAACCACCACTGTAACAGATACAAGCATGCAAAATCTGAAGGTAATGCTACTCAATGCTAGAAGTCTAAATCTCAAAATGCACTCTCTCAAGGCACACCTAAAAATGGAGAACATCGATATCTGTGCAGTAACTGAGACCTGGTTCAAGGCTCCAGAGAGCACCCCTGCAATATCAGGCTACAAACCTTACCACACGTTTTGTACAAACCAAGACCGAAACACTAAAGGTGGACGAGTGTCCATATTCAACAAGGATATTCACACCTCCAGGCTAGTTGCCCAACACAATGCATTGGAAATTCTCCAGGTGCAACTAACACTAGGTAAGACTGCAATACAAATTGTAGCTTGCTACAGATCCCCCACCATGCCCCAAGATTCTCACTACACCTTTCTAAACATACTGGAAAATATTAAGATACAACCAAACACCCTAATACTGGGTGATTTCAACTACACTGCCATTAACTGGGAAAACTACTCGGGTACCAACATCTTTTCCCAACAGTTCTTGGAATTCATAAATTCCAATGTCCTGGATCAACTAATCCATTGTCTCACTAGGGGCTCTAGTATCCTAGACCTGGTCATTACCAACATGGGAGATAGATGCTCCATACCAGTGGTCACCCCCTCATTGGTCAGGTCTGACCATAAGTTAATCACCCTTGACATCCACATCCCACCCCCACCCCCAGTAAGGAAATCTCCGTAAAAAAACTTCTCCAAAGCCAACTTCATGCTACTCAAGTCAGAAGTGACAAACTTCATGGCACCCATGCAGACAGGAGCTGAAAGTTAGACTACTGAATCCTGCACTAAGGCACTGTATGAGCACATCCACTCATGCATGAATCGTGCCATCCCAAATAGAACAAAGACGCTCTCCTCCAAAAAAAGAAAGCCAATCTAGTGGCCCCCTGTCATAAACAAACTATACAACAGAAAGAAGAAACTGTTGCAGAAAAGAGGAAACTCCCAGGATGCAAAAAACTCCCTTACCAGCCTCAGTAAGAAGCTGAGATCCCTCATAAAATCCTGCAAAGCTAGTTACAAAATTAAAATTGCCAAAGATTCCAAAGACAACCACAAGGCATTCTATAGTAATGGCAATGCTCAGATCTTCTCTGAGCTACAACAGAATGGTATTAAATATACTGATCCCAAGGATATTGCCAATATCCTGGCAGTTTGATTTAGTGCCAACTTCACTCCCCCTCTCACTCCCTAAAGGGCCCATCTCAATACCAAAAGATTACCAAATTCCAGTAGTCACGGCCACACAGGTAGGAACAAAGCTCCAAATCTAAGAATACAGCATCCATGGGACCAGATGGCATCCCGGGCTGTGTACTACATGAACTACAAAATGAACTGGCACCTCACCTAAGTGTCATGTTTAATCATAACCTCACCTCAGGCTTCATGCCCACTGAGTGGCGCACAGCTACAGTTATCCCACCCACAAGGGGGGATCCACCTTGGATCCCGGGAACTACCGTCCCATCAGTCTGATGAGCCTGATCTGCAAGGGCATGGAATGCATTATCATGGAACTTATTGGCAACCTTCAAACACTGGACCCCACCCAGTTTGGGTTTGTGAAGGGCCAATCTTGTCTTCTGAACCTGATTGACTTCTTCGAATCAGTCTCCAAAGCTGTGGACAAGGGTAAGGCGGACCACATAGCCTATCTGGACCTTGCCAAGGCCTTTGACACCATCCCCCACTCTGGAATCAAAGATAAACTTACTAAGCTGGGCATAGATCCCTATGTCACTTGATTGGTTGCCAACTGGCTTACTGACAGAACCCAGACTGTAAATGCAACCAATCCCACCCAACCTACCTCCCCAAACATACCTACTGCCCTTCCCCAACATCCCACTCTCACCTTAAAAAAAAAGGCATCTGTCCCGCAAAAAAAAACATTGCCTCATACATAGTTCTACATTTTGCCCCTATGTACAGGGTAACTATTCAATCAACCCACTGATTACTCTGCAAATGTCTGTTGCCAACACCCCTCTCTGTGGGGTATGAGGCTGTAAATT
The DNA here is from genome assembly GCF_019279795.1 of Protopterus annectens. Taxonomy (NCBI): domain Eukaryota; kingdom Metazoa; phylum Chordata; order Ceratodontiformes; family Protopteridae; genus Protopterus; species Protopterus annectens. The sequence goes on from NC_056733.1 coordinate 1,649,487,499, forward strand.
CCAAATTCTATACATGTAATGCATAGCTGTTGCTGTCGAAGAAATGTAGAGCTATGGTCCTTTACTACACCCATCCTGCACATCCCTAGCTGCTTTTCATAATGTTTTACCCCCTGCTTGCCCCCATTTCACCACTTTCCTATCACTCTTTTTTCTTTTCTTTAATGAAAATTAGTGCAGGTATAAGCAGGAGTAAACAGTGCTAAGTGAAGCTAAGAGAGTTTATTTAACAATCTCCTAGCAAGGCTTAGCACCATGTAAAACTGTGCAAACCTATTTACAACTGCTTAAAAGTGCCTTAATCACTCTGTCTCTATCAGCCTTTGTTCTGTCCAACAAAATAATCAGCCCTGCCAAGTCTCAAATCCAGATGCTGTGCACTACAGTCACAGCAAAGGACCACTACACCATCTGCGCTATGGGAATTGGTTATGATTTTACAAGCATATCATTCATTTTGGTCATTTAACATTAATGAAGAAAAGTAATCATTTCCTAGACTGGAACCCAAGACCCCATACACAACAATCATAGCAACATAACTCTACACCATCTGAGCTGTAGAAACTTGTAATGTTTTTACAAACATATCATGCACAACAGTCATTCAACATAAGGGAGAATTATATATCCATAGTACTGTTATAGACATATATATGTGTGTGTATATATATATATATATATATATATATATATATATATATATATATATATATATTTTTTTTTTTGTCATACAGGGATATATAGACAGATAACCAACCTCGTACAGCAACATATCTGCAAAAAGCCTGAAAATGGGGGGGAGGGGGATAAAGGGCAAACAATAGTGACATATTGTGTCATACACATAGAGGTCTGCTAGAGTGGTATGGTGTGCTTTTACATACAATGCCAAACAGATTCCAGGTCTTAAACACAAATGAATGTCAAAATTTACTGATGTCAATGCTCACAACTGCCCAGTTATTTCTCAGAAACCCACAACCGTTGTGGCCAACAGACAAAACATATGAGCCACATATCAGGACAGTGTCTAGACATCTGGACAGTGATGAGATATGACTGCAGTCATGTAACAGAATGGAAAAACCCATGACAGCTGCCAACCACCTTCTGAACCACAGTAAGACCAACATGACACTAATCCAAATCAGCTCTGGCCAATTACCCATGTATATCCAAATATATCATGCACTACAGGGATGGAACCATAGGGAAAAGCAGATAGTGGTGCATAAATGTCCACCCACAACCACTTGCACCACAGTCACAGTAACATACCAGTACCCCAAATGAACTCTAGAGTAGAACGACTGAACAAACATATGCTGACTCCCAGTCACACCATACACTGACAGATACTGGCCCATCTCACAGTGTACTGGGAATCCTAAGGTGTTAGAGGACCTTTCTGAGTGCCCCAACAACCATACACACCTGATAGACCACCAGCTGCCATAGCAGCATGCATAGTCAAACAGAAAAAGGATCCGTGACACTCACATCTGCTACTCTCCCTACCCAACCAAACAAACATCTACACACAACACTGCTACACAATCTTGGCAGTTGCTTCACAATGGACAGACATACATAACTCTCATATGTACAAATTTGCACATAATGTCCAGGGTGTGAGACCATGTTCATGGCCACTGCTGCATACCACTTCCAAGAGTCTGCTAAGTCAATGGCATGAGACCTTGAGTGCAGTCAATAAATAATGATATCACATACCCCTGACCCTCTTACTACAAGACATCTGGACAAAGCATGACATACTCGGGGGACAGGAGCCCAGAAAGAGGGCCATATCTCATATAATAGTGTTACAAACTGAAACAGTTGACAGTGTTACAGGCTTTGTTGTAACATAACATCCCTGAAGGATATGATGTGAGAAACAACAATGGATGTCAACAGTTACTCTGATCACAATCCTCACAGTATCCCACTGCCTCCACAAAAACAGATGTTGTCTGAGGAACAGACCAAACATAACAGGTGAACCCCTGGGCAGTGTGTGGACATCAGGACAGTTTAGAGGTATAAAACAAACAACAAGTGGATAAATTGCTGCAGCACAAAACGGAACAACCAAGCCAATGAAAAACCGTTTATTTCTCATTTCTCTAGCGCCTCGGCCACAGTAAGCCTTCAAGGAGTACCTCATCATACACAAAAAGCAGTTTAAATAGAAACAGTTAATTAAACCATAAAACAATAAAACAATCAACCAATTACTTAATAAAATTCAATCAAATAACACTTCTCCAGCAGCAGTCTGTATTCAGACCTTTAGGTAACAAAGTACTATACTTCAAGATAAAAATTGTTTCTTTCTTTAAAAGTAACTTTTCAACAACGGTAACATTAAGTTCATCAGCAGCTACCTGTTGCAAAATAATAGCTTGAAGACTATCACTTTGGCCACCATGATGTTCACAAAAATGTTGGGCTAAAGGGCTCTCTAACTTGCTAATTCTAATATCTCTTAAATGTTCAAGTAACCTAACCTTAAACATTCTCTTAGTTTGCCCAATGTAAAACTTATTACATCCACATTTAATTGCATAAACAACCCTATGTGTTCTACAATTATATATCCTATTAGGAGTAAAACTAATATTATTAATATATGGAAAAAAATTTTTATAAAAGGACAACAATTACACTTGCCACATGAAGACATACCTACATTAGCTATTTGATAATATATTTTCAACTCAGGTCTGACGAATTTAGTATGTACAACCATATCTTTGATGTTTCTACCTCTTTTATAAGAACACATTAACTTATTTCTCATTAGATTGTCCAATTCACCAAAGTTCTTTAAAAATCCCCAAAAATGTAATATACAATTTTTGATACTGTTACTACAAACATTATAAATAGAAACTAAGAAAAAATTCTTATCATGATTATTAATACTATTACCAATATAAGTATTGCCCCTATCTTTGTGAGTATTTCTAACATTATATCTCAATCTAACTACCTGCTGAATATCAGTGTCAAGTAATTTAGCATCATAATATCTTTGCAAAAACATACTTTTAGTCCGTTGTATTTCATTCAAAAATATTTCATTACCATTACATAAACGGGAAATTCTCAAAAATTCACCATATGGTAGAGCTTCAATGGTATGTTTAGGGTGACAACTAGTACCCATCAAAAAGTCATGTGGCATACCAAATTTCCTATGAATACTTGTAACCACAGGTTTACCAATAATACCTTGTAAATTAATATCTAAAAAATTAACTGTCTGCCCATATTGTAATCCATCAAAAGTAATATTAAATCTATTGTGTTGAATTTCCTGTACAAAATTATTTACAAAATTTATGCTATCTTCACAAAAAAATTAGATCATCAATGTATCTATAATAGAATTTCACATATTTACGTACAAAGGAATTGTTATAAATGCATTCTTGTTCCACCATTCCCATGAAGATGTTGGCATACATGGGTGCAAATGGAGTACCCATTGCAGTGCCTTGTATCTGATGAAAGATCTGATTGTCAAAACAAAAATAGTTATTTTCCAAGCAAAACTTAACCAAATCCATCACATAATGTGTAAACGGATAATCTCCCATGCACTTATATAATGCTTCTAAACCAAATTTATGTTTAATGTTAGTATAAAGACTCTGTACGTCTAATGTAATCCAATACATGTTTTCTTTCCATATGACTTGTTTTATTTTTTTCAAAAAATCAAAGGAGTCTTGTATATAAGAAGGAAGACGAATGGCTTCCTTCAATAATACCTGATGTAAAATAACTCCCAGGTTATGTAAAAAATATTTGCTAGCTGAAACTATGGGTCTACCTGGAGGAGTATTAAAGTTTTTATGGATCTTGGGTAGACAATAAAAGTAAGCTAAGCCTGTGTCAACAATTGTAAGCTTCTTCTTAACATCAGTTTCAGTCCAATAACCTAGAACCTGCTGGAAAGCACTAGGAAGCCTTAAACTGATACAAGCACTCAACTCTCCTTGTTAATGAGAAATTAATCGTAGGCATTAAACAGCCTGTAATTGCAAAGGTAAGGGAAAGCAGCTCTTGCACTTTACAAAAAAAGCACCTAAACAGGCATGTTCAAAGGTCAGCTTCCAGTGATTTCTCCTGTCCACCTGGTGCATCTGGGCATACTGAGGCAATGCAGCAACTGCCTCATGTACACAGACAACCCTCTCCTCCTACCACCCAACACTACAACCTGCGAGAGATGCACTTACATAGCCAAACTGGAAGCAAAGCTCTCTCCAGCCAAGACTGTGCTAGACCAGTCAAGAGGAGAAGGTTAACACCTGCACTACACCTCAAGCAACACATAGCCCTTCAAAACCCACACCATCATCACCCACACATAGCAACACTAAACCCACATATGCGGAGGCCCTTAACATTAACCTGCCCAAGCAACAAGGATGTCCGAAGCTGAAACACAAACAAACACCAGTCACAACCAAAGTGACACATAGCTCACAACACCAGTGTGCCACCCAACAACAGCTCCTAAGGCAAGATAATATACCCAACACTTTAGTCATAGGTGACTCTATAGTCAGACACACTGATGTCCCACTCACCAGGCTGAACAAGAAGAAAATTACAGTCAGCTGCCTGTCAGGTGCCAGGATCCGCCACACAACACATGTACTCAAGTCACTCCACAACAAGTAGAAATATGACTCTGTCATTGTCCATGTTGGAGTGAATGAATTGAGATGTACCTCCCTGGACATGAAACGAGCATGGAAAAGTTCTCAGATCATGTGGCCCAAGCAGATATCACCCTAGCCCTGAGTAGCATCCTGCCTTCATCCAGAATGATAGCATAATATAAGGAAAAATGACTGACTTCAACAATTGGCTAAGCTTCTGGTTTCATTCAAAGGGGATCCAGTATCTGTCTGCCTGGGACGACATGATCGACACACCAAGATACTTTGCCAGAGATGGTCTGCACCTTTTGCCCCTGGGATTCAGGCTACTGGCTAAAGCTCTTGCCACCCCTATAGTGCCTTTTTAGGCAAGGTTCAAAGGACAAAACCACCACTGTAACAGATACAAGCATGCAAAATCTGAAGGTAATGCTACTCAATGCTAGAAGTCTAAATCTCAAAATGCACTCTCTCAAGGCACACCTAAAAATGGAGAACATCGATATCTGTGCAGTAACTGAGACCTGGTTCAAGGCTCCAGAGAGCACCCCTGCAATATCAGGCTACAAACCTTACCACACGTTTTGGCCACCAAACCAAGACCGAAACACTAAAGGTGGACGAGTGTCCATATTCAACAAGGATATTCACACCTCCAGGCTAGTTGCCCAACACAATGCATTGGAAATTCTCCAGGTGCAACTAACACTAGGTAAGACTGCAATACAAATTGTAGCTTGTTACAGATCCCCCACCATGCCCCAAGATTCTCACTACACCTTTCTAAACATACTGGAAAATATTAAGATACAACCAAACACCCTAATACTGGGTTATTTCAACTACACTGCCATTAACTGGGAAAACTACTCGGGTACCAACATCTTTTGCCAACAGTTCTTGGCATTCATAAATTCCAATGCCCTGGATCAACTAATCCATTGTCTCACTAGGGGCTCTAATATCCTAGACCTGGTCATTACCAACATGGGAGATAGATGCTCCATACCAGTGGTCACCCCCTCATTGGTCAGGTCTGACCATAAGCTAATCACCCTTGACATCCACATCCCACCCCCACCTCCCAGTAAGGAAACCTCCATAAAAAACTTCTCCAAAGCCAATTTCATGCTACTCAAGTCAGAAGTGACAAACTTCATGGCACCCATGCAGACAGGAGCTGAAAGTTAGACTACTGAATCCTACACTAAGGCACTGTATGAGCACATCCACTCATGCATGAATCGTGCCATCCCAAATAGAACCAAGACGCTCTCCTCCAAAAAAAGAAAGCCAATCTGGTGGTCCCCTGCCATAAACAAACTATACAACAGAAAGAAGAAACTGTTGCAGAAAAGAGCCAACTCCCAGGATGCAAAAAAACTCCCTTACCCACCTCAGTAAGAAGCTGAGATCCCTCATAAAATCCTCCAAAGCTAGTTACAAAAATAAAATTGCCAAAGATTCCAAAGACAACCACAAGGCATTCTATAGTAATGGCAATGCTCAGATCTTCTCTGAGCTACAACAGAATGGCATTAAATATACTGATCCCAAGGATATTGCCAATATCCTGGCAGATCGATTTAGTGCCAACTTCACCCCCCCCCCTCTCACCCCCTAAAGGGCCCATCTCAATACCAAAAGATTGCCAAATTCTGGTATTCACGGCCACACAGGTAGGAACAAAGCTCCAATGCTAAGAATACAGCACCCATGGAACCAGATGGCATCCCAGACTGTGTACTACATGAACTACAAAATGAACTGGCACCTCACCTAAGTGTCATGTTTAATCATAGCCTCACCTCATGCTTCGTGCCCACTGAGTGGCGCACAGCTACAGTTATCCCACTCCACAAGGGGGGATCCACCTTGGATCCCGGGAACTACTGTCCCATCAGTCTGATGAGCCTGATCTGCAAGGGCATGGAATGCATTATCATGGAACTTATAAAGAAAGACATTGGCAACCTTCAAACACTGGACCCCACCCAGTTTGGGTTTGTGAAGGGCCAATCTTGTTTCCTGAACCTGATTGACTTCTTTGAATCAGTCTCCAAAGCTGTGGACAAGGGTAAGGTGGTCCACATAGCCTATCTGGACCTTGCCAAGGCCTTTGACACCATCCCCCACTCTGGAATCAAAGATAAACTTACTAAGCTGGGCATAAATCCCTACATCACTTGATGGGTTGCCAACTGGCTTACTGACAGAACCCAGACTGTAAAAGTAGCCGACTCCAAATCCAGCTCCAGACAAATGACAAGTGGAGTACCTCAGGGTTCAGTCCTGGGACCGCTCTTGTTAGGCATCTATTTCTCTGAAATACAGGCCAACACTAAGCGACTCTGGCTAACAAAATTCGCAGATGACTGCAAACTGGGAGCCATTACTGAATCCCCAAATGATGTGGATATTCTACAAAAGGGCCTTACAGAAACATATGCTTGGTGCCAGAGCCATGGGCTCAAGCTTAATGCCAATAAATGTATAGTTATCCGCTTTGGGAAAAACCATGTACCCATGAATTACCACATAGGTGGCAGTACACTAAACACCGAAAGAGTGATGAGAGACTTAGGGACACAGGTGGACAGTGGTCTCACCTTCGATAACCACATCACCACGACAGTCAGGAAATCCTTTTATGTGGCACACCTCATCACTAAGGGATTTTCATCCAGAAAAAAGGAGGTCATTGTCCCACTGTACTCATCCCTCATTAGACCCATCATAGAGTACAATGACCCATTTGGTATGTACCTCACAAGACATCTGCAACAGCTGAAAAGGCCAAAGAAATACTTCACTAAAAGAATCACAGGCCTAAAAGAGATGCCCTATGCTGACCATCTAAAAACACTCTAGCTATACTCTGTGGCATACCGTCTACTAGGAGGCAATCTCTGCTTAACATTCAAGGCCATGTCAAACCCTGAGCTGTTAGACATGCTCCACTTAAAGAAATCCCAATCCCTCAGAGCCACATGCTGCAGGAATCTAAACCTTGTCTTCACAATGAACAAAACATGCTGGAGGGATAGGTTCCTAACCCAGAGACTCCACATACTCTGGAATAGACTGCTCATACATGTCAAGCAGAGCATCTCCTTGGCTCTCTTCAAAAGGAACCTTGATGATTGGATGGGAGATAGGAAATTCACCCGGGGGGATCACGTCAGTCACCCAGCTAGACAGGGGTCCAGGGAAGTAAATATTGTGGGAAAAAATATCCAGGGGATTGTTATGGCTAGGCTTGTATAGGCCCTAGGGTCGATAGCCTAGTACCAACCTATGAACCTATATACATACACACACACATATATATATATATATATATATATATATATATATATATATATATATATATGGGTTCACTTTACAATTTCGAAATACTGAAATACCGAATTTCAGTATTTCGAAATCATAAAGTGGAAAACTGAAAATCGCAAAAGTGCATAATCGTGAATTCGCATATCTCACATTCACAGTTATGGCTTATGGTACGTGACGGATTGTGTTGGGAGTATATTGTGTATGGATGTAGGTGCAATTGAAGGTGAGTGAGTGTTTTGCAAGGGTTTTGTGTGGCAGTTTGAGTGTGCCTGAATGTGTGGATGTATGTATATGTGTGGTGTTTGTGTGTGTGCGAGGGACTGTGAAATGTGTGGGTGTGTGTTTTCTTTTTGTGTCTGTGCGATCTCAGAGTTAGTATATATAAGTAGGGGAGTGTGGGGGGTGCAAACCCCCACATGGGGGGTTCTGGAGGGGCTTGACCCCTGTTTACATGTAGTGTAGGTTTGTTTGTTTGTGTTTTTGTGTTTGTGTGTGTTTTGTTTGTTGTAGTGTGGGTTGGATGATGTATGTGTTGTGTGGTGTATGGTTTGTATGTGTTCATGATTGTGTGTTTCGCGATTGTATGCTGTCGGGATTATGGACGTTCGACTTTATGATTTCAAAATACTGAAATTCGGTATTTCAGTATTTCGAAATTATAAAGTGAATCCATATAGATATATATATATATATACATACATACACACACACACACACACACACACACACACACACACACACACACACACACACACACACACGCACACATGCTCATAACATGTAGTGCACTCATATCTCAGTACCATACTGCTCAACCTGTCAGTGCAAGAAATCTGGGCCAAGGTTGTAAGAATGGGGGGACAATGGTTCATAACTAGGGACATATTTCAAATATTGCTCTTAGAAATGTAGAATGTTGCTCGAATATCAGGGTTTCTTTCAGCATACATATTCTGAAGGATATGTGGTCTGGAACTGAAATTATGTCATCATTTACTAACATACATCCTCAGATCATCTCAGTGATTTACCAGAGAAATTAGAATAAATCATGGAACAGAGACAAAATATGAGCAATAAATCTGGATGTTCTGCAACAATATGGCCAGTTGACAGGTATGCTCAGAACCCCGTAGTGCAACAAATCTGGACCAAGCCTGACAAAGTGGGGGGAGACAGCCATGACAATAGGGACATATCTGAAATACCTAACTAGATAAGCTGAGACAGTTGCTACAATAACACCGTCTGTTCTAACATATATTGACCAAAATAGCACAACTCCAAGACTCAATTGCTTCTTAGTAGTTAGTGCCTGAAATCCTCACACCATCCCACTGATTTGTCAGACATACACAACAGTTATGGAGACCAGAACAAAGATATGAGCCAGACAACTGGACATCCTATGAATATCTGGAAATGACATGACAGTAAGGAAAGTACACTGAGCTGCTTAGCATGTCACCAAGCACCGTCCAAACTACAGTCAGACTGACACAACACTACCCCAAGTCAGCTATGGGGAATTACACTTGCATTTGCAAATATACCAGCCACTACAGGCATGTAACAGTAGTGAAGAACAGTCACCGGTGTGAGCCTGCATACCCACAACCAATTTCAACACAGTCACATTGACATACTGGTAAGCCAAATGAACAGTAGAATATAATGACTGTATGAACATAAATATCATGTTTGACACTCACACAGTACCCCTATATACTTCCCCAAGTCACACAGTGTAGTCTGACTCCTGCGGTAGTACAGAGCATGTCTCAGTCTGCCCCTACAAACATATACTGCTGATAGAACACCAAAAACTGGAGCAGCCATGCAAAATCAGATAGAAAAGGAGCCATGACACTTAAATGTATCCCCTCCCTACACACCACAACAAACATGTATACACTCCATTGCTAAACAATCCTGACAGTCTGTCAACAATTGCTACACATACACAGACCCCCAACTGTACAGATTCCCTCAGAATGTCCAGGCTCTGTCCTTATATATATATATATATATATATATATATATATATATATATATATATATATATATATATATATATGTGTAGCCCCTTCCTCATAACATGTCTGGCATTCTGCTACATCACTGGGATGATATCAGGAAGGAAGGCACTAACTAATGATATACCATTCCTGTCAACCTCTTACTGCATAACATCTGGACAAAGCCTGACATAATTGGTGGAAAGAGGCCCAAACACAGGGGCATAATTGAAATATTGCTGTTATAAACTGAGAAAGTTGCTGGTGTTACAGGGTTTGTTGTAACATATCTTAACTGAGGGATATGAAGTCAGAAACACAAATGAAAGTTAGCATTTACTGACTGCAATACCCAAGGTATGCTACTGATTTGCCAAGGACAACAACTATCGGAGGAACAGGCTAGACATAAGAGTCCAACCTCTGGCCGTTCTGTGGCTAGCCCTGCAGTTGAGAGTTATGTCAATCACATAACACTGTCAGACTGAGACCCACTCAGAATACCCATGTCCACACAAACCCTGTTAAACTAGGATGAATCCAGATGTATAGCAGCAATACTTTCATTCTGTCCCTAAGTCTAGAACTTCCCCCCAATTTCATTGGGCTGTCACCACAGTTTAAGTTATAAGAAGTATTTCCAACTACCCTCTGTGATGCTGTTGTTCACACACCTCCATAAAGTTCTCCTCATAGGAAAGGAAAAGGGGCAATGCCCACATGAAGTACTCAATTATAGGAGCATGCCATTGGCTATAGGATTAACAACACAGCTTTTCTGCATGCAATTAGCAAGTAGGGGACACCAATTGCTGCACAGGCCATGAGCTGCTCATGAGCATGACCTACAAAAGGCAAGTGCTGCCTATGCAAAACCGATGTATACCTTACAGCTGAGAGACAGGAGAGAGAGACACACACACACACACAGACTGTGAATAAAATAAAAAGACTCAGAAACTATACTTGGGGAAAAAAGGTATGTCAAACAAGTAAGCATGTAATGGAATGCAGTAGGGGGTATGTAATAATGGGAAATAGGAAGTTTAACAAATATGTCTCACCAAGACTTGCTGTACTGATATATTGCTGTTCAGCACCTATGACCATAGCATCTAGGTATGTCTGCAGTGACATAGATCACAGCTCATGTCCATGAGTCACCCCAGGAAAGGATGGCTCACATATGACTACTACTGAAGTGTCTGTTGGACAGTACTGACTGTGACACTGCTAGGCCTGCTACTGGGATATCATAGATATCAATATGTTACTTCTGAATACAGCTATGATAAACATGTTTGTCTCACAAATCTGAGAGACCTGTACAGGGTATGTGCATAGTAAACCACTGTCGCAGATGTGTGTGTTGAACTTCATGTGATATACTTAGGTCATACCATGCAACTGTCCAGTGTTATGCATACTGACCATATGTGTGCCTCACATTTGTAGTCATTTACTTATAAGAGTTGGGTTATGTCCTGCAAATCATTGGCAAATCTGTGAAGACTGACATTAGAACATAATAGCATATATATGAGTGTCAGCCATCCTCCAGGGTACTTCTGTGTATGCAAAGCCTACTGTGCTATCAACTGACTTAAGTGTGTTACAGCAATATTAACAAAGTGTCAATAACTTTGGCCCATTGCCCCCCCCCCCCCATTTATGTGTGTCATCCTCCCGATGTCCTGTTCTAACAGGTTGAGAGGTATGACTGAGCAGGAAGAGTGTAAATACAATGTGCTATACTGACATAGAACAGAAATGTATATCAGGTATTACCTGTGCACATGTATGTATGAGTAGGTGTAGCTGGAATCCTCAAAACAACAGACATGAGACACAAAACATCAGGTAAATAAGCTATACATGTTGTACATGTGTTTAATCTTAGTTTCAGTGCATCCAACAGACATAGAGTTGCACAGCTACTGGTTGTTGCAATGCCCTGTGCAAACATGGGTACTAGAATAAGCATGATTATTTGGTTGAAATTGGAGAGGTGTCCAACATGTTATGACCATGTGTCCATGCCTACTACAAACACCTACATAAGCATCTACATAGCCGTATGGACTCAGCAATACCTGACTTGTAAAACCTGCCTCCACCAAGGTGGAGTAATCCCCTTTGGTGGAAAGCAGCAATACACAGACCACACAATTGGTCGCTATATTGGCTATACAAGGACAATTAGGAGCAGGCACTGACTTTGAAGCAGATCAACCTTTGCCTGAACAAACATATAAGGCCACAGGTGTGTCACTGTAATGCTAACTATGAGTACAAATTGGACACCTTCACCAAGGCCAATCACAAGGCTGTCTTCACATTGTCTTCCATCTCAGAGGCAACAACCCAACCCACCCTGTACTGGTGGTCAATCACACCACATACACACACAGCATAGCAATAGCCATCCCACAGATTAAGGGAAAACATCACACCCCTATCCCACCATCAGTATAGGTGAATATGCACAGCACCCACACCCCTCTACTCATCATCAGGAAGCAGGTACAAAATGCCTACTCAAAGGCAACAAAATAAGTCTCCATGGGACCTGATAACATCCCTGTCTGCATCCTACATGAACTCAGGCAAATGCTCCCAGTTCCATTACACACTGTACTCAAGCAAAGCCTGAGCACCATTGCCATCCCATCTGCAAGGAAGATGGCCACTGTCATCCCTCTACACAAAGCTGAAAAATGAATTTTGGATTATGTAATTTTCTGGCTCTCATTGGGGGGAACATGACACATGAGGACCAGGAGTGCAATGCAAGCTCATACTGTGCTGACAGATCAAAGGGGTATGATGTGGTCGTAAGTGGTGGCTAATGATAAAAAATGTTGATGTTTAGGTTCTGTAAAGAATGTTGACCAATGTATGAGGTCTTGTAATGTGTTTCCCTGTTTATGTCTTCCAGGTGACATGTCACATGTCTAGCAGCCACAGTACTCTGCAGCTGAAAATGAGGCTGTCATTAACCTTATCATCCAGCACCATGGGGTGATGTTTGGCCGTAGGCCACAGGATCTGTGGGAGTCAAGCTGGTGACCTGTGGGATGAGCTGGCCCACAGGGTGAACAACATTGGCCACCATGGCTGCACATACAATCAGGTCAAGCATCATGTGGCTCACCTGATACATCATGCCCAGCAAAGGGGTGCTGCTGTGGCCAGGGACCGTAACACTACAGGTGGGAGGTCCTGCCACACAGGCTCCACTTACAGCAACAGAGGAGCTCCTTGCCAACCTTCGGGTAGCCCCCACACACCAACCAACACAAGAAACACAAGTCATGGAGGTGGGTGGCACCCAGGCAACAGGCGAGGAGCATCCAGGTAAGGCCACAGTGCACATCAATTGAATCATGTAGCAGTCATACTGGCTTCTGTAGAGTATCTAGATGCATATGTGAGGTCAAACTGCATTTGTGGGTGGGGTTTAGTAATGCACACAAGTGCACATCCATGTTGAAGGACAGCAGATTGTGTACTATCAGAGCTTGTACTGAACATGTACAGGAAAGTAGCATTCATCTTGTACCAATGCCAAATGTGAGTCTGCTGACAATATCTTTCCCCCACAACTACATAGGTACCTCTGGTCTGGAGGTGGGACAGCAGCCTGAAGCCAGTGAGTATGGGATTGTCCTATTGTGGCCCACCAGTACTCCAGGCATGTTAAGGTCATGCATTTTACCATGCACACAACTGTTGCTCTCAACCATATTGAGATATCTGCACGTTCACTTGTGGTGGGGTTAACTACATTGCATCACAGTGGTCATCACAGAGGCCTATTTGCAGGAGATGTAACATATCTGTAGTGTACCTCACAACCTGTCATTGCAAGAAATCTGGACAAAGACTGACAAAATGGGGGGACAAAGGCCCAAAACTAGGGTCATATTTTATAAATTAGTGTTATACAGTGCATATAAATGGTATACACACACCTATTAAAATGCCAGGTATTTGTGATATACAAAAATGAGATCACAATAAAACATTTCTAAACTCTTCCAACCTTTCATATAACCTATAACCTGTACAATTCAATTATAAAACAAACAAATCTGTTAGGGGAACAATTATGACAAATGAAAAATGTACAAGAAGCTAGATGCATAAGTGTGCACAGGCTGAAGCTAATACTGTGTTGAAGCAGCTTTTGATATAATTACAGCATTATGTCCTCTTGGGTACACACCTGCCATCAATTACCAAGACTCTTTGATTAGCAGCAAATAATGGTCAGCTGTCCTACCAGGATTTACCTGACATTTACTCAGTTGCATGCTACAGCAACAGCCATGGTTCACATAGAGCTTAAGAAACAGCAAAGGGATCTCATTTTTGAAAGGTATCAGTCTGGAGAAGGGCACAAAAACATTCCCACAGCATTGCATATGCCACCGAACACAGTGCAGACAGTCATCAAAAGGTGGTGGAAATATGGGGCAACAGTGACATTGCAAAGAAGAGGACATCCTCCAAAATGAGTTGAAGAGACAAGACCCAAACTGGTCAGGGAGGTTGCCAGGAGACCTACAGCAACCCTAAAGGAGTTGTAGGAATCTCTGGCAAGTACTGGTTGTGTACAACATGTGACAACAATCCCCTGTATTCTTCACATGTCTGGCCTGTGGGGTAGGGTTGGAAGATGGAAGCCTTTTCTCACACAGAACAACATCCAGGTCTGGCGAAATTCTCAAGAACAATACATCAAGTCTCCCAAAAGCATGCGGAAAAATGTGTTATGGTTTAATGAGACCAAGGTTGCACTTTCTGACCACAATT
>NC_056733.1:1649502858-1649557858 GCF_019279795.1 Protopterus annectens
GGAAAAGCGCATAGTCTCTTTAAATTGTTAATTGGCAGTGCTTTCTAATTAATCTAGGATTTTCAAGGTATATAAGACACCTGATTTAACAGCATGGTGCCACTTGGTAAAGCTCAGAATTCCTCTGAGCGAAAGTGCTTGTGTGTTATCATTCTGTGGTTCTGAATAAAGGAATTATTTGAATTCGTTTGGTGCCTACCTGGATTTACTGAATCTGCTTTGGTGAACTTACAAAGAGCTGTTCCATTTCCTGGCTGTGTGTGCACTTACTTCCTGGTTTGGTTCTTTGCTGTTTGTTTGACTTCTTTGCTATTTAATCAGACATGTCTGTCAGCGTGCATCGGATATCCACAGGCAACAGGTCGCCACAGGTGGTGGGGTGGCTACACATCCCCCACTCACCAGACTGGAGGGACTACTCATGAGTGTAGTGGCTCCAGTCCGCCAGCAACAACAACAGCAGCAGTCATGCATTATGATGGAGGCTGGAGCCACGCAGCAGCAAGACAGTGAATGTACAGGTAATATGCCATATGTATAGTTGACTGTTGTGTACACTGGTAGTTAATGCATGTGTGAGGTGTGTCCTTGGTTTGTAGCTGTCACCATAGTATTTAATGTGCAAGTGTGATATCCTCAATATTAGCAGCTGACCTGTGAAAGGCGACTGTTGTACTACTGACCTGTATCATACTCAGTAACAATGGCACAGTTGTGCCCACTGACAGTAGTTTCTTCACGTCTGCAGGACCCTCTGGTATAACAGCAATGCAGCCTATCCATGCTGGTGAGTGTGTATTAACAATTCCTGTAATAGTGTTGATAGTAATAGTACTATTTGGCTCACTTAGTAGTGCTCTTTGTATGCATGTAGGTGTGTCTGTGTCTGTGTGTTGATATCACGCATACTGAGTACTGTACAATTGTGTGAAACTGTGTGCATGTGTGCATGTGTGCACCTGTGCATGTGTGCATGTGTGCATGTGTGCACCTGTGCATGTGTGCATGTGTGCATGTGTGCATGTGTGCACCTGTGCATGTGTGCATGTGTGCATGTGTGCACCTGTGCACCTGTGCACCTGTGCAACTGTGCATGTGTGCATGTGTGCATGTGTGCACCTGTGCATGTGTGCACCTGTGCATGTGTGCACCTGTGCATCACTGGTAATGTGTAGACATTGTAAACTGTGTGTCCTGTTTCCCTCCCACAGGTTCTGTTGCTGCTCTGGTGTCATGTAGCAGTGAACCTGAATCAGGTGCCGTGGGTACTGATAATGATGACATCTGTGTAATGGCACAGGAAAGTATGCCAGGGTCCGCCATTGGTCAGCCGATTGACAGTACACAGCTGTCGACCCCATCAATGCACACAGTTATCCTGCCAATACACCCTTTGTCACCAATGTCCCTAGGTGATGGACAGCATACAGTGGGCATTGACCAGGGTAATGTGGTATCTGTGGCACATGCCTCCCCACACAGCAGCCATGGGCATGGCCCAGAGATGGTACCACACAGACAGATATCCAGGGGTTCTCGTGGGAGCATCCGTGGGCATACTGCCCCTGTCAGACGTGCTCACAGAGGTCTTACAACCTCAGCTATGTTTCGGGCTGTCATGCAGGCACAGTCATGAATGGAACGGTACACCAGACAGGGTCTGAGGGAGCTGACAGCATGTCGCACAGCCATGACTGACAGTATGCGTGACATTGCGGCTGCCATCCGTGATTTCACCGATGTCATAGACAGACGTTGTGGGGACATATTAGACCGGTTCCACAACTACATGTCCATGAACAAGGGCGATGGTGGATGGTTGAGGTGTCGACGTGGCCATATGCCAGCAACAGCAGCAGCAGGCAGTCGTCGCGGGCGACAACAGGGCCGCGGCCACCCCCGTAGTGCCAGCAGCAGCCCCAGCAATGCTGGGTCTGTGCTGTCATCAGACCGCCCCAGGAGACCACGTGCACGTGGCTCTGGCCAGGCCCGACAGGGATCTGTGTCCAGTCAACGAACACCTACTTCTGATGACAGTACCCAGTCTGGGTTGGTACTGGATACGGTCCGTAGCACCCCTGCAAGGCACAGGTACCGTGTCCATGGCCAGAGACACTGATCTGTATGACCTGGCAGGTACAGTCTGTGGCTGTCCACAAACACCAGTATATAGCAGCCATGAGGTGGAACTGTGTGCATCCATACACACATGCGAATTGACAACACCTAGGGCTACCGCATGCGTACTGCAGCTGCATCAACATTGCCCCACCTTCTACTGCTGTCCCTCACCAACACACATACACATACATGTCAATTGGTGGTATCGGTGGCTGACTCAGGCATACCAAGTTCACACCCTGTGCATATGATGAAACTGTGCCACCTCCTGCAATCTGTAACAACTGTGCAGGTACAGGTTAACATGTTGCTGATGCACAGGGTGACCACATAGATGTGTAGTAATAGTATCATGTTGTTAACAGTACTGTGTGCTGATTTAATTGTGGGTATATCACAGCATGCCTGATGCAGTAAGTGTGTGATTGTCATGTCCTGTTGTCTACACCCATGGTAAGTACCATAGTGTATCATCTGCACATGTTGGCATACTGGTGGTAATGATGTCAACAGAAGGCTACATATATAGGTAGCACAGGAGATGAGGTAATGAATGTAGTAATACGCAATGATGGACATGTAAATTGCAAGTGGCATGTTGCCCACACTGGACTCTGCAATGCAGATGTTTGAGGATGTTGATATGTGTGCAGTACTACACGACTGGTACAGGACACACAGGAGCACCCTAGCACTGCATGCTCACATCTCATACCATGCTAGACAGTCCCAACACACAAAACTACCTGTCACAGGAGGGAGAGTCCCCATATATGTCAGGGATACTGTGGTGGCAGGCCAGGTAGCATACATCCTACTTAGTATGGAACCCCTGAGTGAAGGCTCAGTATCTGTTATTTGACATGTGTATTACTGCAGGTATGAGCACATGGGTTTCCATCCAGTTATTGTACATCCTGACAGTACATGGTCTGTACACTTGTGTGCACTGAGACTGGACCCTAGCCATCTGACCCGTGTATTTCCATGTACATGTGCATAGTGCCTGCATATTTGCAGTGTTATCTACTGGAACTGGTACAGCTTGTTTGTTGTACAATGGACTACATGCAGCCCTGTTTAATGTAGCTTTGTTTGCATGCATGTTTGCTTGCAATTACCCTGGAATACTGATCACACCTGCAATGCATGGTTATAGAGCTTCTGTGGACTCCTAGTGCCATCTGCATAGCTTACTATATGTATGTCCATGTCCCACTTGGCAGGATGTCACTGTTTGTCCTGTTCACATGTACATTGCCTGTGACACAGTGCATATGACTTACGTGGCATGTGTCCACGTGAGCAGTCATACATGCTACTGCTAGCTAATCACAGGCACTACACCTTCACGTATTCATCTTCTGTTGAACTACCTGCTTCGCTAGGGGCGGCCTGCACCTGTCACCCCTGGGCTTTCAGATATTGGCAAAGGCTCTTGCTACCCCCATAGTGCCTATGTTAAGCAAGGCTCAAATGACAAACCCACCTTCATAGGTATCACAAGGGATAAGAAACTAAGAGTAATGCTACCCAACGCCAGAAGTCTAAACCTCCAGATGCATGCACCCAAAACACTCCTTGGCATGGAGAACATCGATATCTGTGCAGTAACAGATGCCTGGTTCAGGGCTATTGACAGCACACCAGCACTACCAGGTTTAACCTGGTTGATTTCTTTGAAACAGTCACCAAGGCCATTGACGAGGGGAAGGTGTTTCACACAGCCTACCTGGACCTCGCAAAAGCCTTCACAACAATACCACACTTGGGCATTCTAGAGAAGCTCACCAGCTTAAATATAAGCCCCTATGTCACTAGATGGATTGCACAGTGGCTCAAGGACAGAACCCACATGGTTAGAATTGCTGGAGCCATGCCAGACTCCAAACCAGTTACGAGTTGTGTCCCACAAGGCTCAATCCTGGGACCTCTCTTGTTTGGTATATATTTATTGGAGGTACAGGCCAACACGGACGGACTGTTGCTGACCAAATATGCAGATGACTGCAAACTGGCCACCATAATCGACACTCCAGTCGACACAAGCATCTTCCAAAGGGGCATCATAAAAACAGACAACTTGTGCCAGAGCCATGGCCTTCAGCTGAACAGTGTTTAGAAAGGGGAATGTGCATCCTGTAGTCTGTTCACCTAGTTGCCAAAAGGGACATTCTCCTCACACACACTAACCCCCCTCAGCCAAAAACACACATTTGCCAATTGCAGGATTCAAACCCCTATCTGACTATGTTATGACACTCGAGATGGACACATTAGCAGAGTGTGCTATTCACATTACTAGGAGGTTTCCCTTCTCTTGCTGTACTTATAGGGTGCTGACATCATCAGTGTTTAGAAATGGAAATGTGCATCCTGTAGTCTGTTCACCTAGTTGCCAAAAGGGACATTGTCCTCACACACACTAACACCCCTCAGCCAAAAACACACACTTGCAATTTGCAGAATGCCAGCCCCTATCTGACTATGTTATGACACTCGAGATGGACACATTAGCAGAGTGTGCTATTCGCATTACTGGGAGGTTTTCCTTCTCTTGCTGTACTTATAGGGTGCTGACATCATCAGTGTTTAGAAAGGGAAATGTGCATCCTGTAGCCTGTTATCCTAGTTGCCAAAAGGGACATTTCCCTCACACACAATAACCCCCCTCAGACAAGCACACACACTTGCCATTTACAGGATTCAAACCCCTGCCTAACTATGCTATGACACTGGAGACGGATGCACTAGCAGAGCACGCCATTCACATTACTGGGAGGTTTCTCTTCTCCTGCTATACTTATAGAGTGTTGACATCATCAGAGATTAGAAAGGGAAATGTGCATCCTGTAGTCTGTTCACCTAGTTGCCAAAATGGACATTGTCCTCACACACACTAACCCCCTCAGCCAAAAACACACACTTGCCATAGGCAGGATTCCAACCCCTATCTAACTAGGTTATGACACTTGAGACGGACACATTAGCAGAGTGTGCTATTCACATTACCGGGAGGTTTCCCTTCTCTTGCTGTACTTATAGGGTGCTGACATCATCAGTGTTTAGAAAGGGAAATGTGCATCCTGTAGTCTGTTCTCCTAGTTGCCAAAAGGGACATTTCCCTTACACACACTAACCCCCCTCAAACAAACACACACACTTGCCTTTTGCAGGATTCAAACCCCTACCTAACTATGTTATGATACGTGAGACGGATGCATTAGCAGAACATGCTATTCGCATTTTTGGGAGGTTTTCTTTCTCCTGCTATACTTATAGAGTGCTGACATCATCAGTGTTTAGAAAGGGAAATGTGCATCCTGTAGTCTGTTCACCTAGTTGCCAAAAGGGACATTGTCCTCACACACACTAACCCACCTCAGCCAAAAACACACACTTGCAGGATTCCAACCCCTATCTGACTATGTTATGACACTCGAGACGGACACATTAGCATAGTGTGCTACTCGCATTACTGGGAGGTTTCTCTTCTCTTGCTGTACTTATAGGGTGCTGACATCATCAGTGTTTAGAAAGGGAAATGTGCATCCTGTAGTCTGTTCACCTAGTTGCCAAAAGGGACATTGTCCTCACACACACTAACCCCCACTCAGCCAAAAACATACACTGGCAGGATTCCAGCCCCTATCTGACTATGCAATGACACTCGAGATGGACACATTAGCAGAGTGTGCTATTCGCATTATTGGGAGGTTTCTCTTCTCTTGCTGTACTTATAGGGTGCTGACATCATCAGTGTTTAGAAAGGGAAATGTGCATCCTGTAGTCTGTTTCCTAGTTGCCAAAAGGGGCATTTTCCTCACATGCAATTGCAGACACGCTAACCTCTCTCAGACTAACACACACACACTTGCAGGATTCAAACCCCTACTTTATTCAAACCCCTACTTTACTATGTTATGACACTTGAGATAGACACATTAGCAGAGCGCGCTATTTGCATTACAGGGAGGTTTTTCTTCTCCTGCTATACTTATAGAGTGCTGACATCATCAGTGTTTAGAAAGGGGAATGTGCATCCTGTAGTGTGTTTTCCCACTTGCCAAAAGTGACATTTCTCTCCCACAGCCTTACACACACATCAACCCCACACACACACTGATCCTTTGCAGGATTCAAACCCCTACCTAACTACGTCATGACGGAAGCATTAGCAAAGCGTGCTATTCGCATTATTGGGAGATTTCCCTTCTCCTGCTATACTTATAGAGTGCTGACATCATCGGTGTTTAGAAAAGGGAATGTGCATCCTGTAGTGTGTTTTTCTAGTTGCCAAAAGGGACATTTCTCTCCCACAGACTTACACACACAACAACCCCACTCACTCACACACACTGAGCATTTGCAGGATTCAATCACCTACCTAATTATGTTATGACAGATGCATTAGCGGAACACGCTATTCGCATTACTAAGGCGTTTCTTTTCTCCTGCTGTACTTATAGGGTGCTGACATCATCGGTGTTTAGAAAGGGGAATGTGCATCCTGTGGGGAGGCAGACACCAAGCACACTCTGGCTAATCTGTCATTCCCTAGGGCAAACAACCTAGTGTTGACCTCTACACCCATATGTTTAATTGTCAAATGCACATTATTTGTTGCTGATAGACTGTTTGCACATCTTTATTGCCATAGCATTCCCTGTTAATATGAACAACTTGTGCATCTGTGGAAGATGTTTGCATATGGGAGGGATCCACTATATCACGTATGTCTTTGTAGTCATTTAACTGTGTGCACTGGGCAGACTGCTGTAATGTGGTTGGTTCCTGGAATAACATGTAAAAATACCAGATATGTGTGTCCAACTGCTAAACTGAGATTTGGCCTAAGTGTGTGAGCATGCCCAGTTCAGCCTTCCCATGGCATGTTGTCTGACATATGTCTCATTTATCAAAGTGTGTGAGCATGCCCAGTGTGAGCATTCCATATGTTGGACTCTGCAGCCCACCACATTTGTGGATGAGTGTGAACTTCAACAAATATCACCCGTTTATAGTTGTGTGTTGTGTGTCATGTTGTGTAGCTATTGTACAACTGCTTTGCGTGTGAACACAACAGGATTATACTGTGCCTGCAGTGTTTGCATGGGATACTTTGCATACAGTTGTCAACATCCTTTCACACTGACCTAACACTGTAGTACTGTATAGTGTACTGGTAGTACTTTGACTGTGGTGGACAGTATCTTGGGCTTTAGTGCTATCACTGCTTTACATTTCGATAGTGAGCACAACAGCCTGGTTAGGGGCCAGTTGTGTACATCTGACCATGTTGCATTCTGTTCAGATATGAACTACTTAAACCAGGCTTGTCCAACATTGGTAGTGTATTCCACAACATAGGTGTACATTTGCAAACACTAGCGATGTGCCTAGTCCATGTCTAATGCTAGTTGGAGAGTGTGTTTGTCCTTCAACACACATTGTAAGTGGAGTTTGCCATGACATATGTCATGGTTAGTATACTGTGCCTCTGTCTACCTGTGACATGACAGTGATACCCAGGATAAAGCTACCATCTCCCATCCACTCATCAAGATTCCTATTGAGGAAGATTGATAAGTGACTCTATGGTTAGCCTGTACTGGGAGTTCACTCATGGGTGGGGGTGGCTTCTGTGTTATGGATCATGCAGTACAGCTTGTCCTATGTAAGTCAGTGCTGGGGTTCACGTCTCTCATGTGCATAGCTCACTGTCATTCAGATTGTACAAGGTGCAGCATGTTTATTGATACCAGCTACACAGGCAACACATGGCATCTGTGCAAGCTCTTTGATACTCCTGGTGAGGTACTGTTGGGGACTTTACGGTTGATGGTGGTGTCTGCTGAGGTACATCCCACAGGGGCTATTGTAGTCAATTGTACCGCTGATGAAGGATGACTACAGAGCCACAATGACCTCCCCTTATCTAGATCTGACAACCTTCATGATTAGGTGGGTATATGGTATGTTTCTGTAAACACTACAGCACATGTTTGTCCAATGCAGGATATCTATCACGTTGTGTCCTGAGGTCTCTCATTACATGTTAACTACATAATGGGTTAACACCTATGTGGTAATCGGTGGGCACTTACTGTATATCCACGGGGGTTGACTATACACTTTTCTGCAATTAGCTTGCTGACATGGCTATGGCACCAGTTGTCTGTTTCTATGTGGCCCTTTTGTGGGATGCTTGTGTCAGCTGGTGGATCATATGTGGTGAGCAGTTTGTAGTCCTCTGCAAACATGTTCGGACACAGTCCTTCCATGTTTGCCTGTACCTATGGGACATATATACCAGATGAGGGAGATCCCAAGACCAAGCCTTGTGGGATGCCAGCTATATCTGGTTTGTAGTCTGACATGACTGCAGCATGTCTGACCATGTCTGTTCTGTCCTTGGTCTGGTTTGCAACCCCTCTACTGACATAGGGGTTTATATTTAAGCTGGTGAGCTTATCTATAATGAACATGTGGGTATTGTATAGAGGCCTTTGCAAGGTCCAGCTACGCTGTGTGGACCACATTGCCCTCATCAATGACCTTAATGACTGCTTCAATTGAGTCAAACATGTTTAGGGGCAGGATCTGCACTTAAGAAAACCACACTGGGAAGCGTCCGGTGTCAGTAGGTCCCCAATATCTTTATGTCTGTGGTACATGCTGATCCTTTCCATAGCTGTGCAGACCGAGCTTCTCAGGATTCTGGGGTAGTAGTTTTCAGTATCCATTCAGGCAACACCTTTGTTGAGAAGGACCACTGTTGTTGTAATCTGCTCTTTGGGTACATATTCTGTGGTAAGGCTGACATTGAACAGTAGTGTGATTTGGCATTCCATTCATCTTGGAGTCCATGTTGCACTAAGCCCAGGACACCATCTCATACCATTGCTGCTGTGTGTTTTGCTTTGTAGATGCTGGCTGTTACCTCAGCATCTGCAATGTCAGGCGGCCAGCAGTCTGCTGGGCTAGATACTCTGCATTTGGGGTTGCACTGCACCTGTCAGGATGTATGTTGGCAATATGTGTGTGTGTTTGTGATATTTGTGTGATTCAGAGCATATCTGTGAATTCCCAACATGGTTCCTACCATCAGTTGTGAAAGCCTTGGGATTATCCTTAGTGTTCTGTACAATTTGTATCTTCATAGGTTCATAGGTTCATACCAGGCTATCCACCCTAGGGCATTTGTTAGCCTAGCCAGAGTGTGTGTGGCTTTTGCCACCCCTTGCTATGTGAATATTATGGCCATTTATGATTTGCTTTGCTGTGCCTCTGTCTGGACATGACACAGTGAAGACCCCCAGTGTAACTCTACAATCATCCATCCACTTGGCAAGATTCATGTTGAAGAGTGTCAGTGAGGGGCTCTGCCTAACATGGAGTGGGATTCTGGTCCAGAGTGTGGGGAGCCTCTGGATTATGTATCTGTCCCACCAGCACATCCTATTTCATTATTTGTTGAGGTTGACATCTCTCACTCTCACAGCTCCGATGGCTTTGAGTTTTCTGGGGTGGAGCATGTCCATTACTCCTGTGTTGGGCATGGCCTTCTACAACAGGCATGCAATGCCTCTGTGTAGGCAGTATGTGACTGCATTCAGCTGGGGTGTCTACAGCCAGGCAACATATGACATATATTTGAGACCCTTTATCCTCTTGGTGAGGTACCTTTGAGGTCTTTCTAACTGCTGCAGGTGTCAGGTAAGGTACATCCCATATGAGGCATTGTACTAGATTATGGGTGTGATAAGAAAACAGTATAGGGGCACAATGACCTCTGTTGATGTAGATGTGAATCCTTTCCTGATACGGTGTCAAATGTAGACAGTCTTCCTAGCCACATTGGCAATGTGGGTGTCACATAACAGGTTACTGTCCACTTGTGTCCCTAGGTCCCTGGTTACTCCTTCCATACATAATGGTTTACCATCTATGTGGTAATTTGTGGTACCTTGTTTGGTATTTGGTGAGACATTCATACTGTCCAGTGTCTTCAGGACAGCTGGGTGGGGTTCCTGTGTGTGAGAGTGTGGTCTGTAGCATGCTACAGACTGTACAGCAGTGTTGCCTACAGTTAGTTGCACATGGGTGGACTCCAATGCCTTGTGCATTGTCAGTTACCTGGATGTATGGGTGTCTTTGCTGAATATGGATACTCACCCTCCTTTTATGTTTTGTTCCAGGTTTTGGGGCCATGACACATGATATGTGGTATAACCTGGTAGTGCTGGTGTGCTGTAAGGAGGCTTGCAGCAGGTTTCTGTCACTGCACAGATATCGATGTTCTCCATACTGGGGATGGCCTTGGGAGCATGCATATTGGGGTTTACACATCTGGCATTGGTCAGCATTACCCTTATGTTTCTTTCCACTTATGTTTTCTAGGGTGGTGGGTCAGTCTTTTCAGCCTTGCCTACAACAGGCTCTATGGAGGTGGCAAAGGCCTTATCCAATATCCAGACACGCAGGGGTAACAGGTGCAAGCCATCCCAAGAACAGCTGCGTGGCTTGTCAAGCATGACATCCCAAGCAGACAGACATTGGATCCCCTTGGAATGATACCAGTAAGTGTGCCACTTGCTATGACTGATCATTCCGTGTTTGTACTGTGGCATTATTCTTGGTAAGGGTAGGATGCTGCAAACGGTGAGCGTCATACCGGCCTGGACTACATAATCAGAGAGCTCATCTATGTCTCTTTTCATGTAGTCTAGGGAGGTACATCTCAGGTCATTCACACCAGCATGGACTATGACTGCATCATATTTCTACTTGCTTTGGAGTGACCTGCATACTTCTGTTATGTGGTGTATTGTGGCAGCCTACAGGCAACTTACTGTACCCTTTCCCTTGTTCAGTCTGGTGTGTGGGACAGCAGTGTGTCTGACTATGGAGTCCCCTATTACAACTGTATCAGGCATGTTGTTTCTCCTTCTGGCCTGTGACTGTTTGGCACACCAGCTTTGTGTACTGTGTTGCATGTGCTATGTTTGGAGGTTGTTTAATTGGGTGTCTGCTTTAGAGGCCTCTGTTGGTGTACTGTGTTTGTAATTTGTGCCTCCGGGAATGTTTTTCTGTGTTTATGTGTTTGGTTTGCAGTTGTGATAGGTCTATGTGGGACTGTGTTTGTGGTGTGTGTGGTTACCTTCTCCTCCTGACTAGTTTTGGGAGTACTGAGTTGAGGGAACTCAGCCTCCAGTTTGGATAGATGGTTGCATCTCTCACATATATTTGTATTTCTTGGGTGGGGTTGGGGGTTGTCTGTGTACTTGGGGCAGGTGTAACATTGCCTCAGGATTCAAAGATTCAACTTGTTGTGGCTGGCCTTAGTGGATTGTATGTGTGGACAGATTTTATTGCCATACTACTGATCAGTGATTACTTCATTGTTTATGTTTGCTCTATCATGTAGTAGCTTCCTCATTCTCTTGCATGGTTTGGTTATGGCTGGTGTCCACCATGCCAGATTCCTGCGTGTATGGCATTGTGTCTTGTTTTAATTTAGGATTGCATAATCCAAGCATTCCTGGCAGTGTTAATGGAATGGCTGTATTACAGGTTCTGAGGTGTGGCCCATATTTTGCACCTGCACAGGACCTTTAATGGATTCCATATCAGTTTGGAGGAGTGCAAATATTGCTTTACACATGTTTTCCACTGTAGTTTTCTGGCCAGGGACTGTGGTCAGGATTTGTATATCCATTGTGATTACTCTATGGTCTGGTTTTACCAGTGAGCAATACACTTCTCATCTTGCCATCCAGTACCCATGTTGCTGATTATCACATCCAGTATGCTTACCCCTCTTGTGGGAGTGGTACGTTGTTCCTAGGCCTTTTGGTTTATGGATTCTATGAACTTTTGTCCTACACTGCTGGAGTTAGTATAATGCTCCCAGTCTATGTCTGGGTATTTTCAGTCACCCAATATAATGTGGTTTGGAGGACTTGATATATTCATGTATTCCAGAATAGGCCAGGTGCAGTTCCTGGTGGTGGGACAGTAGTCTGTAGCAGGCTATAAACTGGGGGGCAGTTTTAGCCACTGTTACTTGACCATGGCTAGTCCATGCTGCTTTTTGTTGTGGTACCAACATGGGGGTGTGGTTATCCTTGACAATTCTTGCTAGTCACCCTCCTTTTGTAGCTTGTTCCATGTTTTGAGGCTGTACAGCACAGTATGAGGTGCAACCTTGTAGTGTTAGGGTGCTGTTGTGAGCCTTGACTCAGTTTTCTGTTACAGCGCAGATATCAACATTCTCCATACTGGGTGAGTTTAGACTGCATGCATCTTGCTGTTTCGACTTATCCCTTATCTTATTCTTATCCCTTCTGATACCTATGGAGATAGGTTTGTGTTTTGAGCCTTACCTATTCAGGGCACACTGTGGGTAACAACAGCCTTTGCCAGTATCCATACGGCCTGCACTGATAGGTGCACGCCCGTCCTAGCAGGTGGTGCATCATGTCATCTCAGCATGTCATCCCAGACTGGCATACATTGGATCCCCTTTGACTAACTGTGATACTTCAGTCAATTATTGCACTTGATCATCTCATTGTCATGTTGTGGCATGATGCTTGGTGAGGGTAGGATGTTAGTCAGGGTCCTCATGTGTGCATATAGTACATGGTGTTACATTACTTAACACATAGCATTCATGCCTCAGGTGGTGCTGCAGGGCTGCCTCTGTTGGATGCGCATATTACACTTCCCTGTACATGTTTGAGAGCAGGTTGTGTCATGTTAGGCATCCCTGGTACTATATGAGTGAGTCAGAGAGGGGTATCATTCCCAGGGTTCCTACTGAGCCAGTGTATGTGCTATGCATTGCCTCTTTGCCAAGGCCAGGGCATACTGGGCACGCTTCCTTCTGCATACTGGGGCAGGCTCAGGTTGTTCCTCCTCCGAGTCACGCTCTGCCTGTGATGGCCTTGGCAATGGTGGGGGGCTGTTTGGCCCGGCCCTATGCTGGTCCTGCTGCAGCTGTTTTCGCAAGATCATATTATGTAGCATAGCACATACCATGACAATTTGGGTACATGTAGTTGGTGTGTACTGCAAGGCTCCACCAGATGTGTCCAGACACCGGAACCGTGACTTGAGCAGCCCAAACACACGCTCTATTACATTACGTGTTTGTGCATGTGCCTCATTATGGCGTTCCTGTTCAGGTGTGTGTGCGTTTCTGATGGGTGTCATCAGCCACGGCTCCAGTGCATAACCTGCATCACCCACTAGGTGTCCGTGCGGGATGTCCCCATTGGCAAATGTCTGGTACAGCTGCGTTAAATGCCAGATGTGGGAATCATGGTAGCTCCCAGGACAGCCAGCACACACATTCATTATTATGCCCTGGGCATCACACATGACCTGGCAGTTGATGGAGGGGAAGCCCTTGCGGTTGATGTATGCCCTACCCGCTCACCGGCTGGTGCTTTGATGCGTATGTGCGTGCAGTCTATTGCACCCACTACCTCAGGGTATTCCGCTATTTGCTGGAAGAGACGCATATTGCTGGCCAATACCTCACGGGCATTGGGGAAATATACATGATCACCGACATGTGCTGACATGGCATCCAGGAACTGGTGCAGTACCCTGGAGGCTGATGCCTGTGATATCCCCATCATATCACCAGTTGGTCTCTGGAAGGTACCTGTTGCTAGTATTCTTAGGCCAACACATACCTTGGTTTCCACTGGGATGGGTTCCCCTCTGTTGGTTCTGTGTGTGAGGCATGGCCTGCACAGCTCCACTATTTGCTGCAGGAGGTCTCTGCCCACTCTATAGCGCTCTACTATCCCCAGCTCATGTAACCCGTGGTAGGTGACCCTGGGCCTGTACACTCTTCTCTGTCTCCTCACTGTGGGTTGTCTGGCACCATCTACATTTTCACCACCCTCAGCAAGTCGCCTATGTCTCATTATGACAGCTATGGCAGCCCATAACATTTCTGCTCTGAGTTCAGCTTTTTCAGTTTTCACTTCTGATAACTTAACTCCTGTCTTGCAGTGTCTCTTGAGAGAAACATCCTGTACTGCTGGTTGCAGAGTTTTAAGTGCTGGGCTGGGCTACTATTCTGCCTGTGTAGTTGCCTGCGTCTAATTGTTTTCACCTGCTAGCTCCAGCAGTATTCCCTGCTAGCTTCCTACTAAACCTGTTGCTTCCTTTTCCTCTCTGTTTCCTCAGGGAGGAGCCATGTGTAAACCAGCAGAAACACGCTCACAGTGGCTTACACGTGCGCACACATGCTTACACGGTTCAGAATCTGCTTATTCGGATTAAAATGCGTGCACGCCCATGCAAACAGTGTTAAACATCTCCCAACATGCTCCCACATGCTCAGTCTGCCTTACACGCGTGCACACTGCCTTACTCGCGCTTCATGGCGTGCACACGTGCGCATACACACCCAGCAAGAAAGTTTGGTGTAGGCAACAGTGTACACCTTCCATTTTTTGACTTTCTCATGCTTATTTAGTGGCACACCTCTTTCCATGATATCTGTCTGACATCTGTCATGTAACTCTGACCTCCAATGAACTGCATTTCTTTCTACCATTCCCCCCTGTGATGTCACCTATCTCCTACTCTGTTCCTCCCCCTTCTGTAACTCTTACACTACTCAGACTGTGCTCATTTGCTATGTGACAGTGGAATTCAGTATCCTAACACTCATTTGCATCAGATTGCCTACTAATGCTTAGTTACATCTCTTAGACTCGGCTTCCCCCCTTAGCAACCACTACACGGTGGCCATGTTGGTTTTGGTCTGCTGGTCCCTGCATTGACATTCCATGTATTGCATAAAACACACATTTGTGGGTTTATAACCTTCGTTTTTATGTTTTATACAGTGCAGCCCATTTGCGCGGGGCTGCGCTGGGTTTAAACATCGGCAATCGACGAAAAAAAAATTTATATTTTTAATATATTTGCATCAGGTTACTTTGCCAATGGCCACATATTTGGCCATTGGCATGCTGCCTGACACATATGCACCCTTTATTTGGAGTTGACATGGCTCCATTGCAGTTTTTGCAGAAACGTACTCAGTTGTCAACTGAGTACATTTCTGCAGCTAAAATGGCTCTTACACGGGCTGTTCTGGGCTTCCTGGATCGCTAATCATCCTCATTTGCATGCTATTCGGCTGCAAGTGAGGTGATTTATCCACCCACTCCATGTAAGAGCCATTTTAGCTTGTCTCTTACACAGACTTTGGGCTGTTCCTGGATCGCGAAGGCTGCATGGAGTCTTACACTACTCTTAGACTCCGTGCAAGCCTTCGTGAATCCGGCCCATAGTTATTTCCTTTGTATTTTCGAACAAAATGCATTTCCACTGAAAAATGCAGTTTCAGTCATGTCATCTAAGTTGCTAGGTATTTGATGAACTGATTTAAAGATTAATCGGTGAATGAATGCATGTGAGTAAGAGGGAAACAAGTTGAAATACATTTAATG
This sequence comes from Protopterus annectens, assembly GCF_019279795.1. Lineage (NCBI taxonomy): Eukaryota > Metazoa > Chordata > Ceratodontiformes > Protopteridae > Protopterus > Protopterus annectens. Next base: position 1,649,518,467 of record NC_056733.1, read on the forward strand.
TCTTACTGTGAACTCTGTGGCCATTGTTTTTTGTACTGGATCACTATAAAACTTTATAAATAAACCCAACCACAAAATGTGTATTCTGGAGCCTGACGAGATAGGCTATGTTAATAGAACAGCAGATGTTGCATCATTATTTTTTGAACAATAAGAAGTATGGAACTCTAATATCTGCCATTATTCACTGACTGTAATCCTCTTTGATTTACCACAAAATCAAACATTTCATAATGAGCAAGGCAAAATTATGTGTCATAATCAGGGACTGTTGAGAGGTACAGTAGACAGAAACAAATTCCTCCTCTGGAATTTAACAGTTTTTAAAATCTGAGACACTTTGTTCTTATAGACTTTTTGTTTTGCATGTGGAAAAGTGAAATACTAATAGTTTTTAAAAGCTGTTTTACCTTCTGCCTCTGTTCCTTGCTAGCCAGCACTGTCTACTGATAATCCCTATTGCAAGACATAATATTTTTAGCATTAGGGTGTCCTTAACAAGGTTTTATTAAATTCCCAAATGCTATTAATATCAAGCCTTTTGTAACAGAAGTGCTTAACAAGTTTATTTTTTTCAAAATTCCAGAACATAATCATGGAACTCCACAAGCATGCATGCTCAGCTTTTCAGATTTAGTAAACTATCCAGATTTTTTACTAATATTGTTGGACCATTCCTCATAAAATTTGTGTATTTCTGGCAACTCAGTGAGGATTGAAGTAAATAAATAATGACATATATTTGAGATTCAGACTTCATACCTCTCAGAAAATGTAACCCAACACTAGTCCTGTTATTCTAGGAACATTATAGTGTTATAACAGCAATATTTAAAATGTGTCCCAGTTTTTGGGCCTTTGTCCCACCATATTTTAGGCTTTGCCCAGATTTCTTGCTCTAAGAGGTTGAAAGATATGGTGTAAATAAATATATGTATACATTTTTTTGTTGATTTTCTTGCATGAAAAGAATGAAATTATCTGTTTAAAAAATAAATCCAGCAATTAACCAGTGTCTGTTTCTATAATGGTATCTCATCTGAGGTTCAATATAATTCACAAGAATAGATAAATTAAATTATTCCCTTATCATTTTTAATATCTCAGTGTACATTATAAACAGGGGAACTATCATATATAAATATTTTCTATCCTTTTTTGCATCATGAAATGGTCCTGTCCTCATCTCCTAGGTAGCATTATTCCACATCATAATATCCATTTTTTAAATGCTGAAAGATTTTAAAGTAGTTCAGCCAATCATGCTAGCTCATAGGTTTTTAGGGTTGATGATAACGTTAAACATCACATCCCTACCTTTAGATGAAGCTGTTCTCCAGCACAAGTCCATCTTTCTAAATATACAGGACTCCCTTGCCCCTCTAAGAACTGTTAGGGTAAAATCATTTTACTCCCTTCTCACACCAACTCTCCTTGGTCCCTTATCCAAAAAATGAGATTCCACCTGGAAACTTTAGACTAAGATCAAATCTACCACTCACTACTGCACATATAGGGAACTCTATAATTTAACAAAAAAAAAACCACATAATTATTGACAAAAAGAACTTCTACCACTAACCTCAAACTGCAGAACATAGAAATCCTAAAACATTCTGAAATACTATCAACTAAGTTCTCCACCCAGTTAATCTCTCAATTCCCAACCCCACCCCTAATAGCACACCCCAAAAAACTGCACTCATTTTCAATTCTTACTTCATAGATATCATCAGCAAACTTGTGTAATGTTCCCACCAAACCAATCCCATACCTCCCACTACCCCTTAACACAAAACAGCCTATTGTCACTAAATCCTGTTCATAGGTTCATAGGTTGGTACTAGGCTATCAGCCCTAGGGCCTATACAAGCCTAGCCATAACAATTCCCTGGCTATTTCTTCCCACATTATTTACTTTCCTGGACCCCTGTCTAGCAGGGCGACTGACGTAATCCCTGGGGTGAATTTCCTTTATCCCATCCAATCGTCAAGGTTCCTCTTGAAGAGGTCCAAAGAGGCACTCTGCTTGACATGTATGGGCAATCTATTCCAGAGTCTGGGGAGTCTCTGGGTCAGGAACCTATCCCTCCAGCATGTTTTGTTTATTGTGATGACAAGGTTTAGATCCCTGGAGCGTGTAGCTCTGAGGGATTGGGATTTCTTTAAGTGTAGCATGTCCAACAGCTCTGGGTTTGACATGGCCTTGTATGTTAAGCAGAGATCGCCTCTGAGTAGATGATATGCGACAGAGTATAGCTGGAGTTTTTTAAGGCAGTCAGCCACCACCTACATCAAAACAACTTCTTCTCAAACTTAAACCATGTGCTCCATCAGCTGACAACCTGCCTTCTGTCTTTCTAAAGGTAACTGCTAACTCCATAGCATGTCCTGCCTCTATTCTTAGTAACAGTTCTATCAGTGAATCCACTGTCCCCTTTCTTAGGAAAAAAAAAATTACACCATACCAATCCACAAAGGTGGAAATTCTGTAGAGCTTTCTAATTATCGACCCATTACCATACTCTCTCCCCTCTCAAAAATTCTTGATCACTGCGTTCATAAACAAATCTCAGCTTTTCTGACACATGAAAACCTGATCACCCCTACTCAACATGGCTTCTGCTCCCACCACAGCACAACCATTGCACTTATTTCCTTTACTAACTCCTTCTCTTTAGCCTTCGATAATAATAAACCAATATCCTGCATCTTCTTAGATCTTTCCAATGTCTTTTACATTGTCTCTCACCCCATCCTCTTCTTCAAACTCTCTCATCGCAACCTCTCTTCAGCTACTTTATCCTGGTTCAACAGCCACCTAACTGACAGACACCAATCTGTAAAATGGCTGTCTACTCTAGCTCCTTTTCTCCCTATCAAAATGGGTATCCCACAAGATTCTATTTTAGGCCCTCTACTTTTTAATATCTTTATTAATCAACTTCATATATCCTGTCCCCAGTCATCCCTCATACAGTATGCAAATGACTTCACAATCATCGCTACTGCTGACAGCCCTGCTGACCTCCTTACCCTGACTCAAACATCTTTCAACCTCACTGAAACACAGCTTTATAATAATCAACTTATACTTAACCCTGAAAAGAGAAAACTACTTTTCTTCCTCCCAAAATAATTTTATCATCTTAAGTCCTCTTTTACCATGTCTTCTCTTAACAACACCTCTGTCATAGCTGAATCCCACACTAAACTCCTTGGAGTAATTATAGATGACCAACTTAAATATGGCCTTCACGTTCTTCACAATATCAAGAAACCCCCCCTAAAGCTTGACCTACTGTATAGAAATTAAAGGTTCCTCCTCACCTATCTCCAGAACCTCACTTGCCCAAGCATATCTTCTCCCTAACCTCTTTTACAGCTCCCAAATCATAACCAACTTACAGTCCTCACTACTTTCCAAACTCAAAACTACCTACAACAAAGATGCCAGATTTGCAGCTAACCTGCCCTCTCAATCTCACCACTGTCATGCTCTCCAGACACGCGGCTGGCTTGAGTTTCCTAACCAGTTGTTATTTACATGACTACTTGTTATCCATTCTATCCTGAATAAGCCCTCTTCCTGCCCTAGCATCTCTTCAATTTTCTCTATCTATAAGCTGCATTAGTCCCTCAGAAGCTCAGACCTAGGTCTTATGCAGATTCACAAACCCAACAGCTTCTGAGGGACCAAAGCAGCCATTTTGGGTCAATTCCTGGCTCTTTCCAACCCCTGCTATCAAGCACGCTTTAGAGTGCTTTAGCGCGGAGTTGCCACGAGAGCAGCATCGGGCAGTGCTGGTTTAACAAGGTTAAACTTTTTCTGGCTCCATAAAGTCTGTTCTTCATTTTTTCCCTTAGAACTGCTCTACTAGTAATCTAAACAGTATATCCCTTAACTAAAAAGTGCAGCACTTGTTCCTAAAAGCTTTTACTTGTCTCAAAAACATCTTCTTTTCAGGTTTAGCACTTCTTTATTATACAAAGTCCCTCACTAGCAAACCCCCCCCCCAGGAGTACCCACTTCCTTACTAAGTCCTCTCTTATTCAGTTACACCCCTAACTTCTAAATTTCTCTAGCATGTCGAAGGGCCAGATGCTGGCGTCCTCTCCTGTCCAGTTGGTGAATTTGGGAATATTGAGGCAATGTTACAATTGCCTCATGTACACTGACAACCCTCTCCTCCTCCCACATAACACAAATACTTGCGAGAGATGCAGCTATTTAGCCAAACTGGAAGCTGAGCTCTCTCAACTCAGGACTGGCAAGACCAGACAGGAGGAGAAGGCAACTACATACACCACAAAACCAGTCTCACATAAAGCTATCACAACAATGAATCAAACACATAAACACACAAAGTCATACTCGTAGGCTCTGAGCAAAAATTTACCTAAACAGCAGAGGCCTCCAAAGCAGACACCAAGCAACTGCCACCTCATGACACACCACAGGCAACACATAAACCACAAAATCAGTGTGCAAAGCAGTCACAGCCCTTAAGGCCAAATACAACACCAAACATACTTGTCATAGGTGACTCCATAGTCAGACACACTGACGTCCCACTCATCAGGCTGAACAAGGAGAGGGTCACAGTAAGCTGCCTATTGGGCGCTAGAATCTGCCACATAACACAAGCACTCGGGTCACTCCACAGCAAGTACAAATATGACACAGTCATTGTCCATGCTGGTGTGAACGACCTGAGATGTACCTCCCTGGACTACATGAAAAGAGACATAGAGGAGCTCTCTGATTATGTAGCCCAGGCAGGTATGACCCTGACCCTGAGTAGTATCCTTCCTTCACCATAAATGATGCCACAACATAGAGACAAGATGATCAGCTTTAACAATTGACTTAATTTCTGGTGTCATTCAAAGGGGATCCAGTGTCTGTCTGCCTGGGATGACATGCTTGACAAGCCACGCTGCTTCAAGGGATGGCTTGCACCTGTCACCCTGGGATTCGGATATTGGCTAAGGCTCTTGCCACCCCATAGTGCCTTTTTAGGCAAGGCTCAAATTCTAAACCTACCACCCTAGAAAACAAAAATGGGAAGAAACTAAGGGTAATGCTGCTCAATGCCAGAAGTCTAAATCTCAAAATGCACGCACGCGAGGCCCTTCTCAGTATGGAGAACATCGATGTCTGTGCTGTGACTGAAACCTGGTTCAAGGCTCTTGAGAGCACCCCGGCACTATCAGGTTTTACCTCATATGATGCATTCCGCCCCAAAACCCGGACCACACCACAAAAGGAGGGTGTATCCATATTCATCAAGGATACCCACACCTCCAGGTTGGTGGCAATGCCAAGCATCGGAAACCATCCAGGTGCAATTAACCATAGGCAAAACTGCTATACAATTTGTAGCATGCTACAGGCCACCCTCTCAAACTCAGGAACCCCACACAGCCTTCCTGAAGACACTGGAGGGTATAAATGTATCTCCAAACACCATTATATTGGGTGACTTCAACTACCCGAATATAGACTGGGAACATTACTCAAGCCCCAACTTTCTAGCCCAAAGGTTCCTGGAGTTCATAAATTCAAATGCCATGGAATAACTAGTCACCGTTCCCACAAAAGGAGAAAATATACTAGATCTCATCATTACAAACATGGGGACAAAATGCTCCACACCGGAAGTATATCCCTCATTGGTGAGATCAGATCACAAACTTATCTCACTGGACATCCACATCCCGCCCCCACCCCAAACAAAAAAGACCACAGTGAAGAACTTCTCTAAAGCAAACTTCACACTACTCAAGACTGGTGTGGGATCCTTCAAGTCCCCCGAGCCAGTGGAAACCACAACCCAAGCTGCGGAAGCCCTTACAAATGCCTTCTACGAACACCTCCAGGACTGCATGGATCAGGCAATCCTAATAAAACCAAGACTCTTTCCACCAAGGGCAAACGTCCAGTCTGGTGGACCCCAGCCATAAACAAACTTTACAATAAGAGGAGAAAGCTGTTACATGATAGAGCAAAATCCATAAAATAGAAGACACCCTTGATCATTATTAGTAAAAAAATACGAGCACTCATAAAATCATCCAAGGCCAACTTTGAGAGAAAAATTGCAATAGATTCAAAAGACAATCATAAGGCCTTCTTCAGCTATGTTAGAAACCTGGGTGGAAACTCCCAGATATGTGCAGAATTAGTCCAAAATGATACAAAAATCACTGAACCCACAGACATTGCCAACATACTGGCAGACAGGTTCAGTGCAAACTTCACCCCCCTCTCCCCCCCAAAAGGAGAGATAACTATGCCAGCGGAGTGTAGCCTCCCAGACATCTCAAATGTGCAGGTGAAAGCTGCTCTCTCTAAAGCTAAAAACACAGCATCAGAAGGACTGGATGGTGTCCCCAGCTGTGTGCTACACGAACTCAACGAGGAACTAAACCCACATATAAGGCAGCTGTTTAATCTTAGCCTTACCACAGGATACGTGCCCAAGGAGTGGCGTACGGCAACTGTGGTCCCACTCCACAAAGGCGGTACCTCTACGGACCCTGGTAACTACCGCCCCATAAGCTTAACAAGCCTGGTCTGCAAAGCTATGAAGAGAATCATAATGGAACTCATAAACAAAGACATAGGGGACTTGCAGACATTGGACCCGACCCAGTTTGGCTTTGTCAAGGGCAGATCATGCCTTTTGAACTTGGTCGACTTCTTCGAAACAGTCACCAAGGTCATCGATGAGGGAAAGGCAGTCCATACAGCCTACCTTGACCTTGCAAAAGCTTTCGACACAATACCCCACTCGGGTATTATAGAGAAACTTACCAGCTTAAATGTAAACCCATATGTCACAAGATGGGTTGCAAACTGGCTAAAGGACAGAACCCACAGGGTTAGAGTTGCTGGCGCCATGTCAGACTCCAAGCTGGTCACAAGTGGTGTCCCACAGGGCTCAGTCCTTGGCCCCCTGTTGTTCAGCATCTACTTCTCAGAAGTACAGGCAAACATAGGAGGACTATGGCTGACAAAGTTTGCAGATGACTGCAAACTGGGAGCCATAGTGGAAAGTACATCGGACACAGATATCCGTCAGAGGGGTCTCACGGAAACTGATAACTGGTGCCAGAGCCATGGCCTGAAGTTAAATACCAAAAAATGTATAGTCATACCCTTCGGGAAAAACAAGGTAACCCCAAGCTACCATATAGGTGGCAATCCATTAAGCACAGAAGAGGTTATCAGGGACCTGGGGACCCAGGTTGACAGTGGCCTTTCTTTTGACACTCACATTTCTAAAGTGGTTAGAAAGACCTTCTACATTGCCCACCTGATCATGAAGGGATTCACATCCAGATCAAGTGAGGTCATTGTTCCCCTGTACTCTTCACTTATCAGACCAATGATCGAGTACAATGCCCCATTCGGGATGTATCTCACCCGACACCTGCAGCAATTGGAGAGACCTCAAAAGTTCCTCACCAAAAGGATAAAGGGACTCCAAAATCTGTCATATGCTGCCAGACTGAAGAAACTCCAGCTCTATTCAGTCGCATACCGCCTGCTCAGAGGTGACCTGTGCCTGACATACAAGGCCATGTCCAACCCGGAATTAATGGACATGCTCCACCTCAGAAAATCCAAATCTACCAGATCCACTAGAGCAAGCGACTTAAACCTTAGCACGGATATAAATAGGACATGCTGGAGGGTTAGATTTGTCACCCAGAGACTCCCTATGCTGTGGAATAAAATCCTGGTCCATGTGAGGCAGAGCACCTCGCTGGCTCTGTTCAAGAGAAATCTTGACCGGTGGATGGGAGATCGTAGGTTTACCCCGGGAATCATCTCTGTGTCACTGCTGGACAGAGGCACAACAAACTAATGGGCACAGTATTTTTTAACATAAGGGGTGGCGTAAGCCACAAAACTTTGGGCTAGGCTTATAAATGCCTTAGGGCAGATAGCCTAGTATAAACCTATGAACCTATGAACTCTTTTTGTCAGAATCTCTATAGCTACTTTCCTGCTCTTTCTTGGAACAAGCTTCCCATGACCCTCAGAAATATTACCCATATCCAAGATTACAAGAAAACTCTCAAAGGGTACCTCAGTAGCTCCTGGATCTGACAATGTAGTCATCCTACTTGAATCCATTCCCTTTCTCCTTTCACTATCCTCTCTATTCTTTTCCCTAGTTATGACGCTAACATACCACTTTGAATTGTGCAGATGGCTACTGATTAAATACCAGTCTGTCTTTTCCTAGTGTCCATTTATTACCTATTTTTATGTACTTACTACTAACTTTAATGTCTTTGTTGCTGCTTATCATACTTATACTGTTATAAACTTTTGCTAAATTGTTATTGTATATTTTTGCTGAACTTTACTTCAATCTTTTTGATTTACTTTGCTTTGTTGTATTGCAGAGCCTCTTGGACTCTCATTCATTTGTTTTATTCAATATGTTGTTACTTTACTCTACTTTAATCTTGTAATTTTTCTTGCTAAGTTTGCACTGTGGTGCTTTTCTCCCCGGGCCTCCAATTAAAAAGGGCTCTCGCTTAGTCGAACTATCCCAGTCAACAAATGTCAAATAAATAAACACGTACCTGCCAATCATTTTATTTCAGTTTCCTTACCAAGAATAGTAAAAATTGTTTGACATGTTCATGTGTCTAAATAGCTAATGTTTAAAGGGGAACAACATTGTTGGTCACTCCACTGCACCAAAAAGGGTTCCAAGGTAAGGCCTCTGAGGAACTGGAACTATTATAAGGGTCTTTAATTCCTTAAATCACAAGTTACAGAAAAAAAATTTTCCCAGACTATCCATTATCTATTCTGTACCTCATCAGTGACATTTTCTATATCAAAAAGGTGTCAACCACATAGTCACACAGTCCTAAGCTGTCCTTCTGTATCTCTTCCTTTTACAAGTGATACTCAATCATTCTGTATAAGTGGGATTGTACTAGTTGCCCAATGTCATGCATGAATCTTTACATCAGTTGACACAACTGGTGTGGATCATAGCTGCTGAGTAAGCTCTGTAGGATTTTCTTGTTAACTTGTTATATCCAAGTGATATCTCCAGGTACATCTGCAGTTAACTCCCACTGACACATCTAGGCATCAAATATTGCTTGTTCATATTTGTATCAATAATTCCAAAATCATGCTGTGAAGGCTGTCAGCCTAGCTAGAAAGAATTTGTAGATACTTCTGTGTCATTGTAAATATTAATATAATCCTCAGGCTTGCTTTTACAAATGTAAGAAAACTGTGTTATATGCTGAACGTAAAAAAATGTAACCGCAGTGCACCCTGCTGTAAGAAAGCTGTTAAGTAAAGAATTAAAACTGAGTTTGATCTCTAGCTCGAGGGCAGGATGTCTGGTCTAGGAAATTATTTCTATTGTTATTAAGACAGAGATAATTACTAGATTTTACATGTAAATGTGTGTTTTATTCCTGTGGCTTCCTGGCCAGGTGCAGCTTACAAAGAAATGGAAATTTTGAGTTTCTGTTAGCCTGGGAACTAAAGGAAAAATGATAAAAATTATGTAATGTGAAATGACTCAGCAGTAATGTGTATATCAATTTAAGACTATCTCAGAGAGAAAGATTTTGGGCATTTTGGACTTTGTCTGAAGCTGACAACTCACCAGCACTTTGCCTTGTAAGTAAAGTTATTTAGGACATAGTTTCTCTTAGAGTTACATAGGAATTTAGCCAGATTACTCTAGCTGTTTTGTATATTTATGTCAAGACTATCCTACACTATTGTTTTAAAGTTCCTGTGATTTCTGAACTCTTGATTAGCATTGTGTTGAATTGATGAGATTTGTCTTGTATTTTTATTATTTATTATTAAATATTTTTAAACTTTTCAACTGTGGCCATTTTCTATAGAGATAATTTAAGCTCTTAAGAGTACTTCTATGTATTTGGTGATACTGTACTAAGTCACTCCAGAACAGCTTTAGCCCTCAGTCACACTTACTATTTGGATAACAGTAATATTACACAGTGAAATTGGTCAGTCTTTGGGAAGGGCCTTATAGCAGCTGATAATAGTGGTTGCTGGCAGTGATTTCTACCTTATAGTCTGGGCAGAAAGGGGACACAGCTGCAGAACCTGTGCCAGCCTTCCCCAGGAGTGTCTGTGTGTTTGTATATAAATCAAATCTTTAAGTGTGTGTGTCAGCTACTTGGGCAGGAACACAAAGCTCTGGTTGGACTGAGAGGGTGATGGAGGTTTTAGCTTGACTACTAGGCTGAGATCTGGACCCTAAAGCTGTGCCAGTAGGAAGTCGTATTGGGGATCTGGAGATAAAGGGAGAAACCAGCCCCAGACTTACTGTGATCTCTGTGTGCACTTAAGGGAAATTGTACTTTACTGTGTGAACTTGTTATCCCCCCAATGTGCATGCCCCTCACTAGTGTTAATGGTGAGGCTTGAGGCTCCTCGATTACTGGGCCAGTGCGCAGGCATCACATATTAATTGGTTGGCAGTGGTGGGATATCCACATTACATATTAACTGTTTGGCAGTGGTGGGATATCAACATCAAATATTAATTGTTTGATAGTGATGAGTTAGTCACATCACATACTAATTGGCCTGTAATAGTGTGGATAGTGAATTCCTGTAGCTTGTGTACAGTGATCAGTGAAGGTGTTTTTGTACTCTAAATCAGCCATGCAGTGAATATTCAGAGTTCAGATTACAACTGTTTTATTTCTTTTGTTAGCTTAGTTAGTCAGAGAGAGCAGGCAACCATATCAGCAGAGGAGTATGGTAAGCTGACAAGGATCCAGTTGGCTGAAATGTGCCAGGCTAAAGGACTGCAGCATGGAAACCTGACTAAAGCAGACATGATTGCAGCTTTGGTCACAGCTGGATCAGAAAATAGCAACCAGGAGGACTATCAGACTGGCCATGGAGATGTACAACACTCAGAGAATGGACAGCTCAACCTTTCTGCAGAGGACTTAAAAATCCATCTGGAGCTAAAGAGACTTGAGTTGGAGGACAGGCATTTGGAAACAGAAGCAGTAGTGAGACTGAGATGTCTACAGGCTGAGGAGAATGAGAAACTGCTACGCCTGGAAGCTGATGAGAAGAAGAGGCAAAATTAGCATGAAAAGGAGATGCTGACTTTTTGCCTGAGTCATAGAGGTAATGGGGAAGGGAATAACTGGACTCCAGAAGCAGAAAAGGTCAGTAAATTTCTTCCACAGTTTACAGAGGGGGATAATTTTGATAGTTTCATTTATATGTTCGACAGGGTATGTAAAGAGTATGATGTTGACCAAAGGCTCTGGGTACAGTTCCTGACCTCCTTACTCCATGGTAAAGCTGTAACTGTGCTGTCTAAATTATCTGATCGTGAATTTTTTGATTATACTGCTGCTAAGAATTGTTTTCTAGAATTTTTAAGCTAATACCTGAAGCTTATAGGAAAAGGTTTCATGAGCATAGAAGCAAAGCAGATGAACATGTGTGTGAATATGTTGCTGAACTAAGCACATATTTTCATAGGTGGGTGAGTGAATGTCACGTCACCACTTTTGAAGGGCTGGCAGACCTATTTGTGAGGGAACAAGCCCTTAGCACTTTGCCTGAGGACACAAGGATCTGGTTAGCTAATAGACAATGTACTACTTCAGATAAGTTGGGGAAGAAGGGAGACCTATACCTAGCAAGCAGGGCATCACTTCACAGGAAAGGGACACAAAGGTGCTATGGGTCTAAAGGAACCCATGGTGGGCAGCCCGGACTTAACATAAAAGTCATAGGCAATCAGAATCACCATATAGCTGAAACAACTGATGTTCATAAGGGTCATTTGCATATATCCCATGTGCCTCTGTCACAGGAGGTTTGGGAGGTCACTCAATAGAAGTTCTAGCTTGGCTGGAGTTTTTCATTTGGTTTTTACTGATTGGTTTTTCAGTGTGACCTTCTCACTCTTTCTTTTAATTTGTTAGTTGTGATATTTTGCAGTCACCCTAATGATAATGGACATCAGCTGGGTATAACAACCCTGTGTTTCTTATTTTTAGTCAAACACTCTGCTTGTGCTATGCTGATGAGGTTATAACAAGGCCAAAATATGCATAGTCATAGCTAGTAGGGTTTGGTTTTATTGGCCTGAAATTGTCCATTAAAACGACTTCAAATGTAAAAGTCATGGACAATCAGAATTGCCATATAGCTGAAACACCTGATGTTCATAAGTGTCATTTGCATATATCCCATGTGTCTCTGTCACAGGAGGTTTGGGAGGTCACTCATTGGAAGTTCTAGCTTGGCTGGAGTTTTCATTTAGTTTTTACTGATGTCTTGTACTATGAAAATATAACTATACATCTATTCTACAGCCCTGAAACAGTTGGATTTGTGTTCATTCTTTAGGTTTCATGTTATCTTCTTTCTGAAAAGTCTCAGGAATTTTATCCTGACATCTTTAAAAATGGCATCCATTCATGCTAGTGCTACTTTTAAATGGATATTTTCAGTAGTAGGCAGTTTGAAAGGAGGTCTAGTTAGTGCAATTATGCTATCAAACTATAAGGTATATGTTTGTTCCTTGTGAAATAATATTGAGTTTAGTGAATAGCAATAGATATTTTGAAGTAATTTAATTGAGAGAGTATTTAGCATCAGATGTGCCCTTGATGAAACTCTTATCTGATTGCATTTGGAAATAATTTTACATTGGGATTTGCTATTGTTAGTCAAGTGAACCCATGTTAAGTGTTTTGTTTTCAGAGGGCTGAAGTAGAATGGTGTTTTTTGAAGAACGTAGTGATATGATTGTGAGCCCATGTTCTGATCTAGGCATCAGAACATTAGAAGCTAATGCATGTCTGGCTTTGATAGCAGGCATATTAAAAATTTCTTATGCATGCCTAAGTTATTACCTTATTGACTATTTGCTTAGTACGATGAGCAAAGGAAGGTATCGCATCATCCCTGGGATTTAGAAACACTGCATACAAGATCACAACCAGCCTCCTCTATTAGCTATGTGTGCTCAAAGATCCTTAATGCTCAAATAACACGGAATGCAGTTGGACAAGAGTGTGAGATAACAGGCAGTGGCTGCAGCAGGGACTGCATTAAGACCATGTACAAGCATGGTGTAGTCACAGGGACATATGAGCAACAGTAAGGGTCATCTGTCAAGCATGAGCCCTGACAGTCCACTGTGCTGTTTCGTGTGCACAATTGCTGCTAAAGAAAGAATCTATGTAGCAGCCTCAATGGATCATGTGACTTGTGTGCTGATCTGCTGCTTGACAAAAGATGCACACATATAGTTAAGATAACTTGTGGAAGGTAGTAAGAAAATTGACATGAAAGAGTTAGAGTAGTACTAGGGACACATGAATGAATATATAATATAGACAAGACTGTGAAGTGATGTGGTGAGACAATCAGGGATGTAGAAGTCAATACAGAATGCAGCATTAGACACACAGAGGAAAGACTGTGGTCCTTATAGGGGAAGGAGGTGAGTGTGAAAGCCCAGGTACAACATGGGCTGTGATGTTGCTCATGGTGTAACAATCATTGGTGGTAGTGCTACAGGTCTGGATGATGGCAGGGGTCTGGTCTGAGAGACACTTTATATAAATGTAAATGAATTGAATATAAATAAATAAATAAATAAAACACATAAATGAGTAAGAGAGAGAAAAGTACAAATATATTCACCAAATGCAGGTACATCAACAAAGTTTAACCACTTTAGCTGTACTATAATGCAGACATCAGGAAACAACCACCCTTATGAGACTTGAACCCACAGACTTCAATGCTTGTATTGGTTAAAGAATTTCATTTGCTGGAAGAGCTACAGCTGGAGAGAAGCAAAGAGAATTCAAGTTGGGTGTTACACTTGGGAAGGAAAGAATAGTACAGACAAAAAGCATGCAATGCTGAGGGGACTTGAACCAATAACCTTCCTCACTTGTACTGGGCAAAGCTCATTATTTGCAGGCCAAGTTGCAGTGACACTGAGACAAGGCTTCAGGGAGGCACTCAACAGTTGGTTGTCATAGGCATGCAGAAGGAAAGAACAACAGAAGCAACAACAACTCATTAAAACAACATCTTTGGTGTCTAATGAGTTCTCCACAGGCATACTTGGCATGGTATTACTTTGCAAGAAGAAGCCTTCAAATCCTGAAAGCTGTACCCTGTGTTGTATGTGCCAACTGACAAACAACAGCGCTCTGCTCATGTGCATGAATTATTCTAGCCAAGGTCAGTATATGTAGGTCATGATAATGGCTATACTTAGTAGCTGGATATACGAAACACAACAGCTCAATTATTTTTATTTTTTATTTTTTTGTATATGATGAGCAATACCAGTTTTTGGCAGTTGTACATGGGCAGTAGTGTGCTCTTTGTGACCCATCAAATACACAGTTCAATTGCAAATGATAAGTGATTTAGAAGCACTAGATGGGAATGTCTGTTATGAGTTTATCTATTGCTAGACATGACTAAATGGTGGAAATGTAAATATAGGAAAGACATGAAAAGAGCAAGCAAGCAGAGTGTAGAACAGAAGGTGAGTAACTAGGGAATGAGCAGGATCAAGGATGGGAAGGTGGAGTATTTTGTTTTTCTTTTATGTAGGTCAGGTATCCTTTTTATGCATAAAGAAAATGCAAGTTGGCAAGTTGGGGAAGAAACTAAGAGAAGTAAGAGGAAAGTAAGAGGGTTAGGTTAGGAAGCATAAAATTGCAGACATAACTGACAGGGTATGTGTTATCACAGTTAGGGGAGCACAATGTTGAAGGAGACATCAGACAAATGATGATGGGAGGATGAAGCAACTAACAAGAGCAGGCATGGATACAAAGTAAGGGGAACACCAGAATGGCATGTCCACAGATGCAGTTTCTGATAGCTGCAACCTAGTGGGATATTACTCATCACCCTGGGAACTGTCATCATTGGGATCTGTATCAGATGGTGGAAACAATACAATACAGTTCAGTGAGATGACAGCTTCTCCTGAAGACATTGTCTATCTGGTCAATTCAGGCACTCAAACACCTATCAATAATCTCACCACATTGTCTACCAGCTGCTGATGAGTGTCAAAAGTATAATTTCTACAGGCACTGCTACTGAGGGTACAACAGTCCTAGCACCCAGTTCAACACTATCTGAAGTGGGTAGTATTAGTAGAGAAGCAGGTGTGACACTGAATCAAAGAGGCCTGGAGCCAGACATGCTTGCTGCTTCTGGTGGTATGGTTGTAGCAGCATTGCTGCTGCCACCTATGGGTGGCTGACAGGCATTGCCAGATGGATGGGTGCAAGTCATGATGCTGTTGCATATAATAGTAAAATAAATGGAAAGAAACAAAAATAAAAAAAAAATAAGCACATGCAATAGAAAGGATATCAAAAAAGAGGGAAGTGAGAGAAAACTCCAAATATAATGAAAGCATACACCCGATATGTATTTGCCCTATGATTAAGCTATACCTAATGTACCTGAATTACCAAAAGCACACCTCACAAGTTAGCATCACTGTTAAAATACGCTGGTGAGAAGAGGAAAAAAGCTCACTGCTATAAACAATGCATTCCAAATGGTAAGGGATTAATATGATGAATTACTTAAATATTGGGGTCTGAAGTTCAAGATGCAGTAATAATGTCTGAGAAAAATATGCATTTACAAAAAAAATGCTACTCAGGCATACCTTTCACTCAAAGATTATAAGTGGATGAAACATATACTGTGTACGTACCTCTGTAGCTAAGGTAAGTTCTACTTAGTATATAGGTTGTGACCATTGTTTAGATTCACCCTACAGTTGGCTTAGAAGACCAGGATTGTAGTGACTCATAGCACTGTAATCTTGATGGCACTGCCAACTCCAGCCCCTGCATGGGATGCTGTGGCATGGGTGATAGCCTGATCTAAAATAATACAGACTTCAGTCTTTCACTGAGGCCTTTTATACTCTTCCTGTAGTAGAATCTGCCTGTGTTCCTAATGAAGGAGGTATAGAAAGATGTTCAACTCCCTCCAATATTACCTTTGTAGTCTAAATGAAACATTACTCTCTCCTCTACAGACATGATGTCTCACCTTGAAGAATCTCAGATAAAAGGAAAAAAATATGGCACACAAAGCTCATGTGTCTCATCAGCTGAAGATCAATGGGCATTGACATGCAAGTCATTTGTCTGACAAATGGTGAATATAGCTCCATTTACAGACAGATTCAGAGTTAAAGAATTACAGGAGTCATGGCCTGGACCATGCATGATATGCTGTCTGTAGCAGATTCATGTTGAGTTGACAAACGTAATTTCAATGAATAGAAATAAATAAAAAAACATTCACAGGAACCACCTTTGGAGAACATTAAAACAGCCTTCATGTGGGTGGACACCCCATCAACCCCCAGACTTATATATACTAATTCCAAGACGACACAACAGTGGGGAAAAAAAAAGCAAATTCACTGCTGGTGAAAGTACTCTCTCTTTTTGTGTTCATAAAAGCTAAATTCATCCACATGATACTACCCCTCCTGCAGCAACCCAGGTGTGCACACGGCAATGAATAGTCTTGAGTATGAGGTTAGCAGGTATTTCCCCTCATACAAACTGAGCAATTTGAAAATAATAATGAGTTGATCCCTAATTAGCATAATCACTGTATCTAGGCAGGTAAATGTGCATGATATAAAAATGTAACAACAGACAGAGAGCCTCATCTTGTTATAGAAGAAACTAAAGAATAGCTAAGTTCAAAAAAATTGAAAATACCTGTGATACATAAAAAATTGCTTATAAAAACCTGACGCTCTGCTTTTCAATGAAAGTACTACATTTTACAGTTCCACCTTTTCATGTATGGATGCTTTTTACTGCTATAGAACCTGTTTATACAGTAAGAAATTTTGTCAACACTCGTGCGTATATTATTGGGAATGTGTTTTTGAGGGGGATTTCAAGGAAAAAGGCACTAGGTATGGCTGATGAATTGCTGAACAGAAAGGGAGACACACTCCACTGTATACTCAGTGCCACGATTCATAAAATTCTTGGTGGAGTTCTAATACCGCTTTCAGTAAATGAACTGGACTGTGGGATACATTACAGGTGTGATTTGTAAAACTATTTTTTTTTAACCCTGAGAAAAACAATAATTTCACCTTGGTCATTTGCTTTGTTTTGTAAAGGGGAAGGTGTTCAGTATAGCTATGTGCCTGACAGTAACTAAGGAAGGTGAATACAAATATATAACTGTCCAGCACACAAACATCAAGCTATATGGTCAGGACAACAGTGGTGTCAGAAATGTCAACTCCACTGGCATTTTTGCAGAGATGTAGAAACAAGTATAGTAATTTAGTTGTTTCACATATGTATGGAGCAATGCCTAAAAGTATGTAAACCTATTTCCATTTAACAATACTTTTAAGTCCACTGCACCTTTTAGTCACTGTTAAAATTACTAAAGCTGTCTGATTTATGAAATACAGGTACATCAGGTTTAACTAACCCTCCATAGCCATCTGCACAAGATGTGCAATTGAAGAATTTGTTGTTAGCTTGTTAATATTGATGACGTGAATTACATTTATACTTCTGATGCTTGGTCATGCTTACACAGGACATTTTGTGCTCTGGTGTATTCAGAGGTGATTCTTTATCCAGCACTAGCAGTGTGGAACTGACTCTGCCTAATGGCGGAGAACCTGCAGCCTTTGATAATGATAATGGAGATGACCTGCTGCAGTCAGGGAGTACAGAGTGTTTGCTGGACACAGGGAATGTGGCTACTACATCCCCAGCACAAACCATGGACACAGCCAGCATGCCTGCAGATTTCAAGGCTATGCCCTTCTCATATGCAGGACAGGATAATGAGGACACTCTCTGTCAGGGAAATGTGCTGGTCAGAAAAAGCCCACAAAACCCTTTGTTTCAGAGGTCCACAAAATGGGGCAGGTAATGGTCCTCACTAAAGACATAGTTACACCCTCCTCCCAGAAGTCAATAAATCAGTGGTTGTAATGCAGCATATCTGTATGGCCATAGTGGAGACACAGGTTAGTATCACATCAGCCATGGTGAGTTAGTGAGGTGATGTAGGGTGAGCATGATGGCATACATGAGTGCATGTCACATAAGTCTCATAAGTGTTTTTGCTTAGACAGAATCAGTCACATATTTGAACATGCAATGTTTTTTCTAGCTCACATGCTAGAGGTGAGGGGCTGTCCATGAAGCTGGTCCACTTCAACATCCCAGTCATTGCTCACAGTCATGTAACACATCAAAATCTAGCCAGGGTCATGGTATATCCAGTGCAACTTCTCATAGAAGCAGCTCTTGTAAGCACGGCATGCACTGGATGCTGACAACATTGCCATGCATACCCTGGACATGACTAGTAGAATGAGCTATAGAGTTGCAAGTACTGCTGAGACATTCACACACACACACACACACACACACACACACACACACACACACACACACACACACACACACACACACACACACACACACAAACCTCCACAGCCACCAGTACTATAACTCACTTCCACTGACAATGACCTTCTGGTGAAATTTTATGTTAGCACTACCAATCAAAACTGATAGCACACATGCCATCACATTATACATGGGCTGCTTATGTCTGATGTACATAGTGGACAGATTGTGTATGAGTAAGCAATGCCTGATGTTGGTTTTGCATGCATTATTTATACTGTAATGTTCTGCATTTTGCAGTTATGTGCAAGCTGCTGTCACTTTTTCGGTGCCACTGTATACTCTGCCTACCTCAGTCTGGTATGACCATTCCCCTGCCGCTTACTCTTCCACAGACTCCTCATCTGAGTCAGCCTCCACTGCTTGATATACTGGGGGCAGCTGCACCTGAAAGTGTATCCTCTGCTGTAACTGATTCTTAAGTATCATGTTTTGTAACATAGCACATAGTGGTACTATTTTTGCACATGTGCCAAGGTCATACTAGAGGCCACAACCAGATGAATTCAAACAATGAAATCTTCCCTTCCCCTTCCCTTCTACAGCCCAAACATATGCTTGGAAATGTTTCTTGTTTGTGATTGGGCATGGATGTATCCATAGTTTGATTTACATGTTTCATGATCTTAGTTTCCAGGGCATATACAGCATCATCAACAAGATGACCCTGTGAAAAGTCACAGCTCACCAACCATTGGTACAGGTCACTGGTACGCCATATGTGGCAGTCATGATAACTGTCTGAGTGGCCTGCATTTGCACACACTGTAGATGATACTGTGTGCATTTCTGACCATCTGGTGATTGATGGATGTGATACCATTTGTGATTCATGCGCTTTCTTCCCAGTTCACCAGATATTTCAATGTGGGTATAGTCTATGGCCCCTAGTACCTTGAATTAATGGACTATATTTTAGATATCCTGCATGAAGCTGTCTCTCTCTACTGAGATATGTGGAAACTACACATGGTACCCCACATGCTGAAGCTTGGCATCATGAAACTGATGAAGTATTCCCAAGGTAGATGTCTAGGATACCACATCTATGTCTCCAATAGGTTGTTGAAAGGTCCCTGTAAATATACATAAAGCCGCACACACCTTAGTGTCCACTAGGTATAGGTACTCCATGACTCTTGAAGGGCTGCATGCAAGGCTGACTCATGTCCAAAATTTCCTGGACAGTGCCCCTATCTACACATGCACTGGTTCATAATGTCAGTGTTACAGAATCCATAAAATGTTAAGTCAGATAAAGCGCACTTCTGGGTGTAAAATCATGCGCTAACAGGTATATCAGCAGCAATGACTGCCTATTGCAAATACACATTTACTAATGCAGTGGCAACCTCTACATGATTTAATGATTTTCTTAAACTGAGCACGAGTATTTGTCTGAGTTAAAATATGCTGAGATCCCAATTGTGTAGCATTACTGTGTCTATGAATTGCTTCATAATCTTGTTTTCCCTCATTAGCATACACACAGTGGCTCAGTTTAATAATGTTTCTCATCACCATGAATTATAAGACCATTAGCATATACTGCTGCTTTGCCTGCATCAAGGACCCTGTTTTTCTGATTCATAGTCACTCTGTATGTGGCTGTTTGTTATGCTAATTCTCTAACCATAGTGCTGCACACTTTTCAGAATCCTAGTCCAAGTGTGATTCCAACATACGTCTGTGAAAAATAACAGGTAATGGAATCCCATTGGTACTGTAAATTATAATGTTGGTAATATTCTTAAATTGTTGCTAAGCCCCAAGGATCATAATATTAGACTTAGTTGTGTTGATTATTAGTTTGCTTAAGGTCAGGCATTTAAAATATGGTTTCAATTATTGTGAAGGGATGCACTCATTGACTGAGTGTTTTGTGTCTGTAATGTTCTCATCTGCATAAAGAATATAGTTAATTTGAGGAAACTGATTCTCAGTCTAGACATTTTGCTATAACTGCTCTGTAGTATCTTAATGGATAAAGTGTGTCTTTCATATTCTAATGCTCTTACTTTTTATAAGGCAAGCTCATGAACTTCCCACTAGTTATGAATAAAGTGATAGCACTCATAGGTTCTCTTCTGTCCCTTGATGAATCACCAGCATATCCTGCAAAAACTCTATTTGCCAAAGATACAAATCTGATTTAACAATAAGTCATATCATCATACCCAGCAGCCTATGAGATGAACCATGACTGCCTTGTTTCACTGAAAAGCATTATGATCTGAAAGTACATTGTGATTGTGCTTAATGTGTAGAGATCTTGGAGCAAATATTGCATTCCTTCCATAGACAACAAAGTCTACAAGGTACTGAAAAATCAGAAGATGCACATGCATACTCTACCCTTTAAGAGTGTTTTATGTCACAGTGGTCAAAGTCTGAAAAAAGATAGAGCATATTTTGATTAGTGATGTCTGCACTTTCTCACTTTGCTTCCCTTTTATCTCCTTCCCTTTTGATCCTGCAGAAATAGGGCTTGGTTTCAGATTCTTTTTGTAAAATAAAATTTAATTTGGACCTTGCTGTACCACTTCCCCAACCTTCCATTCCTGCTAATATATTTTTTCCTTTTACCTGTGCTATTAATTTTTCAGCTACTGGTCATTTCATTTCAATGCTCTTTCAACCCAAACACATATTGATGCAAGATTAAAGGTAGTGTATTGACAAGATGAATTCTACAGCTTCTTGTCACACTTATAGGGCAATCTGAAGTGGGTGTCAGGTAGAGCTGGAGAAGAGGAGTAACTATGGCAGTCATGGACCGAAATTTGTTGATGATTCTAGTTTTGTTGCTGGTGGTGGTGGTAGAGGTGATGGCTTTGCAGCTGCCATCTGTTGTTAGCCAGCAGTTCTTTCCAAAGGGATGGATGTAGGTCATGATGCTACTGCAGATAATAGTAAAATAAACTGAAAGAAACAAAATAATAAACAAAATAAATGCACACATGCAATAGAAACTATAGCAACAAAGAGGGTGGGAGACAGAGCAGTACAAATACAACTAAACCTGAAACTGATATTTATTTGAATATGATGTACTTAAACCTAACATACTTCAAGGAGTAAATAAACAGTTCTCAATTTCACAAGGCTGTTAGCATTTTTTTTCTTTTACTCTCAAAGGTGGGAACTCATAGTTGGTAATTTATAATGCACTGTGCAATATTTATGGATGGCATACAGTGTGGAGATAAGGGTGACAAAGCTCTCTGTAATGAGTGCAAGGAAACCGTCTCCTTCAGTATCATTCACTGGAGTAGCATATAAAATGGCAGTTTGCTGGGAAGGATGTTGATGAAGGATACCATATTTTTCTTGTATTCACTGGGCTACAGATTAGGGAAGAGTTCCTTAAATTCAGCAATGAATTTCTACAATGCCATGTCAAAGTTTGATTTTAATAAATACAGGATTTTTTTTTAACTTTGGAAAATCATCCATTTTCTTAATCCTAAAGTTATTGTGCAGCATGACAATATGAAATAATGCTTAGGATTGCATCATATTTACCAATAAAGGCTACATACACATGTGAAATATAAAATTCTTTCAGTACATCTCCTTGCATTACATACCTGAAAGCAATGCATACAAAGCATTCCATCTTAGCAAAGTCTGTTATCCACATTTGCATGATTATTATTATTTCTTCAAAATATATAGACATTTATATCTAGCTGACACCATTGTATAGTGTGTTATAGATAATTTTTGTCTACCTTTAACAAAATAAAATCTCAGCACTTAACAAGACAGCCTTGTGAATGCAAGAATCATTTCAAATATGACACAAGCATGCATGTTGCTTATTTTGGTATGTACATTGACACTGACAGTTACTAAGCAGTGGTTATTCAGTTTAGCTTTTAATGCTACTTACCCAGTGCTTGTGACTTTGAATGAGTCTGTTCTAAAATAATTCTACATTTCTGCACTGAAGAATATGAAGAAGCCATATCAAACCTAAATACTTAGCTGTTCAACAGGTCTATATCAGAAGATCAAAATTTCAAAACTTCAAATCTGACATGGTCGACACCATATGATCGAAGTATTTGAAACTTCAAATCTTTTAGCAGAGATCTCCATGCAGTGCAGAAAGGGAAAATTTCCCTTTTCTGCACCATACTGTGATCTCAGAGTTGTATATTTAAGTTGCGGGGGGTGCAGGGGGCTTGCCCCCCTGCTTAGAGCATTTAAATGGTTTGTTTTTATAGGTTGTTGTGTTTTATTACATTTTATAACATTTTTGATGTTTCAAGACTTTGATTATATGGTGTCAACCATATCAGATTCCAAGTTTTGAAACTTCGATAACGTAATATAGACCCTGTTCAACTGTATATTTGTCACAAGAAGATTTAAATTCCCTGGGATAAATCTGATTCAGATTAATGTATACCTTTTTTACTGAAAAAGCTCACCCAGACTCTGCTACAACTTGCAGTGATAGGAAGGTTAGCTTGCTTTTGCTTTCTTGTATTTTGTATTACTTTATTGCCTTCTTCTATTTTGTATATTGTGATTTGTTTTTTTTACACTGTGTTTTACTTGTATTCTGCTTTTAATTGTATATTAAATCTAGGAAAGAGACCACAGCTGTGTCTCTTGTGAGTCACACAGACATTTCCCACCCTCCTACTCTTTTGCTGCTGTGTTCTTAAACTTAACTGTCTTTCTAGTTGCCTGCCTGTTATATTAATTTGACCACATATCTCCTTCCCTCTCCCATTTTATTGGCTGTCGTGAGTAACCACAATATTATTATTTTGTAAAATCAGTCCCCTTCAACTATTTAAATTTATTGGCCATTCCATTGTATTCCATAAAACCAGAACACAAAGTACCCACCCCTTTCATTCTGTCTTGCTCTTTTAAAATTAGTGGCTCTCCACTTAGACAAATAAAGGATAAGTTATCCCATCTTAAAATTCTAACTGGTTAGTGCATAGAGCAGTGCTTAGAATATTTACCAATTTTTCCATCTTACCTTTAAAATCTGCAACATCTATTGCAAGATCACCGATTATTGAAGAACCCACATTCTGCCTCTCAGTAGTCATCTTGGGATTAATTATTCTGTTTCCTCTTGGAGGGAGAAGGAGCACAGGGACATTATCTCCTGGAGACTGCAGATCATCAGAAACAACTGCTTCATAGATGACAGCTTAGAATTTGTGCATTTATTCTGCTCTTGGTAAGAGAAGGAGGAGAATACATTTATTCTTGACTGTTTCTGGTTAGGCAGTGAGCGTTTGTCCTTGATTTTCCTAACTGGTCTTTTTGCTATTGAAGGCACCTACCAGGAAAAGGCTACAACAAGCCTACTGCTTCACACGGATACACATAGCCTACTAACTTGCATCATCTGGGAAAAAACTGTGGATCACCAAACAGGCTGTGGCTTGCTTGCCATCTTGGGATTGGTGTTAATGTTTTGCTTCTTGTGAAAGAAGAAGCAAAGGAGCATTGTATTCCAGTACAGTGAAGCTGTGGTAAGAAAAGCACTAGTAGTAGCCAGGCAGTAGCCATTCACACCTCCCCTCTTTTCATCATTCTTGACAAGGTAATTCTTTGTTTTCAGTAAATACGGCATGATTTGTGTCTAACTTCAGAATGTCTGCCTAAATACTTCACCCATAAATGTTGAAGGTCTATTTATTGTTTCCCCTGAAGTGTTTGGCATTGCCCTGTATAAACAAAGACACCTTCACTGACTTTTTTCCTGTAAAAGCACTATTAAAATTTCACCAATACCTAGTTGCACACAGGACAACTAGTTTGCAGTGACATGCACTAATCCCACAGTTGTAAACTGGATAAGCCTACCATTGCTTTATATTCTCAATTCTCATGCCACCTGTCTAATCAATAAAAAGGGTCTGTTGCCATGGATATGAACTTTCCTACTATCTCTGTTAGCTGTTTGGTCTATATGGGCATCCTTAGGCAATGTAGAAATTGCCTCATGCTTACTGACAACCAGTTAATTCTCAAACAATCTGACATGGTATGTGAGAGATGTATTTATACAATTTCACTTGAGGCAAATCTCTCACATAAAATAACTCCTAAATTGAATATTATTGTCAGTAGTACACACATGGCACCCATCACAGACATTTAAAAGCAGACATATAGACCGACATATGCTGAGGCACTTAAATGTAACCCTCCTAAACCCAAAAGACCTTCTAGATGAAGTACACATAACAAATACCCTCAACAACCTTGAATGCACCATTTCAAAATAACACCCGCATCAATACATGCAGTCAACTCTTATGGAGCCTGTACTTCTAAGCTCATGAGGCAAGCCACAATACAATCCAACATTCTGGTTATTGAAGACTCCATTGTGAGACTCATTGATGTCCCTCTCACCAGGCAGTGTAAGAAAAAAATCATGGTCAGTTGCTTATCAGGGGCTAGAATCCACCATATTACACATGCACTGAGGTCATTGGACCACAAGTACTAGTATGACTCAGTCATAGTCCATGTGGTTGTAAATGACCTGAGACATACCTCCCTAGAGTATATGAAAAGAGACATCATGGAGCTGTCAAAATATGTGTCCCAGGCTGGTATGAGTCTTGCACTGAGCAGCATTTTACCTTCTCTGTGGATGATGCCACAATACAAACAAAAGATGACTGACTATAATAATTGGCTTAGTTTCTGGTGTCATTCTAAGGGGGTGCAATAGTTGTCACCATGGAAGGAGATGGTCAACAGACTACACTGCTCTGTCATGGATGCTCTACACTTCTCCTCTCTGAAGATCTAAATTATCTTTCAAATATTAGCTAAAACATTGTCTTCCCTGTATTACATTTTTAGGCAATGGCAAATTGAAAATACTTCTGACATAGCAAATCAAAACCAAGAAAGTCTAAAGGTATTACTGCTCTATGCTAGGAGTCTAAGCAAAAAATTCCACTCCCTAGAGGCTCTCTTCACCTTAAAGAATGTGACATTGTTTAAAGCCAGGGAGAGCACATCAACAGTGCAAGGTTATAACACCTTCCTTGCATTTAGGCCAACTACTACACAGACATGGACTAAAGGTGGAGGTGTCTCAATTTACATCAAAAATAAATATACCTTAAGGCTGGTCAAACAGGACAATGCACTTGAGCTACTGCATGTTCAAAACACCAAATGAAAATACATTACAACTTCCTTGCAAGCTACAGGTTCCCCTCTAGACCCAAGAAACCCATTCCATGTATTTAAACTTATTAGAAATCATAACTATTCAACCCAATACCATATTCATAGATGACTTTAATTTCCCTTGCTTAATTTGGAATCCTACACCACACCAAATGTACATGCATAGAGATTCCTGGATTTTGTAAACAAAATTGCCCTAAACTAGATTGTCAATACACCAACCAAGGGTGCAACCATACTGGATTTTATCCACAATAATATGGGAGAGTGCTGCACCCCCTTCCCCCAATGCAATGTCTTCCCTAGTAAGGTCAGACCAAAAAAATGGTCTCAATTAAAGCAAAAATAAAACCTGGACCCCCAGCTAACCCTGAAATATTCAGGAACTACTCTAAGGCTAATTTCCTTCTATTATGTGATAACCTGGAAAAATGTCAATCCCCCATAAACCCTGAGAAAACTGCTGCCTATGCAGAAGTGTTCACAGAAACCCTATACAAGCATGTTAATAGCTTCAGAGATGCAGTTGTACCCATCAGGAAAAAGTACAGAACTAAAAAAGCCACCTTGGTGGAATCACAAAATCAATAGGCTGTATAACAGAATGAAGAAAATCATGGCAAATATTAGGAGGTACAATGCCCAGCAGGATAACAGCACTTTTATCAAACTAAACAATCAACTCAGAGGACAAATAAAGTCTACCAAAGCCAAATGTGAACTGTTGAGGGGAGATCTATACCTGGCATACAGGGTATTATCAGACCTAACTCTGATGGACCTCCTCCATATCCACAAATTAAACAGCACCAGAATTACTCATTCTAAAGATGTAAGCCTTGCCTGTGATATAATTTTGACCTGTAGGAGGGACAAGTATATATCCCAGAGTCTACCCCATCTCTGGAACAGGCTCTCCATCCATGTGAAGCAGAGTTCCTCTCTAAACCAATTCAAGTGTAACTTGGACAATTGGATGGGGAACAGAAATTTCATCCCTGGCTTGGTACCTATGTCTCTAATGGACATAGCCATCCTGTAAATGGTTCATCTCCTAGGCCCCTGCTTGTAAATATTTAATTTCCCAAGCCCCTGCTTACACTTATTAAGGGCACCAGAACTTGTAAGATATTTTGGATGTATGGCTAGGATTTAAAAGGCCATTGTGGTCATTAGTCTAGTACACACCTATGAACCTGTAAGAGATTTGGGATGCACTGCTAGACTTAAAAAGGCCTTGTGGTTGTTAACCTAGTAACCACCTATGAACCTATGAACCTATAGGGTCAACATCAGAACAGCAACGTTTTAAAACTTTGAATATTCTAATATCGGTCCGTTTTAATTGAACGCTAAAAATAACAAAGCTGCAGAACACAGAATTCTTTCCTAGGGAAAGAATTCAGTTGGCCGGTTCTGTGGCTTCGCTATTTTCAGCACTGTGGCAGAGATTTACGGGTTCAGGTAAGTGTGCGATTGTGTGGTTGTTAGGATTAGGGCGCGGGTTAGGTGAATTATGTTTAGAGGCGGGTTAAGTGAGTTAGGGTTAGGGCGCAGGTTAGGTGAGTGTGCGATAGTGACGGACCTTAGGGTTAGGGTTTGGGTTAAGGTAAGTGGTTAGATAGTAGTGTATGTATAGTTTAGTGTAGGGTTAGTTGTAGGATTATAAGTGTATGTGTGTGTATTGATGTTTTTTTAGGTGTGCTTGTGTTGTGTGTTTGTGTTTTGGAATAGCAAATTTTTTCCCAAGGAAAATATTCGCTGTTCTGAATGTTCGATATTATGTGGTTTAGATATTTTGGAGTCGATGAAATAGCATTTGCTATTTTCATCTTTCAATAACATGATATAAACGCAACCTATAAAGGTGGTCATCATATTATGGAGAGAGTGAATATATCAAATGACTTTAGAATAAGGTTAGTGATGTGAGTGTAAAACAAACGAGATATTCACAACTGCAGGCAGCATAGAGGTATCACACTTCTGTCACACTACATGAGATTGTTAGAAAACATGATTGCCAAATAAATGCAGAGGAGGAGTAGAAGAAAATGTGGTAGATGAGCAGCTCAGATTCAGTCAGGACATAGTATTACTGATTTAATGACTGCAATGATACAGTTAGTGTTGCAGAAGCTAGAGAAGAGGAAGCAGACCAGCTGGGCATTGTCAGACCTGGAGAAAGTATATGACAAAGTAATAATATTTTTTCATTCTTAAAGTATTACTTTTTAGAGTCCAAGAAACATTAGTAGATTTTGTGCAGGCTATCTACAAGGACCCAATGACACAAGCTTTAAACATGTTCAGATTCTATTCTGGAAATTGGAGCAGAGGTTATGATTGTGAGTTGTAGTTCCTGTAGTATAAGGTTTGATTTCCTCAGCCTGCATTTGCCTGCTATGTGACGTTGGGCAAGTCAGTTACCCAGACATGGTTCCCAGGTGACCTCTTTAAAGTGACTCTCTGTCTAGTGGGCCTACCTGGTTAACATAGAGGATTAGTACTACTGTATTCACAGAGTGATTGCCAGTGGGAGAGGACATATGTCATGATTCAGTTCTGAGCTCCCTCCTATTCATGCTTGTGGTGGACTACATGAGCAAATTGGTTGAACTGGGCAGATCAGCAAATCTGCTGTATGCAGGTGTTTTGGAATTACAAGTACACTGAATATGACCTTCAGCAAATTATATGGAACTGCAATGCAAAACTGAAGGTACATTGGAAAAAAACTGAGTACAAAGAAGATATTGGTTATAAGAGTGAATGGGAAAAATCAGAAGAAACTAAAAACTGAGATGGAAGACAAAATTGTGGAAAATTTATCACCTTAAAGCATTTGAGAGGTGTGTTCAATGTGGCTATCCCAGTGACTAGCCACCTGGTTTACAGACAGCACCCAGGAAGTTAGAATTGGGGAGTCCACCTCTATGAAGAGGCAAGTCACTAGCAGAGTCCCTCAGGGGTCAGTCCTGGGACCACTCATTTTTGCCATTTACTTCTCTGAAGGCAAGGCCAATATCAACAGCCTTTGGCTGACTAAATTTGAAGATGATTGCAAATTAGGAGCTGTGATTGAATCACCCTCTGATGCAAATGTTCTCCAGGAAGGACTGACATAAACAAGCGACTGGTGCCAGAGACACGGACTAAAACTAAATGCCAAGAAATGCATAATAGTATCCTTCTGGACCTCACCCACCCCCTGTAACTATTATTTTGACAACACACCCCTAATATTTGACCCAGTAGTCAGGGATTTGCTGACACACATAGACAGAAATCTAGCCTTTGACCATCACATGTCTACAGTAGTGAGGATATCATTCTATATTCTGCAACTTATAAACAAAGGATGGCATTTAGGTCCAAAGAAGTCATCGTTCCTCTGTAGTCAGTGTCCACCTGACTTATTATTGAGTACAGTGCCCTATTTGGTATGCACATAACCAGGCATATCCATCATCTGGAATGTCTACAAAGTTCCGCACTACAACAATACAGTGCATAAGTAACATGTCCTATGCAGGCCACATCAAGGCCCTATCCCTGTATTCTGCTCTTACAGACTGTTGATGGGAGATCTATGCCTGGCATTCAATGCATTGCCAGACCTCCTGCACATCTGCAAAATGGACAGCACCAGAATTATCCATTCTAAAGACTTATACCTTGCCTGTGATACAAATAGGACTTGCTGGAGAGACAGGTATGTATCCCAGAGACTACCCCTTCTCTGGAACAGGCTCCCTATCCATATGAACAGAGTGTCTTCCTAACCCAGTTCAAATCTAACTTAGACAATTGGATGGAGGATAGGAAAGTCATCCCTGGTTTGACACCTGTGTCTCTAATGGTCATAGGTAGCCTGTACATGGGTGATCTCCCAGGTCCCTACTTGTAAATGTTTCACCTCCCAAGCTCCTGCTTACACTTATTAAGGGTACCAGAGCTTGTAAGATATTTTGGATGTATGGCTAGGATTTAAAAGGCTATTGTGGTCATTAGTCTAGTATACACCTATGAACCTTTGAAGCTATCTGAATAAGAATATCAAAATTAGATTTAAAGGTGCAGTAACTAACTTGCACAAAATGTCAGGAGTAGTGTGTGACAGAAGAATGACAAAGAAGATTAAAAGTAAGAAATGCAAAAACAGAAATGGTATTAGTGCTTCATTAGGAGAGGAAGATGTAAGAAGTAAAGATACAAGAGTTGAAGAAGCATGAGGTGCTGGAGATGATGGGTCTGAAATAGTACTAGAAATTAGGACATCTGACTGGCAACCACAGTAGCATTAGTTACAGACAGCATTAAGAACAGTGTGTAGTGTGTCAGTTACTCATACAGGAAAGCAGAAGATCTAGTAAATCAGATTTGAAAGAGGCAGGAGGAAGGCCACAGGTGATGATAATGTTCAGCCATGAGATGAATGGATTACCTTAGAGACAAGCTGTGATGCTTGGGCATGACTAACAAAGAAGATATGGGAGTGAATCTGAATCGAGCAAGCAGACAACACATGGCATGACACACTGACAACATATACAATGGGAAAAGGGGGTTATGATAATTTATTTATTTAGTTATTTGCTTGTTTATTTATGAATCCACAGGATCTGCCTAATGGGTTCACATTCCTGTATCAAGGTTTTCCATTGTTTTCTCCACTGATAAATAACCATCTGACCATATGTGTTCTCTCAAAGAAAAAAAAAAAAAAAACAAGAGTTAGATATTGGCCACTCTGCTAATCCGAAAAGTTGTGTTATTCACCCCAATGGCAGCTTGCACAAAAGCAGGAACAACGTCAGGAACACAAAGATGAGGACCACCCGATTATGCAGCCTTCAGATCTATTCTCTTATGTCTAAAAAAGCAATATTATATAGCTCATTTAAATTTAACTTATACTCATTATTAAATTAGCAATTAATTATATTAATTGATGCTTTAAAACAAAAAAGCTGTGCTTTAAATAGTGACTGTTGCTGAAATTACACTCACGGGCAACTAAGAACAAAACACTTCATCATTTCTAAATAGAACAAACATATAAAATATATATATACATATATATACATAATTGGATGATATATATATATATATATATATATATATATATATATATATATATTATATTATATATCATGAACTATGTATATTTTGTCGCTATAAAAAGCCTATTATTTGTTAGTAATAATATGTATCACTGTTCTCATATAAACAAGATGAAAACATAGGTGTATGCCTAAAAAACACATGATCATACTGGTACCACGTAAAAAAAAACTATGGTTAGTTCTAAATAAAGCTAATCTATAAGGTTAGCATATAGAGTATCTGTGGTAGTGTGATTAACATTAAATATTAAATATTATATAATTATGTATAATAATAATAAATAGCATAAATATCAATCAACAAGCTTCCATAAATAATCAAATGTGAATCTATATTTAATCTATACTTGGCAATCATAAAAATAAAATAATATTATGATATTATATATTAAACCATATCTAACATCTAAAGCTCCATTAAATATGAATATAATGATCTTGTATATACATACATATTTACTCAGAAAAGTTCTTTGAATGCAACTACTAAAACTTATAAATAAAATATATAAATAAAAATATATTCAGAATCTCCATATGTATGTGGAGAGACATATATTATAATATATTGATTCAGACCTGGAGTGTAATGTGCTTTTTAACTTCATCCATTGCAACTCTATGCAGATATACCAAGTAAGTACTATTACAATTTGATCTAAAATTAGGGTTTGAAGTGATATTTAAATGTGGATGAGTGAAACTCTTGTCTCTGGTAACTACACATACTACATTTACACTTTTTTACATGGGTAGTACCTACCTCATTGGTCAAGTCCCTATTGTATTGTTCTGTATTGTATTATATATATAATATATAATTTTGTTTCTCAATACATAACAATCTTTTTTTTATCTCTTACTATTATTAGTATATTCTTCCATTATTATATTGGTGGTCTTTCTTAAATGTCTAGTGTATCTAGTTTGAAAAGGCACTATTTAGCATTTTGTCAAAGTTGGCATGATTAAACAAATGCATGCATTCCCCAGTAATATACAACTTGTAAGGTATTTTGGGTTGCTCTATCAGGAAATATTGATATAGCTCTTGGTCTATCTGCCTACACATTAGGAAGTCATATAATTCCTGGTGTACTGAAAATGGCAGCTTGCACAATCTACAGTTGCAGCTTCACAGGAATTGCATGTGTGATACACTGGGTGCATAGCCTCTTGGCTATGGATCTTACCACTATGCATTGTAGGAATGTTGGGTTCCTTGTTAGAGGTGATACATTTGCATTCCTGCAGCTGTTGAACATGCAGAGAGCCTGGCTAACCATATCTTCACAAGAAAGGTACACTACCATCGTCTGCTCGCTGCTGTCATTCTCTTCTTAGCCTGTCCATTACCCATACCACTTGTCAAATATGGATCATCAGAGGTGAAGTCAGGGCTTTATAGTTCTGCCCCATGTGTCCTGCTCCTTGTTGTGTCTTTCGGCTTTTCCCGGTTAGGGGTCATCACAGCGGAACTCCTGTCCACTAATGATTGGCAGTAGATTTTTACATGCTGAGTTGCCGGCCCTGACGCAATACCTTCAATGAAGGTGCACCCAATCACGCATGTCTCCACACAGAAGATGCTCTAACTGAGAATCAAACAAGACAACATCTTGCTGTGAGGTGACAATGCTACTGCAGCACCACCACCACAGTCCCATGTGTCCTGGTCCTATTAGTAGTTTGTTAAGCAAAGCCTACCACCAATCACTAGACTGGGAAACCTTTCTGCAATGACATAATAACTTATACTCCAAATAATATTAAAAATGTCATTTTTTAACTGATGCTTATGCCCATATTACATAAACAGCATGCCATGCAAACAATCCGTGTCAAAAGTTTAATTCTTAGTATAAAACATACAAAGAAAGGATAGCAGCCAGTAATGCAACAATTTATTAATGAACTATGAACATTCATATAAGTGTATACAAGTTCTAATTCTATTATTTAACATAAATATGCTATTATTCACCCTAGACCATGTCCATGAAGGGATCTGCTCTGTGTATATGGAGAAATTATCATTCTACACTACACTTTGAAAACATGTAGAACCTTATGAGAGTTCTGCCATTTGAATACACCTAAAAAGTTTAAGCTACAATACTAATAGGAGAGTGGCATTGAATAGAGAGAAATCATTGAAGTTGACACGACATCCCAACCCCATGTAGAAAATGGGTGGGGGAGGGGGGTTGATGAATATGATGAAAAGGGTATGAAGTTGCTAAGAGTTGTACTGGAGAAGACCGAGAGTACAAGGAGGGAGAAGTGGTATAAAAAGAACAATGGTGGTACTAGAAGACCTAAAGACAGTGTAACAGACATTAGGCAGTGGAAAACAAAGTGGACATAGCCTTTCAGTGGCAGGCTTCGACAGTAGTATACATGGCTGTCACATCTCATGTGCAGTAAACGTGTATTGTGCATTGTACAAGGCTAAGCATCTAGTATGTGGGAATATATTCTTGCACAAGGTTAATAAAGAAATTGATTTATATTTGCTAGAAAATTGTCAATTATTGCTACATAATAGAAGGGTGCTTATAAATAGGAATTCAGGAAATTAGATTGCCATCTGAGGTTCACAGAGAGGTAAGCAGGAACTTGTCTGAAGATCCTGAATACTTGGATTATGGCACCTTATTTCAGGCTATATATAGACTGAAGCCGCGGTGGTTCAGCGGTAGCATTGTCGCTTCAAAGCAAGAGGTTCTCCCATTCTATTCTCGGCTGGAGTGCCTTCTGTGTGGAGTCTGAATGTCCTCCCCACGGTCAAGTGGCATTCGAAAGACATGCGTAGAATGGGCATGCCTTCGTTTAAGTTTGGGCATTGAGCTGGCACCTCAGCACTATAAAAATTTACTGCCAATCATTAGTGGACCGGAGTTCCACTGTGGTGACCCCTAACCGGGAAAAGCCGAAAGAAGAAGAAGAACTAATTTTTATTATCTGTGAAGTAACATTA
Source organism: Protopterus annectens (assembly GCF_019279795.1). NCBI lineage: Eukaryota > Metazoa > Chordata > Ceratodontiformes > Protopteridae > Protopterus > Protopterus annectens. The sequence continues at coordinate 1,649,552,322 of NC_056733.1, forward strand.
CTGAAAATAATGTTACATACAATTAGTCACATATTTCTAACATGGAAATTGAAATAAGCTAATTCAATTATAGTAAACAATATGGTGCACATTTGTGATATAACTGAATGGTACAAAGAATGTCTTGGAAGTCTGGGCTATGCATAACCACAATTCTCATGTTGAAACATATCAGTTTGCAAGTACTCCTATTGAAAGAAAGAATAATACATGTCTCCTCATTTCTAACCTCTTTATAGTATCCACCCATATTCTTTTGCTTCCTTTTATCCCAACATGGATTATATTTAAGAGATTCATAGATAGAATACTACGACAAATTTGTTTAAATTATCAAAATCAGTTTCAGGTAACGTATTACCTGAAACTGATTTCCACAGCTCAGTCCTGTTGTATAAGATGAAAGACATCACAATCACAGTCATAATTAACAAAAGCAATTCATGTGTACTGCATAATTAAAATATATTCTCTCTCGCTCTCTCTCTATATATATATATATATATATATATATATATATATATATATGTATATATATATATATATATATATATATATATATATATATATATATATACATATATGTGTGTGTGTGTGTGTGTGTCTGTGTATATATATATATATATATATATATATATATATATATATATATATATATATATATATATACACACACACACATATATAAATATATGATCTATAAAACTGCACTCCAGTATGACTGTATGAATACTTTCTACACCTTTATATGATATGATACCATTTTATACCAACCAGTAGTTGAATGTTCTGTGCTTATGCTAGTAACTAAAGATATGTAAGTGTAGATGAATCATCATTTATTGTGCAAAGATGCTGAATTATCTTTGCAGTATAATCTATGGCGCCCTATAGATTGCATTTATGAAGGCAATTACCTATGTGACACACATTACTTCAATCTTTAATTTTTATACTTAAATGAAATGTGCGTCATTCAGTCAGTTGCACAGTTTTCTTATCAAATCTGATGAGTCGGCCAGTACTTAGCCATAAATCATGTTGAATTTAAATTGAAAAAAATGATTGAGGAAAAGAACATGGAAGTATATATCTCTGCACATTCCATTAAGTTCCAGGACTTCCCTAATATTAAATGTGGCCTCATCAGTAGCTAATGTCAACAGAGTTACAGCTAGACTTTACATTACAATTCTCTGTAGTCTGCCTTTAGTAATTATACACACCTTTCCAGGTATTATTCTTACTCTTTTAAGGTTTATATGGTCTTCTGATGGTTGCTTGATAGTTAACTGTAGTCATAAACAAGCCATGCACAACTTGTTTACTTTACGCATTCAACCAACCATTTTGAGACATCTAGGAGTTTCTGAATTCTATAAATACTGATTTTTTTTTTTTTTTTTTTTTTTTTAGGAATTGGTCAAAAACTGTGACCTTAAATGGTTGCACATCGTTGATATGTGAAACTTTTAAGTTTGTTTCCTTACTTGGGGTACCTTTAAATTTGAGGAAATCACTTGACTATTAATCATCTAGAAGGCTGAAGTCACCATGAGCATTTAGATTTACTCCTCTTTTCTTTAATAAGTAATGTAGTCTGGCATTATTTGCTACAGTAACTGAGCCTTTTATAGATTCTTGTGATGCTATTATTCAAATAATTTAAGTTTACTACAACACAGCTTATCGTACGAATTAATGCAAAGTTATTTTATAATCCAATCCCTCCTCTGTCTGTTGTAATTTAATTAAAACAAATCAGAATGCACACACCCATTTTGCAGGCATAGGCATCCCTCTAACCTACAGCAAATCAGGTCACATGTTATAAATGTTCTTTTTACCAGGTTACAACGTTTCCTTCACAGAATGACAAAATCAAGTCAGTTTAAAATTCTCAGGTGTTACAGTGCTGCAATAAATGAATGAATAGATGGGCGAATCACGCCTCCAAAGGAATTCAGCATCAGATCATATTGTTCATTATAGTCTTCTTCTTTTGGCTTTTCCTGGTTAGGGGTCGCCACAGCAGATCATCTGTCTGCTCATGATTATGATTGGCAGTGGAGTTTTACGGTGTTGAGTTGCCAGCCCGGCACCTAACCTTCCACACACACACACACACACACACACACACACACACACACACACACACACACACACACACCTAGGGCCAATTTAGAGTGTCCAATTCACCTACTGCATGTCTTTGGGATGTGGGAGGAAACCTTAGCACCTGGAGGAAACCCACGTGAACACAGGGAGGACATGCAGACTCCGCACAAAAGGCACCCCAGCCGAGAATTGAACCGGAGAACCTTTTGCTGTGAGGCGGCAACGCTAACCGCTGCACCACTGTATCTGCCCTATATTGTTCATTGTAGTCTGCATGGAAAATACATTGAATGAAAGGAAATACACTAATCACACCTTTTATATGTTTCTGTGATTATCTTTTAGAAACAATGAAAGAATGTTTGTTTTCTTCAATAGCTATATGATTTTCTACTTGATACACTAAATAATTATTCCATCTGAAAAGAGAGAATTACATTATTTACTGTAACATTTTTTAACTTGGTGCCAGACTGTAATGCATGCATATTGCATACAAGTTTGTGCTTCTGTGTTATACCATTCCAGATATGTGGCACTGGTGTGAATGGAAGTGCCTTACATGAATTATGTAATCTGTGTATTTTAACTTGTGTGTGTGACATCTGCACTTTTTGTCTGCATTGCATAATGGAATTACTTTACTTAACAAAGCTTGCCACTTACAGCAAAGAGAGAGCTTAGTTAAACTGCATTCAGATTTACATGTCAAAAAAGATGCATCTCACACAAGTCAGCATTCTTGAACTATGTCCTTGGGTTGAATACAATAGCTGCGTTTGTCAGCAGCCATGAAACAGTGAGAAATGTTAACAACCATTCCGAAGAAGTTTTATTAAGCATCTGTTTATAGTTTTGCTACTGAATGCCAGAATTAATTTAGATTTAAATAAAAATACATCACTGTTTGGAGAATAAGTGGTTCTCTCATCCATGAAACAAACCAGGATTAAGAAGATGTTAATATATATACACATACAATTAAACTTTTAAAAATAAGCACAAATACTTTAAACATTAAAGTTAAAACTGTTTCTCTTTTTATTAAATTCTTTAATGATAGCCAGTGCATGTAAAGTTATTTTACTGTTTTCAGTACAAGCACTACCTTTATTTTCATGCAAAAATATATACTATTCTTGTAAAATGTACTTTACATGGGAAGGTGTTTTTACTTTCATGTATATTTGTAATTTAATTATGAAGCTTTTCTCCCCAGACATCCTTTGAAAATGTTTTTTTTTTCCAGTCAACATATGCAAATAAATAAATAAATGAATGACTGAATGAATAAATAAATAAATAAATAAATAAATACATAGCTAAGGCATTTTACCTGTAATTACCAAAAGCATAGTATTCTGTATTGAGTGAGTGAAGAGTTACCGCGATTCAACCACTATAAACAGTAATCTGATGACTGACTGACTAAAACAATAATACCCCTGAAACAGAACTTAACAAACCTCTCAAATGTCACTGATTTTGCTCAAAATATTGTTCAGTCTTTCCTTATCCCTTCTACAACTGGTATTTTTGGGAGAAAAGCTGGTGGGTTTGCACTGAATAGATGTCAATAATTAGCATTACAGACTTCATTTATTTCACAAAATGCATGTTAATTCATATTCTCAATTATTCTGTCAACTTCTCAAGTTACTAGTACTAATATTAAAAACAATTGCCCTGATTTCCCTGAATATTTCTGGATTTATCATTAATTCTGTGGGTAAGAAGTTGAGATGAAATAATAGCAAATATCCACTTGTCTATTAGATAAGTTCATGGGTATATACTAGGCTAACAATCACCAGGGTCTTTAAAAGCCTAGCCGGGCAACCCAACCCAGTTGTGTCCCTAAGTATCATGGGTTTTTACTGGGGGGGGGGGTGGATCTGTATTAAAAGATCAAATGGCCACAACATCAAATTCCAGTTCTCTAAACCAGTGCATCGAAGAATACAAATGTCTAAAGCTGACTTTTTCAAATTTCACCTTATCAATTTGAAGTAGTTGTCCAAACCCGAGACTTTGACATCTACATGTTATTTTGGTACGAATAACATGATGGTAGTAAATATCTGTATTCATTCTCATTTGCAGATTTCTGAGCTGTTGGCCAATTATTACAATTTTGAGAATTGTATTATTTGATTGTGTGATCTCAATGAACTGGGCTTCGATGTTGTGGCCATTCAATCTTTAAATATTGATCCAGAGTGAGAAACTTAGGAGAGAGGATATGTTAGTTTTGCATTACTGTCTGCTTCTATCTATCAGAGGCATGGGGGCCAAACCCAGGGTGAATTTTCAATTTCCCATCCATTCTTCATACTACTGTAGAAGAGAGGCTAGCTATAATGATGTTGATATCAAACTTGTTTTATCCTTTTTGAATTTTTTCTTCCTACTTTCTTCCTGCATTTTTATTATTATTACTGTTAAAATTATTTCATGAAATTACTACTGTTAGTTGCCAAATATCTTTCTGCCTTTTTTATTAGTTTAAGCTGGCATCCATTCTGCAATTTCTGAAGAGATGAGTCTATTCTCTTATTGTTCCATAATATAATCTTCATGGTGTTCAGTAATATTAAAAGACTTCAGATCAGATATTAGTAACACTTTCAGTTTTGAAAGATGGCGAGACAAGACTTTAATTTCTTTTGGTTTTCCCTATTTCATTAATGGCTGGCACACCAGGTGTACTTCCTGTGCTCACATGTTAGTAGCTCATGACTTAACAGCTCACTGCACCTTGTTTGAAAAAGCAAGTGTGGAAACCCCAGTTCCCCAATCTTATATTTTTGAATAGCCCCCTAAGAAATGACCCTACAAAATTATATAACCCTACCAGAATCTAAACACTAACCCTAAAACTCCTTCCCAGTTCCCATCGCAAGTCTTTGCTTCCTTACCTAAAACTCCACTCCCACTCCCTAATGTTAAAGTCTATGATTGTTCCTCAAAACTAAAACTATACCCCCTTCATAAACTTAAATTCCTCTGATCATTCCCTAACCCTACAATTCCCCTATTTCTACTTAAACCTAAAACTCCCTAAATGCACACTTAAATCTCCATTCCCATTCCCTAATCATAAAATTCCTTTTCTGCTCCTGAACCCAAACCCTAACTGACTCCCTTCCACTTCCTAACCTTAATCCCCTCTTCCACTCCCTAATCCTAACCTCTTCCTTCCACTACCTAATGCTAAAACCCTCTCTTCCATTCCATAACACTAGCCCCCTCCCTTCCACGCCCTAACCCTAGCACCCTCCCTTCCACTCTGTAAGCCTAACCCCTCCCTTCCACTCCCTGTGCCTAAAATTTGCCTTATCTGACTTCTTCCCAATGGCATCTTGTCCAAACTCGCATATGAATTCAAGTGTGAGCAGCAGCCTACATGTGCTATCTGT